>NC_142103.1:99353157-99659157 GCF_054644295.1 Miniopterus natalensis | reverse complement strand
TGGTTTACTTAAGATTAGGCAAAGCCTCAGCAACCTCTGCAAGGGTGGTGTTACTAAGCAATTGAGAAAATTGAAAATTTAAGAAAACACTTGGAGGAGCTCTCATAATGAGTGTCTCTTTCTGCTCAGCCTTTTCACTGGATTTTGTGATTGGTGTTACCGAAAGCTTTTTTTCCCTCCCTCTCCTATTGTAACACTGGAATTTCCCTAAAATTAGCTGGGAGCAGGAGTCAGTTACAGCTCACTGGGTAGCTTGATAATATCTGGGATATAATTCAGCATCCCCTCTGAATTTATTTGGTCAAGAAGCCCTTAAGCCCAAGTTCTATACAAACTCCATATGAACCTGAAATTCAGGGATAGCTCCAACACTTCCATAAGATACTGGAAAACCTATGATGCTAGAGAGCACAGGGCACTCTAGAGACACTTTTGGTAGTCTGGATCTATGCCTAAAAGTAACACTCTCCATGGTAAACTGGAGAAACATCAGGGGAGGGCAAAAATCTCCATCTATTACCCAGTTGGGATTTCAACCCTGGCACTCTTCTAAGGAGAAAGCTACTGGTAATAAAAAATCAGAGGTTATAAGGCCCAGGACAAGGCAAAGCATTAGGCCAGACCCAAGACACCCATCAGTGAGCATTAGGCATTGGCGATCCAGTACCATAAAGAGCTCCAATGGGGGCACAGAACTTCTGACAGGTATGGAGATACTGTGGTGAAGCTACCAACTAGAATAGTAATAGGGTGATGGGTAGAGGCAGAGGGGATAAAAAATTACTTAAGTTTTGTTTAACAAAGAGAGGAGGAGAAAAGGAGAAAGAGTGAAAGAAAGAGAATTCTAGGGCATTAACTAGAGAGTACAGATCTGTCTTTATAGATTGCAAATAATGGTTGATACTGATATGCCATGAACTGTGGTAAGCAACTTACAAGCATTATCTTCTTGAATCCTCACTGTCACCCTATGAGTAAGGAACTATTATAATTTCCATTTAATAATAGTAAAAATTAAGACTTAAGTTAACTAAAGAGTCAAATTCTAATTAAAAAGTGGAGGTGCCCACATTTTAACCCACTGATTCATCATAATGCTCAACTAATTAGGGAGAAGGCTTTGTAAATATTTACTCTAAGTTATCTGTAGTAGACCGCAAAACAACCCTGAGCTAAACTCCTGGAGAGTAAGACCACTGGAGCAGAAATGAGACAATCAAACTGAGGCCATTCTAGACCAGTCAGCCCCCAGCTTCCCTGGCAACTGAGTTCAGATGCCTGAGTGAGAGCAGCAGAGACCAGAACTTCCCAGGTGAGCATAGACAAAATTGTCAACTCATAGAATCATGAACTAAATAAATGGCTGTTGTTTCAAGCCATGGAGTTTTGGGGTGGCTTTTAATGTAGCAAAAGCTAACTGGTACATTCTCTTAATAACTTCACCAAGGTCTTTCCAAATTATATATTCAGTCAGGATGCTTTTGGGCTGCAAGTAAGAAGACTCTCTTACTCAATTGCTTAAACAATAAGGAGGCCGGCTGCCGTGGCTCAGCAGTTGAGCCTTGACCTAGGATCCAGGAGATCTGTTTGATTCTCCATCAGGGCACAGGCCCGGGTTGCGGGCTCGATCCCCAGCAGGGGGTGTGTAGGAGGGAGCCGATCAATGACTCTCTCATCACTGATGTTTCTATCTCTCTCTCTCCCTCTCCCTTCCTCTTTCTGAAATCAATAAAGACATATTTTTTAAAAAAATAAGGAAAACATATTAACTTACACATAAAAGGCCATGATAGGTTAAATCCAGAATTAATTAATTTAGTGGCCTAATGATATCATCAAAGACCTAGGTTTCTTCCATCTTTCCACTATGTCACCCTCAGCATGTTGACCCCTACTCTGATTAAAGCTTCTCTCATGGTAAGTCAAAGATGGCTACATTCATTTCAAGCATCACATCTAAAAATGACAATGTGGAAAAAGAGGAACTGTTTCTCCCTGTTTTTTAATGAATTTTTTTAATAACAAGGGAAGCTTTCCCAGGGGACTTAGATAAATGGATTAGACTAATAAAGATTTACGTCTGATTTATGTTGATAGGCATCCAATTAAACGGCTCTGCCTTAAGGAAATAGAAAGGGATGTCTTTCATTTAGGTAATATAAGTAATGCTTTTTTCCACCCACTGTAGAAGGGGTTATTTCTGGGGATATTTTCTGTAGAAATTTTATTCCAACCATGAGTTTGGGTCCTTATGAATTTCAGGCACAGAAGACAGAACATGCAAGATCTTCCCAAATTACACCTTGGTCTGGGGGAGTGACATCCTAGTATCAGTATCATGCTGATGCCTCTACCCGCTGACTCCATGCCATATAACCAGACAAGGGTGGGCAAACAGTGTTAACCACTTACCCAGTACACGAGATGGGTGAGAGAATTCAAATCATGTGGAACACATCATCTCTGGTACATACAGCCTGTGTTGTTGGAAAATTTACTCAGATGACACAGATAAAAGATGATGTGAATAAACTCTAATTTGTAAGATTACAAAACTTTTAACAATTTCAGAGAATTAGGAGGTCAGCATAGGCCCAAGGAGTCAGGTAGGCTTTCTGAAGGAAATGAGACTCTGAATCATAAAGGCTAATACTACTACTAACAGTAACAATAATAATATTGAAGCTTTGTTGAGTGTTTACTATGTGCCAGGCAGAGTTTAACTGCTTTACATGTGCTCTCTCACTTAATCCCCACAATCCTATGCGATAAGCAATAGCACCATCCTCATTTCTAAGCAAAGAAACTGAGGCACGGAATCAAGATCACAAAGCTGGAAAGCAATGAACTAGGATTCAAACCTCAGCAGTCTGGCTTCAAGCCCACACTCTTTGTGGTTAGAAAGGGATTTTGGGAACAATTCTTATTGCAGGCATGGAAGAGAGGGACATTCAAGGCATAAAGAAGCATAAAAGGGGTGGTTGTACAGCTCAATAAATGGTCCCAGGATGACATCAAACTTTCATTAGTTATGAACACAGTTTCTCCTTGCATTTCTTATACTGCACTTATCATGATTTGCCCTGACAGGATATCACTGGCGCTCTACCTTATCTTAGTAAAAAGCTATGTTTTTCTCAGTAAGGTGAGAATGTTCAGGAATAGATAGTAATTAGAGATCATAGATTCACAGATGACAACTTCATATGGCATGGCAGGAATTTTGTTCTCTTCAAAGCAAATCCATATCAGTGGTATAGAGCAGTGGTTCTCAACCAGGGTGATTTTGCTTCCCAGAGGACAATTGGCAATGTGTGGAAATATTTTTGGTTGTCACAACTTGGGGGAGGATGCTGCTACATCTAGGGATGCTGCTAAACATTGCACAATGCACCAGGCAGTTCCCCTCAAATAAGAATTATTTGATCTCAAATGTCAAGTGCTGAGGTTAAGGGGCCCTGATCTTGATAGTGCTATAAGCATAGTGCTTTCAAGAACTAACATGTGTACATGATTCCATCTCTCCACATCTCAAGCAGGGCCAAGCAGAATAGTAAACTACCTACTCCCAATAGCAAAGCTGCCAAGGCACTGGAACACAAAGTATCCAATCCTGTTTAGACATGTATACAGGGTGTCCCAAAAAATATACACACAATTTTTGAATAATTATAAAGTCAGTGTTTATTAGAATACATTTCATTTTCAAAATGTAAAATCTATCAGCTGTTAAAGTGTGTATACATTTTTGGGGACACCCTGTATGTGTGTATATGCACTGGTCTCATTACATACTGGGGATGCAATGTAAAGCAGAGGAAATAGAGTCAATAACATTATAATAACTGTGGTGACAATGGTTACTAGACTTGTGGTGATCACTTTGTAAGGTATGTTGAATCACTATGTTGTACACCTGAAACATATAATGCTATATGTCAATTATAATTTGAAATAAATTAATTTTTTTAAAGGAAAGTTGCAGTTCTGGTTGCAGTGTTACTGTAGCCTCTAAAATGTGCCCTGCATTACTCACAAGCAAAGCATAGATAGCAAATGACCTAAGTGAAGTATAGCACAGGAATGACCAACAAAACTGAAAGTGCTCTTTAAATAGTGAAGCAAAAATATGGTCCTCATTTTTTTAAATTTCCAGTTGTGAAATATATCGAGTCTATTTAAGATTCTGATTTCTCCCCATGCCACTGCCCGGATTAGACCAAGAATAATCTTAGCAATCACCCTGCACATTACTCACTGGTGGAATTTCAGGCATCCCAATCCCAATTCTTGTCCTCCGCTGAGTACACACCTGGCATGGCACAGCTGACATGTGCAAGTTATTCCAGGAAGAGGAGTTGATGACAAAGTACTTTTTAAATGGAAACAAGCTAAAAATAGAACAGTAATAATTAAAACATGGAAACTGAAAGAATCGGTCACTGTGAATCCTTTAACACAATGTATGAACATTTTTAAAGACTGTATAATTTGGGCAAGACATTTAAATTAGCTTGGTCACTTGATATTTAATGAAATAAATAATGACAATCAGTAAAAATAGTGAATAAAACGAGCACTGTGAATAAAACTTTTATATTCTTTATAAAAAGTAATATTGAAATGAGTCCACAAAGAAAAAAGATTTATCTAGAGAAAATATTTTACTATTTGGATAAACATTCATATCCACAATAACTAAATCTTAGAAGTAAGATAACCTATCTCTCTGAAAAGAAACATAGAACTGGCAGGGAAATGGTGAAAGGGAGTACATTGATATATGTAAGGCACCTATTTGCATTCCCAATACAAAGAAAAAAAGAACGACAAAACTATGAGGAAAACTGCCAAGTACACTGATTTTTAACCCCCACAACACCCTCAATTCCCCTCAAAGGACTCTAGTATAATACTCAGGGAGGTTTTGTAAATGACATTTTATTTGCTGATGTATTGGAATGTGCTGTTCCAGAGCATGATGTTTGAAACAATAAACCTAAGGTTTTCTGCAGTCACTGTACAATTAACATGAACTTTGGTATTTCCCTTTATGGCTAAGCAGATGATAATCTAGCAAGCAAATGCTATAACATGTGATGGGAATTTAACAGGAGTCTCAATTACCCTTGGAATGGTGGCAAAGATATTAACGTTGGCAAGCCTCTGTCACTTTGGAGCAAGCAGATTTTAGTTCTTATACTCATTAGTTTAACTTTTCTTTAGTTCTTCAAAGAACATGTTAGATTGTCCATGGAATTGTACTAAATAAAAGCCAAAGACTTTCATTTAAATGAACTGTTTCACTGCTGGCTGTGGCCCCGTCCCCCCAGGGACCTTTGAATCTGCTTGTAAGAGCTCCAGGGAATGTAAAAACAGGATAGGTGACTCATTCCCACGTACCTGGCAGATAAGTCACAGGCTCCAATTCTCAAAGTCACAGAGTCTAAATATCATTAGAATTTCACTGCATACACAATGTTTTACCATATTGACTAGTTAATTCAACGAAAACAACTTGTCCATCCAGTCAGATAGAATTTTTTAACTAAATTGATTGGTAGGCTAGTTGATTCAATAAATGTCAACTGATTCAATGATAGTCATAAAGTCAAAAGAGAGTAATCATTTAAAAACATGATCATCATTATCTAATTGAGTTAAAGTTAATACTGGGATAATTAGCTGTGTTACCACAAGTTTCTGTGCTTTCTCTTTAAGGATTATATAGGATGATCTCTGGGGTGAAATTATGGTATTATTGGGGTTAGAAGTGATGTGTCCTTGAAAGATTTTTCTTAGCAGAGTTTTTGTGGGTTTTTTTTTTCTTTCTTGTTTTGAAAATGCCTAACCACTGTCTCCCTACTAGATCTACATGTGGCTGTGTCTTTCTAGATGGGTAGGTTATCTACTTCTGAGGTTCAGCCATTGAAGATGAAAATATATATTTATATAGTAAAATAATTCCCTTAAATGAACCCTTTTATTCCTCTTTATGGCCTCAAGTTGAGCAGTATTAATTTCAATTTTAATAAGTAAAAATTTTATTCAAAGCCAGGCAGAGAAAGACAAACATCACATGATCTGGCTTATATGTGGAATCTAAAGAACTTAATAAACTGATGAACAGAATAGATTCATGACATGGACGCATGGATCAGACTGACAAATGTCAGAGGGATGGAGGAGGGTGGGTGGGTGGAGGGGGAGAGATTAACCGAAGAATTTATATGCATATGTGCACAACCCAAGGACACGGACAATGGTGGGGAGAAGGACTAGGGAGGGGGGTGGGATGGGGTGCAGTGGGTCATTGGGGAGAAAAAGGGACATCTGTAATAATTTAAACAAAAGTTTTTTAAAAGTTGTATATTAAAACTTAAAAAAAAATTTATTCACAGAGCACATTTTTTTAAAATTTGCTTTTTTATTATTTCATTCTATTCTCACAGTAACACTTTGGGCAAGTATTACTTCCTTTTTTAAAGCTAATCTATTTACATCAAATGGAGGCATGCTATTTCACTGCATTGCCTTCTCTCCACTTTTATGAATTCCTGCTCACCTGGGGCCACCCAAATTAGTAAATGGTGTTAGAATTAGATCTCAGGCAGTACAGGTGGTATTGTGCATAATACAAATATTAATCTACTCCCAGTAGAATCCTATTGCCAAACAACTTAAATATTTCTGTATTCAATAATATTAAGTACAATAAATAAAGATCATATGGAACATTATATCTGTTCAGGTCAGGCGTTGCTGCCAAATGGTTTTCAGAGGTTTCTGGATCTTAGAGTTGCAGATAAGGGATTGTGGATATGCATTCCTCTAGCCCCGGTGCTCTCTAGCACTATGTGAAGCAATTAATCATTTAATAAACAATGACTACTTGCACAACATTTTCTCTCTTACTCCAAGGCTTCTCTGGATAGAAACCTATTGATGGTGATGAGAGAATAATTAAGCCCAAGTATTTTCGCCATCGCCTTCATTACGCACAAGATGCAATTCTTTCTTTCACTACTGAGAACTAGACTACATTTTGACACAAAATCACTCAATTTTTCACCTTTTTACTTCTTTCTCTTTCAGCTTCTCCATATCACAGAAAATTCAAGAAGGGAGAGTGTATCAAAGGGAGGGTTACAGGGTGCCCCTACACTGTAAAACGGGTCAAAGAGTTTCAGCAGGGTGAAGGCTAGGAAGCTGTGACCTCGACAACCAGAAATTCACTAGTGACCTATTTTTTTAAATAAGAATTGTATCTCCGTTTTAAAAAATATATCTTTACTGATTTCAGAAAGAGGAAGGGAGAGGGAGAGAGTTGAAACATCAATGATGAGTCATCACTGACCGGCTGCCTCCTGCACGCCCCACACTGAGGATGGAGCCCGCAACCCGGGCATGGGCCCCGACTGGGAATCTGACCTTGATCTCCTGGATCCTAGGTCAACGCTCAACCACTGAGCCACCCCGGCCGGGCTCATTAGTGACCTCTGAGGGAACAGTTTCCTCGGGGTTATGGGAATGGAAGCCAGAATGCAAGAGTTGGGGAGCAAGTGGATGATGGTGAAGCCAAGACAGTGAACAGAAACCTAATTTTTCATTAGCCAGAATCAGTGTCCTTTAAAGGTCTTCAGAATGTCTGTAAGTTCCTTTTGCTAGTTCCGTGTGCTAGGTTTGGATAAAAGCTTAATGTTCCTGAGGGCTCGCTCCTCCCCCTGCATGAGGATGTAACCTTTAGGTAACTCATTTCGCTAGCCACATTTTGTTCACTATGCTTCGCAACTTTCCCTCCCTGCAGAAAGAATCTCAAGCAACAGTGTGCTCCTTACATTCCACAGCTTTCTACTCCCGCTCAGGAAAACCGCACGCGTGCCAAGAAGTTCCCTCCCGACACCCTGTAAAGAGACTTGCCCCCCAGCCACTGGGGCTGATGCCTCTTGGAGCTCAGCCCACGTGTGCTCAGATGCTTTAACCGTCTGCATTCAGAAGCCCTAATAAAATTGCCTTTACCTTCTCATCTGGCCTTGTGTGTCCCTCCTCAGCAAGCCTAACACCATGTACTTTCTTCTTTCTTTCTTTTTTTAAAAAATTTTATCTTTTTTGTTGAAAGTTCCATGTACTTTCTTAGAGTTTCATTAAAACCTGCTTTTCCACAAGCACTGACAATCACAATACAACCAAATCTGGTACTTATTAAATTATATTTTTCGTTTGCATTGAATTGCTGACATTACAACAGATTGTCTTCTAATATTTTACATCATAAATATATAATATTTTGACTATATCATGGGTTACTATGCTCCTGTGGGCTGGCCTGAAGGCTGTTTTACATGACATATTTATATGAAACATCTTTAGGAGCATCTTTCCAAAATTTCAAAGAACTGACAAACTAATTGCTTGGCATCTTTCTAGGTCAAAAGTGCTTGCATAACAGCAATTTCATATGGTTCAACCCTGTAAGTTTTCAAATGCAATGTTGATAAAAACTGGATATAGCCACAATACTTCACTGGTCACTAATTATGGTGGGTTGTGAAACAATGGTTTAGGATGGCCAATGGAGTCCAAGAGCAACTGGGTCTTAACTTTTGCTAAATTTTGCAAGTAAGAACCATTTGTTCACTGTAGCAAGGTACCTGACAATGGCACTTTCCAGGCTTGCCTACCACCAATGGCCAGTGTTCACCTTTGTTCTATGCCATTCCCAGGAGCTCTTGTTCTACCCTTTCCAATAGGCTTGGATCTGACCTTTCCCTATTGTTCTGGGAACCTACTTACAGATTGGGACAAAAGACATTAGACACTTAAAAAAAACTAGTATCACTCTCTCTGGGTCTGATTAAATGCATCCCTTCATCCAATACCCTACATCCATATTATTGTTATTTGTTCACTAATCTTCAAAAAATATAAGCACTATCAAGGAATAATTATGGAAAAATGACATATAGGGACACAGTTGTCATTTCTTTACTGGTGAAACACCCCTACTGCCCGTAGAGACTTACACCAACTATTTGCACCCTACTACTACCACCACCGTTAGAATAAAGAGGAAACTAATACTGTGCTTTATAAATTGACTCTTTATTCTGTACCCCATATCTGATTTTAAAAATTCTTTTAAACAATGAAAATATGAGAGCAAAATAAAGAGCAAAATAACTCAGTAAGTAACAACTAGAAACTATTCACTCATTCATTTAAGCCAAAATTCCAAATCGAGACTGGTATTCTTAGTAATAAATTTAATTTTGTCATAAATGATGAATGGGTCTCTTCTAGGACATCTTTATCTGCTTATGTTTCCTGAATCCTTACATGATATCTTACATAGAGTGGACATTAAAAAAATTCTGAGGCAGGAAGGAAGGAAAGAGCAAAGGAAGGATAGTAGGAAAGAAGGAAAGAAAACTTCCATACATTTGCTTATGTAATTGAGATAACTAGGTATGTGACATTTTTATGAAGGAAAACAAGATGTAAAATGGGAAATAACATACTATATTAAGGAGCTCCATGAATTTGAATCAAGGACTGGGGATTTGGACCCTAAGGAATTTTTTACTATTTTTGGTTCTTAACCTGTGTTCTCTCCTTGTCCAGTAATGATAAATGTGCATATTTCATTTGGTGATATTCACATTTGAAATCTGATCATGTATCATTATAAATTCAAGAACTCACAGCATTCTTTTATATAGTGAGATTTTGTATTGGTTAGTCCTTATGAAAAACATGGAAGAGAAAACTACACCCCCCCCCAAAAAAAGTTTTACATTTACAATACTTCTGTGAAACAAGTACAGATATCACCATCCCAGCTAATTTTTCTGTAGTGACTTGATTTTCAGACACTTCCGTGTTTCTGTTTTCATTGTAGTTTTTGCTAAGGACTTGGGGACTTGAATGACAGTTGTATTTCCAATTGCTTTACAACATTTTATTTCCAGTACATATCACCTCACAATGTGTTCCCTTGTGGCACATAACAGGATCATTAAATTAAAAATGGAAGGTATAGTCGCTGATTGCTGCTCTCTAATTACCCAGAGTGTTTGTCAAAGGCAGGAGGCAGGACACATAAACTCCATTTTGCTGTTATCCTGACTGTCGGGTTTACAGCACATCTCTGCTAGCACAGAAGACTTCCCCGGCAAGTATATTTAGTGGAACAGGCCTTTGCAGCTGGAATAAATCTCCCTTGGCATCAGAATAAACAGACAGTGAAGAAAATGACCTAGTGATCAAATTGGTTTATTTATGCCTTAAAAATAAGACGCCTATCTAGAATCAGTGTTTCTCAAGCATTTTTCCCATTATTGAGACTTTTTATACATATTTTCCTAATAGCTCACCCATGACATTTTCATACCATAGATATACTTTGTAGCTGTTTATGTTCTGTGGCCCTTTAGAGGACTATAAACCATTATAACATCTAAACTTTTTTCTCTCCACCAAGAAAATTTCCATCCTCTTGACAATACATGTCTTGGATCATGCTTGCTAGTACACACTGATTGAATTCAGATGATGTTTTGTCAGTTCTATGTGCAAAGCTACACTATTCAGGAGTATACAACTCAAGAGGATATAGGGTAGAAGATGATTCTTTAGTAAATGATATATTGTCAACCAAGAGATGAAATCTCATTCCTCTCCTAAAAATAAGGAAGCTCTAATAATATTAAAGAGCATATGGTTCCCAAGTAAAAATGATGTCCATGTCAAAAATCTTGCACTCACAAATTCAAACTCCTCCACATACAGAAAGAGGGGCAGACTTTGCTCTCAGAAGGACTAAGACTATGAGCTTGCAATAGCCACCATTTCACATCTTGTCTATTAGCACATATTTATTGAGCTCTGACTTTGCAGACTTTTAGCTTTATGAGCGCAGGGATTATGGTCGATTTTGCTCACCATTGTAGAATAAAAAAAAAAGGAAGGGACGAAGATAAGGCAGTATGCTAACTGACTTGAAGACTGCCTCTAAGAATATTATATTTAAGACAGATATGTAAACAAATGAATGAGATATAATCATTATAATTAAAAAGTTGTATAGATATGGTGAGGTTACAAAACAGTGATTAATTCCATCTGATGAGAGGTGGGAGCAAACTGAAGTGGGTTATGAAAATGTTTAGAGAGACAAGGCTATATTAGGACTTCTGCGCACCCTAGGGCATGCTTGGTTTGTGGTCTCCTTCTTCCATGAAACATATTTAAATATAATTATAGTACAACAAGATGCGCATAATTATCTGAGCATTCTAGAAGGTCCAGCAAAGACCTCCAGGAAGGCAAGATGTTTAAATGAGGGAGACCCTAAAGATAAGCTGGAAGAGTGGCAGAGAGATAGGGAAGACTGTTTTAGATAGAGGGAACAACTTGTTCAAAGGCCTAGAAGTGAGGGAACTATTATGATTGGTGAAAGAAAGACAAAGAAACAGAATGGGGAGAAAGGGTGAGAGATAAAGTTGAGAGGAAAGTGAAGGTCAAACCACAGTTAACCCTGTATTAAGAAGTCTGGCTTTACCTAAAGACAATAAGAAGCCATTTAGTGAGGGTACAATACAATATACAGATGTCAAATTCTAAAGATGTACAACTGAAAATTATATGATGTCATTATCAACCAATGTTGCCTCCAATAAATATAATTTTAAAAATAAATAAACATAAAGGCTTCTATGATAGGAACCAACAGGATTAGGTTTGCATTTTGGATATTCATTCAAGCTATACTGTAGCCACTGGACTGGAAAGGGTGTGGTGGCTATTCTGGGGATCCACAGCCCCTTTCTTCAGGGCCCATGTACCCATCCCCAGTTTCTGGAAATGTTGGTTTTTGAAGGCTCACACCTGAGTCCTTCAATGGGAATTGCCCCCAGGCACAGGGAACTATCTTTCCCAAGAGCAGACCCTCTCCCAGATAGCACCCATGGCCACAGCCGGCTAATGAGATACAAAGGTCCAACCATGTCATCTCAATCAGGGACAACCTCAGCTCCTAAGTTCCCTGAAGGAGTGGCTGAGGCCTCTGTTGTAACCATGTTGCTGGTTACTTCTTCCTCTGCCTAAGCCCTATTTTATTAGTTCCTATTGCTGCACAACACATTACCACAAACTTGGTGGCTTAAAAAACACACATTTATCATCTCACAATGCTCATGGGTCAGGAGTCTGGGCACAGCTTAACTGGGTCCTCTGCTGAGGCTGCAAGCAAAGTGTTGGCCAGACTGCATTCTTATTTGGAGACTTGATTCCAGTTGTTGGCAGAATCCATTTCCTTGTATCTGTAGGACTGAGGACGCCAGCTTCTTGCTGGCTGTTGATCGGAGGCACCTTCAATGCCAACAGGCCACCAGCCATTCCTAGAGGCTGCTCACAGTTTCTTTCATATGGGCTTTCCCAACATGGCCACTTACTTAAGCCATCAAGGAGAGTCTCTAGAACAAGTCTGCTAGCAATACAGACTCAGACATAATATAAAGTAATTGCAGGAGCGATGGCTCATCACCTTTGCTGTATTCTGTTCATAAGAAGCAAGTCACAGGTCCGATCCTCACTCAAGGAGTGTAGATTGCGGGAAGGTGTAAACATCAGGAGGTGGCAGATACCTCAGTCTATCCGCCATGCTTGCCTTCCTCACTCCTTACAGGTATATTTCCTGAGAGCAGGCCTCAATAAACCTCCTGCATGCAACTATCCATCTTAGAGTTGATATCCTGACAGCAATACTGGAGGCAGGGAAGCGAGCTAGAGACTGTTGCTATAACATCAACTATGGGTGATAGCAGTGGGAGACTGAGCAGCAAACTTTCTTTGTATTAATAAATGTATAATAATTATTATTATAATTTAGAGTGACACATGGCCTATCTGAAAGGAAAACCAATCCTAAAAATTATAAGGTGTCTTCAAGCAAGGATACGTACAACAAAAATAATTCATTTCTAAGTCAGATTAAATATAACTAATAAAAATTACGCTTACTACATTTCACAGTGTGAAAATAAACCTCAGACCACAATCGGTCGCATAATCAAAAAGAGATAATTATCACTTTATTAAATTAGCATAGATTGTATTTTTACAAATTGGAGAAATAGTCAACAAATAGAGCTGCGCTGAGACTGATAGAAAATACATAAGCAACTGTTGGTATGATAAGAGGATCAAATTCCACGTCGTTTACCAATACTCCCATTTTTATCCATCCCATTTACAATAATTACTTCTTACTTACTTAGTCATACACAGAGTGATATAAACAATATTCATAATTATTTCCACACCATATTATAGGTATACTCCACTGGAAAAGTATTTTTCCTTAGGTCTTCAGAGTGTAAAATATATTTAGTGGTCTGGCCTTTTTTCTGGGGATGCTTAAATACTGATGGATTTTTAAATCAATAATTACAAACACCATATGACTACACTTAAACACTGTGTTGTCAGGGAAATATTTTAGAATATTTGTAGTAGTCAACAGTGTATGATTCCAATGGTCCTCACAGGTATAACTGATTGTCCTTCACTTTCATGAACATCCAAAATTTCTTGCAAAAGAAGAATGGTGAAACAAAATGTGTAATCAGCCATTGATAATTTGTGGTGCTCAAACAGTTGCAGAGAAATCTGTGTTGAGTTTCTGGGGAAGCAAAACAGCAGCCCTTCAGAGAGGCGTGAGCCGCTCATCCTCTGTCATGAAGGTGTCATTAATGTGCCACCCCTTTGTGTCCAGGGGGTCACAGGGGATGCCATTTTCAACTGTGATGGTGTTTTCACACTTATCTTCAGTGTCATCCACTTCAGATGGTTCTTTGTTCTTCCTAAATGCACAGAAAAAGAATGATTGGGATCTTGGAGGAGAAAGCATTCTTTTGCACAAACGGGGAGAGCAGGAAAGAGGAAACTTAGAATGATGAGCAATTGATGCCTGTGAATTTTCAAGTAAGTTTCAAAGATCATAAAGAACTGATGCAGTGCAAAGATGCTATCAAGGTAAGTTTGCATGGATGATATATTCGTATTGATCAAAATGAGTGCTTACCTGGAATACTAAAATAAACATATATGAACATGTATGTGAATGAATGTTTAAGTATACTTATATGAATGAATGTTTGTATATACACATAAACATTAACACATACAAACTGTGTGAAGGAATATGAGGAAAAAGTATGGTAAATTGGCAAGTTAAACATTTGGCTCTAGGAGATAGGAGCCCAAAGTAGGTCTTGAATGAGATCCATGAAAAGAGAAAAGAGGGAAGGGGAGGGGAGGGGAGGGGAGGGGAGGGGAGGGGAGGAAGGGAAGGAAGGGAAGGGAAGGAAGGAAGGAGGGAGAGAGAGGGAGAGAGGTAGAGAAAGAGAGGGGGGAGGAAGGGAGGGAAGAAGGGAGAAAGATGGAAGGGAGGAAAGGAGGGAGGGAAGGAGGAAGGGAGGGAGGAAGGAAGATGGAAGGGAAGAAGGGAGGGAGAGAGGAAGGGAGGGAGGAAGATGGAAGGAAGAAAGGGAGGGAGGGATGGAAGGGATGGAATGGAGGGAGGAAGGAAGGGCACATACACATGTGATATTTGTTGTATCTCTTGTATTGTTGTTTCTTCAAATGGATGGAGGAAAGTATTCATTATCCTACCTTAGGAATTAGGAGTTAGTATAGATTTTGCCAGGCTTCGCTGATGGTTTATTAGATAATTTCAAATAGCTGGAGTTCATAATGAAAGGTAAAGTAGCATCCAATACTGCAGACCCCACTGTCATCACTTGGAAGTATTGTGTCACTGTATGTGCCACTGTCAAATGTGTCACTACGGTCCCAGTGCTCCAGTTGAAAGTTGAGGGTTATAGTCCCAGAGACCTAGGAAAGGATTGGCTGCTGTGTTTTTCCATTCTCAGAGTGAAGACACTGCACTGGCTATTCCAAGCTCCAGCAATCAGCATCAGTGCAGGTTGGGATGGGCACAGAGTTTCATGTGATGAGAAGGTCCTCCAGCCACATGAAGTCACCTACTAGAGGATTAGAATACTTTGGCCCCTCCTCCTGTTAACAGGAGTATTGTCAATTTCCACGTTTCCAGAAAGCAAAAGCAATTGACATTCTATAACCATCAATCACATCATTCCATTCATAGTATCCAACACTGTTTCAATAACTATGTTTCGAGTGCCTACTATGTGTTGGAAGAGACACAGTCCACGTCCTAAAGTGAAAAGGGTTCAATAAAAGGTAGAAACTCCAGATTTCACTCATGCTCTCTCCCTCCATGTTTTATGGATTATAAAAGAGAGTGATGTTTCAGCAGGGGTGAAGCCCTGGTAACAAACGTATATTTATAAATTATCATAAAAATGCCTGACTCACACAATTTCCCCCCAAATCACTCCTCATTGGGCTTGGAGTGAATAATAATGTCCATAACAATAGATAGATTTTTAACAGTCCAATTTTTTTTTTTTTAATTTATCTTTATTGCTGAAAGTATTACAGATGTCTCCTTTTTTCTCTCATTGATCTCCTCCACCCTGCATCCAGCCCACTCCCAGGCCTTCCCCATACAAATGTCTGTGTCCATGGGTTATGCTTATAAATATATAAGTTCTTTGGTTAATTTCTCCCCACCTTCCCTCTGAGATCCCTCAGTCTGTTCCATGTTTCTATGTCTCTGGATCTATTTTGTTCATCGGTTTATTTTGTTCATTAGATTCCACATATGAGTGAGATCATGTGGTACTTGTCTTTCTCTGACTGGCTTATTTCGCTTAGCATAATACTCTCCAGTTCCCTCCATGCTGTCCCAAAGGATAAGAGATCTTTCTTTTTTACAGTAACAGTCCAATCTTACCCTAAAATTTCTGTATGTTAAGTATGAAAGCCATATTACAAAAATCTTAGTGGATGGAGCAGTCTGAAGTAGGTGGCAATGCAACAGTCTTGGAAATAATGGTTAATGGGTTTATTTACCAGTTTCTTCACTTAAGAAAAATGTTTTTATGGAGTTAGAAGAAAAATTACAGAGAGCTGAACCCAGGCAGATCACTGCAAGGAATCTTGCCTCCCCCTCCTCAACCACAAAGGAAAAATAATCCATCAGGCATCACAAATGAATGATGCAAACAGAAGAGGACGTTTCTCGTCTTTAGAAGGATTTCTCAACCAAAAAAAGATTGAGTGAAATTGCTATGAAAATTTAGCAAACTGAGCTGTGTCAGTGACAAGTTAAATTAGGTACATGTTCTTTTGTAACCTTAGAGTCAGTTGTACAGAGTCTTGGCATTTCTGGGCTTCAAAAATTGCAGTGTCACTAACATGTTGGCTGGTGGACATGATAAGCAGCTCAAAGGTGATCTTACAGTAGTAATATAGCACTTTGTCACGTTTCACAGTGTGCCCTGCAATAAACTGATTCACTGCCTGTGCATTGCTTACTAAGAATAATAAAACTTAACCATCTTTCTGAATCATTCTGATTTGATGTCCTGCCAAAAACATGAATTATTTTTCCTAAAAAATAGAGTGTTAATGACTTCTGCTGTTCCTGCAACGTCAGGTAGTTCAGAAAGAGGGTTAAAAAAGTGACTAAAATACCTGAAACTAGTTCCTGGGAGCCTTGAGAGTGAGTAGTGTCCAGAGAGAAGAGGGGCAAAAGAAGTCTCGAGTGGCCCTCAGAACTAGGGGGTGTTAATGAATACTGTTTGCTCAAGATAAAGTAGTGGTGGCTAAAAGCAGAAAGAGTGCTTGAGTCTTCCTTCAACAAGATAGGGCTGAAAAGCCAAGGCCGCAGAATAGCCAGAAAAACAATAAAGGAAGACAGGTGTGATTTTTAAACACAGAATCAATTATTGGAGAATTGGGACTGTCATCAAATCAATATGGATGATTCCTGGAGAAAATCGTGTTGCTGGAACAATTTCAGTGGGCATAGAATTGCTGGAACAATTTCAGTGAGATTGGTGGGCTTTGGGATCAAGCCCATCTGGTTTTAAAGAATGGTACCAGTACTTTCTAACTATATGACTGTAGGCAGGTTGCTTTATATCTGCCATGTGATAGCAAGAATAATAATAATTGGTATCTATTACATGGCAGAAACCAGTGCTTTGCATACATCATCTCATTTAATTCCCACTGCAATATTATGAAGACTGTATTAGTATCCCTGTTTTTCAGATGAAGGAGCTCAGGTTCAAATATGTAGAGTAAATTCTCTTTCAGAATGGGACAAGACTGGTGAAAGGAGTGGACCTAGTACTCTATTTAGTCTCTTAGGCTTCACTAAAAACATGTATTTGATTCCTACTGAGTATGTACATTTAAGAACAGCAAAGAAATAAACAATTATTTGCTCTAAAATTTCTGTAACAATTAGGGAGCTAGGTGAAAAATATTCTCACTTTCCATATGTGACCTACGCAAGGTCACTCAGCTAATAAATGGCAGAGCCTGACACTGGAACCCAAAACAAAGAGTATTGATCCAGTGTTCTTTCTACTAAAACACATATCAAATCATTAACATCATCACTATTACCATTATCACATCCCCCTCACTGTTATAACCATCATTGTCAACCTCATCATCTACCATTACCATCGCCATCATCACCATCATCATAAGGCTGGCAAGAGGACTAGACACAGATCTACTACAGATATCATTGTGAAGTATACACAGTTCATCTTGTCTCCCCCAACTAAAGGCTTTGGGGGCAAGTCATATCCTTTCCATGATTGGAGAGGGCTTTCATCACAATTATCAGGGCTCTCCCCACTTCAAACTGCACCCTCTCCTCACTTTGAAGTAATACTTTGCACAAGAGAAACCCACCGTAGATTGTATCAAACTTAAAACACAACAAATCAATTTATCTTCAGAACACTGTCATAATTGTCCTGACTATATTTGCTAATTATTGATGCTCTCCAGGTTTACCAAGAGACTTGTCCATCTGTTTTCCTAGTTTGAACATGAAATGAATTTGTGAAGGCAAAACTGTGACAACAGCCTCACTTCTCCCAGGCAACAGATTATGATGCTACACACCCAATTATTATATTACTGTAGAATCTGCTCAGAAGGCAAGAGATAGCTGATCCCAGCACAAACTTGCTGAAAGGCCAGCAAATGGCCGGATAATAAAATAATAGTAACAGCTAACACTTATTGAGCGCTCACTGTATGCCAGGCACCACTTTAAGCACTTTACTGTATTAACTCTTTTTATCCCATCAAGTTAATTATTTCCAGTCTATCTCGCTGGCTGTCGCTTTAGCGAAGTTACCTACACACAGAGAGAAAAAAATTAACCAACTTGACTCCAGTGCCACAAGCCAGATTCTCCTGAGTTTGATTTCCCTGACTCATTGCCTGTGCTTCCTGATATCCATACAGTTAATGGATTATATATAAGAGTATTAGGTGATAAATACTTGGAATCTAAGTAATTTATTTCCAAAGTCCATTTTTCTAACTCCTATACTAGTGAGAAAATTGGGAAACAAGGAGATGAAGTCCATTCACAAAGGTTACAATCAATAGAAATCATAGAATTATAGCATTTTAGGATTAAAACAAAACTTTAAAATATTAAATGTAGGTATTCAAATATTACAAGAGAATATTTCTTATTATTCTTTAAAAAACCCCAAAACATAACAAACACTGTGCACAGAGAGCATGACTGCAGAATGCTGTCCCCAAGGCATGGTCTCAGCCTTGGGGACTGTTCCAGCTGGCTGAGCCAGCTCAGCCTTGCCTTAGGGCTTTCCTTATGACTCTGGAGCTAGACCAAGGATCAGTTACCCAGACTGCTCTGGGTGCCATAATTAAGTAAGGGACACTGGACTCCAAAAAGCCTCTAAAAACAAAAGCATAAGTGATATTTTGAAAATCGCCAATTTTTTCAGTTTCAGATAGAAGGCATTATCTTCAGCTCAGGGTAAATCTTCTCCTTATGTTTCCAAGTCATAAGCAAATACAAAAACACTCTTTAAATCATTCCCTTTCAATATCTTACCTTCTACGTTGCCGGATTCCTGATAAAACCAATAGTGTAATTGCAACTATGACGACACAAAATACCACACCAAATATAATAATCCACACGGGCACAGATGGCTCAGTGGGTGGTGCAAGAGTGGAAGGGATTTTTAAAAATTCCAGAGTCTGGTCATTCAAAGAGAAGGCGTTGTTGATCCGGTTCCTATTCATTCTAAAATACAATGACAATAAATACAAACAAAACAAGACAGAAAAAACACATTAGGAACAGAAGATACCGACCTACCTCTCCAAGACTATATAACTCTATAAACAGAGCATCCCCGTAAAAGAGACTTCAGGTTGACTAGACAGTTTGACGAGGGCACTCATGCTGTGGGATTCTTTTCATAAGTTGCTGTGCTCACTGCCAAAAGAGGTGCTCTTCTATGCACTACTGCCCTCCATTGTTGCAAAGGTCCTAGAAGTAACCAGAAGTCCTGAACTTTGAGCTCTGCCCACCTTGTTTTATTTCCTGAGAGTTAGCATCTAGATTAAAATGACAGGACTCACTTATATGTGGAATCTAAGGGGGGAAAAAACTGACAAACAAGATAGGACCACAGACATGGAAGCATGAAACAGATCTCAGAGAGAAGGAGGACGCGAAGAGATTAACCAAAGAATTTATAAGCATATATGAACAGCCCATGGACAGAGACAATGGACAGGTGGGGGCCTGAGGAGGGGTGGGAGATGGGGGGGGCAGGAGGGAAATGGGGACATCTATAATACTCTCAACAATAAAATAAATTTTAAAAAAGTTTAAATGACAGGACTCTCAGGTGATTAACATAAATACCAACAGCCTCAAAATATAAAATTATATGTTAAAAAGTGGGTGATGAACATGAGAAGAAAACCAGAAAGAGAAAAGAAAACATGAACCCAGGAGCAGCTGCAAATCTATCAGTTTGATCTTTTCCCCCCTATTAATTCAATATACATTTATGGAAAACTAACTAAGTACCAGCTATTGTACTAGGTGCTGCAGAAATAAAATGAAATAAAAATACTAAGGACCTTACAGTCTAGAAGGATGACAGATCAGCCCCTCTACAATCACAGTGCAATGCAAAATGTTCTATGAAAGAGGCAAATATGGGCATAGTGGGGGAGCACAGCAGAGGGCTACGTACATCATAGTGAGAAGTCAGGGCTGTTTTCCTGAGAAGGCAACTTTTGAGCTGTGTTGTGAAAAACAAGTAGGAGTTCTTCAGAACAGTGTGTAGTGAGCACAGGAATGAAGACGGGGTATAGTATGATTTTCTCAGTAAACTGCAAATAGTTCCATATGACTAAAGTAAATGGTGCTTTAGGAGTCCAAGCCTAGAAAACATAAAGGTAAATGTGCTACTTTTCCTGGGGAAAATCTGCATTTTGAGTGGTGGTAGCAATCAGGGCAAAGACTTATTTGACTGAACTCAAAAAGAGTTAATTTCTATCTGGAATTTGAAAGCTAGATGAGACAATTTCTTGGAGATAGTGTATGGCCTTTACTGAATTCACACTAAACAAGCTGACTTCATTTACCTCTAGACTAGCCCTGAAAAATAGAAATATAATGTGTCTCATGTGTGACTTAAAATTTTCTAGGAGCTGCATTTTTTAAAAAAAAGTAAAAACAAACAAGTGAAATTAATTTTAATAATATATCTTGCCCAATATGTCTAAGAAAATATAATTTCAACATACAATCAATATTGACTTGGTTCACGTTTTATTTTGTACGAAGTATTTGAAATTCAGTGTGTTCTTTACACTTATAGTATATCTAATCTTGGAATGGCTACATTTCAAGTGCTCAATAGCCACATATGGTAACTACTGTACTGAACAGCGCGGGTATTGAACTTGACAGTAATGGCTTGAGAATCTCTGCAGATTGCACGAAGCTATCAGGAAAGACCTCCTTTAGCAAATAAAAACCTATGTTGAGGCATGAGTGTTTATGAATATAAAGAAAAATCCCAACCAAATCATCTACAGCAGGGGATCATTTCAATGTAATTTTTACCAAACTGTAGAATGTTTTCTTTCTTTTACAACCTAATATTGATAATCTGGGAACACAAACCTTCCCACAAAAGAATGAACCCCACTACTAAGGCCTAACTCAGAGTAAAATGAAAAATTGCTCTGCATTCTCATTCTATCTGCCTGGTTGATTAACATTTTGCTATTCTTTCACCTCTCAAGCTCATTAGAAGTTCTGGTTCAGTACAGAGTAAACCTCAGTCCACCAGTGAAATCCCCAATAGGTATGAATCAACAAGAATGTCTTTCAGCCAAGACTGGCCTTGAATAAGGGTAGGCCCTCACAACACAGCTAAAACAGACATCTTAGAACTGGTCAGTCATTCCCTCACCTAATTCCTTAGGTGTAAACACTCTAATAGAGACAGGAAAAAAAATCACTGGACATGGTGGCAGCATGCCTGGGTTCAAGTCCTCGCTGTTGATTTTCCTAGTATGGTGGCCTTAGCAAATCAATTAATCTCCCTGAGCCTTAATTTCCTCATTTATAAACAAGGAATAATAATAATGACTCCAAAATGACTGGCTCTGGTATTAAATGCCACAGATGCCAAGAACACGCCTGTGAATCGGAAAGTGTTATGCAAATATTAGATGGAACTAGTATTATTTTGCACACCATGTAGATTCTTCAGCCTTGACATTTCTTTCCTGCACTCTAAGTACTGCCACCTCCCTTTTACTCTATCCTTCCCTCTTGGTATTGTTTCCTTTATTTTCATACAATCCTGATGAGCCCTATCCATTCCCTGACATGAACTCCCATCCTATTAGCCATCCTCACCCCCTTAATACCTTCTCCTGCTATTTGAAACAGACATTTTGTTGGGAACATATTTATCTACATCCTTGACCTTCACCCAAAACATTCACTCTTCCTCCTCACATGAACTGAAGCCTGGTTTAACCACAGTGCCTTTGTTTTCCTTGCAGCCCTTCCAAATCACAGGGCTTGAATAAAATCCCTTTTTGCACAAAGTACAACATTCCTAATTCTTACCACCTAAGTGGTGGGTCTGAACAGTATTCTTAGTAGCAAAAGCGCAGGAACAATTTAGTTCAAACCTTCTTGTTCAAGCAGATTCAGTCATTTCCCATTGGTATAGATTATCAATGACTTTGCTTCAGGAAGTGAAATAGATGATTGTTCATACAAAACCTTTGGCATTTGATTATATGCTCATTATCTTAAATGTTAATATTTTACAGAAAGCAAATGAGTTCTTTCACTAGATATTTCGCCTTGGTAAAGAGAATAACATGCATTTCAGTAATTTATAAACCCTTTCTAAAGAGTGTTGCTTTTTTCATTCTTTTTCCGGAAATAGTTTGTTTTTTCAATACACCTTTGCCCAACGTCAATCATGTGTGGGATTTGAAGTTTTGACACATAAAGTGCACAGTAACTGAAATAAAAACAAATTGCATCCTTCTGCTTCTCTGAAGCAGAGACTATATTTTACTTTTGAAAGTTTGTTATGATCACAAGGACAGGAGGTGGGGAACTGTCAGGAAAAGCTGTAAATCTTGAAATATCACTGAGTATCTGGCAAGAACACCTTTCTGGACAATTTCTACCTTTTATTGTCTTTGAGTTATTTTGCACATCTGTAAATTGTATATGAAACTAACACAATGTAAATTATTCCTGTCCACAGAAAATCAAGTGAATTGTGTCTGGTGGAACATGACTGATGACCTGATAAATAGACTAGTGCATCTTCTTGTACATGAGCATCACCATTCCTTGATTCCTATGTATGCATGCTTTCTTGAAGTCTCTTTTGAACTAGTTTTAACATTTTACTAGTTCATTAATTAATGAAATGATAAAATCTTTGATAGCATTTATTTTTTATTTGTATGAATCATAATTTAACCTTTTTTTAAAAAAAGGTATCTTTTACAAATCGGTAATTACAGAATAATCATGGGGATGTAAAGTATATCACAGGGAATACAGTCAATAATACTGTAATAACTATGTATGGTGCTAGGTGGGTACTGGAAACACAGGGGGGAACCCTTTGTAAACTATATGATTGTCTAACCTGAAATGCTGCACACTTGAAACAAATACAAAATAATATTGAATGTAAACTGTAATTGAAAAATTAAAAATAACATTAAAATGTATCTTTTAAAGGTAAAGACTGTACACTGACTAAGGAGGGTAAGTTTTTAGAGACCCAAGAAATCTCAATATTTTTATGGTTTTTAAATGAAAGTCGGAGGTATGACTTGTCCCTCAATACACATTACATTTAATCTTATCGACAACTCTGAAAGAGGGGTACTATCATTATCCTCATTTTATAAATGATAAGAGGAAAGCAAAATAGGAAAAGTAATTTGTCTATATTCAAAAAATTAGCAAGAGGTAAAACCAGAATTAATAACCTAAGCATTTGGCCTCCAGAATTCATGTGATGAACCATCACACAATAGTGCTGTACAAGGTGTTCTGGCTAAAATAAGACGGTACTAAACATTCTCAGCTAATATTTAAACCAAGGTCTCTCAACCACAGCATGATTGATATTTGGGGTCGAATAATTCTTTGTTGTGAGGTGCTGTCCTGGGCACAGTTTGTTTTTTAGCATCATCCCCAAATCCTATCTGGTGGCAACTTTCCCCCTGACCCCAACTGTGAAAGCAAAACTGTTTGGAAACATTGCCAAATGTGTCCTTGGAGGCAAAATTACCCCGGATGAGAACCACTGATCTACAATCTCTAATACAAACTAACAACATAAAATCTTTGACATATTAATAAATAAATATTGTGAAGCAGACAGAAAATTCTTTACTATGTATGAAAAGAGTTGAATTAATCAACAATCAGCAATGGTAGAAGGCATATTTTGCAGTGATTACCTTATGGCTGACTGTATCTCATCAGCAGGAAGTGTGTGGTTTTTTGTAGGATCTGTAACCACAAACCAGAATGACACCCGCTGGGTTACATTGCAAAGTAGGACATGGGAAATTCTGCAAATGATGGGAAGAAAAAGAAAAACATTGTAAGCAAATTATACCAAATTTCATTAGACCATCCACTCTGGTGTTATTGCCATCTTAAGAGATATCTTAGCTATAAATGAAAAGTCATTTGCAAGAATAAAACTATATAGGAAATTTCTTTTGTTTCAAAATATTATACTTGAGGACCATTCCTTAAATAAGGAATCTACCAAAAAAATAAAATCAAGAAGAATTACTTAGTAGAGAGCTTTAGGAACACTTCATTCTCCATCACCTGTTAGCTGACAGCACTCCTGCCTCCTAAACACTTGGCCTCTCTGAACCACAGAAGCTTCTCAGATCCAGATACATCCATTGCCACTTTTGATCCAATAGTTGCTCTGATGGCCACTATTTCTGTCCCTCTCCCACTCCAGTATTGGGACTAGATCTGTAACAGACCTCCAAACTGAAGCACTACGACCAGTTTACCATAAACCTTTGAACTGTTTTGCAGTTACCTGCTTTCCAACCGTAAATTGGAAATGTGCCTCCTTCTACTCATATATATGTATCCACCCACCCAAGAGCACCCTCAACTCTGTGCCAAGGAGACCGTACTGAGGCCTCTAAGCCAATGCAAGAAAGAAAAAGTAAGTTTGATGGACCACTCTGGTTTGAGACCCTGGATACCAAGAGGAGGCCGAGCCTAGAAGATAGGCCATCTGCCTTCAAGCCCGTATGGAGAAACAGAGTTATCCTTTCCCTTGTACCCAGAATTGGGACTCTGCTCCCGGTGCAACAGGGTTGAAAGGAGGACACCATCACCACCTCCCCTAAGCCCTTATTGTCTGTCACCCACCCTCATTCATGCAAGGACACCACCAGCCCAGGCCACACAGTCACAGTCACAGCCTCAGCTGGAGAACTGGAAGCCTGTGGTCACCCTTGTGTCCCATTAGTCAAGACCCTGCCACCACCAACTCCTAAGGCTCAAACCCACAGTTCTTCTACCCTGGTGGGCCCTACTCTTCCCTAGCATGACTCATAGACACCATCAGGTCACCTCCCACTATGCCAGCTGTCAGGTCTACCAAGCCCCAGACACCCTTTCCTTAGCTGGTAGCACCCACATGTAGAACCACTGCTACAATAAAATATTTGCCTTCCACCCACCCACTCACTCCTCCTGCCTTTTCCCAGGAACACACTTATCAGGAAGGTGTCTTTCTCCACTCTTTGCCCAGTTTGTATACTTAAAAGTTTGTTCTTATCTTAAATGTTAATTATAGGCATCATTATTGTTATGGAGATTGTCATAATCTTTCTTTCAAAGATTCATATAATAGGATATCTTGCACACCACAGTTTCTCCACCTTAGCACTGTTATCATTTGGGGTCAGATAATTCTTTGCTGTTTGTTGGGTGCTCTCCTCTGCACTGCAGGGTTGTAGCAGAATCCCCGGTCTATGGTCTCTAACATCTAGGCGCCAGCACCATACCCACATTGTGGGCATGTCATTGCAAATATTCCAGGGGGGGTGGAGGCCTGGGGGTAGGCGCGCGCGCGCGCGCGCGCGCGCGCGCGCGCGCGTGTGTGTGTGTGTGTGTGTGTGTAGAGAAAATTCACACTGGTGGAGAACCACTGAGGGACAGTGACCTCTAGCGGCAGAAACAATCAAGCTTGGTCTCCCAAAATGTGCAATTTTAAAACACACATCAAAGATTTAAAGATGAAAATGAAGTGGTGTGTCCTTGGCAAAAATATTTCCCCCAATTTTGTAGTCTGCTGTAGCATAAGAATTATTCATGGTTTTGCCCTTATTAATCATCAGACAGTGTAAAGTGTGTTTTTTTAATGAGCTAATCATTTAAGCTCTTCAGGTTGGCAAAAATTAAAAAGAAAAATAGCAACAAATACTGGTAAAGATGCAGAGAACTGGAATCCCAGGCAGTGCTGTGGGTGTCTGTGGGACCAGCCATTCAGGAAGTGTTTCCTAGAATAGAGTGCAGCTACCAGCAATTTTCTTGGAGGGGGGGCAGGGAGATGGTGGGAAGGAGAGGCGGGGGGGGGGGGGAGAAAGAGATATCAGGGAAGATGTTTGCTGAACTCTGTCAGAGCTGAGAATTGGAACAACTCCGATGGCCACCAGTAGGGAAATAGATTAAGCAAATCTGGTATGTGCTATCAAGCGAACACTAGTCCACAGGTTCAAGGAAAAAAAGAGCCCAGGGATTCTCAACTACTGGGCTATTGAGCCAGATAATTCTGTGTTGGGCAGCTGTGCTGTGCATTGCAGGATGTTTAGCAGCAACCCTGGCCTCTATCAAGTAGCTGTCATTAGGCCACCTCCAGTAGTGACAACCAAGAATGTCTCCAGGCATTGACAAATATCCCCTGAAGGACAAAATCACCCACCAGTGGGAAGCTATTGAACTAGAGCCCTACATTTATTTTTATAATAGGATAAATCTCAAAAATAGACTTGAATGGAAAAGGTGGGAGGTGTAATGTTATGTGTAGCACATGCCATTTATATAAATTAAACAAATACAAAGAAATACTGCTGGCATAAGAGAGGAGGCCACGATCCAGGCAGGAGGTCATTTGAACCCTTGCCTGTGTTTTTCTTTCCATCTAAAGGCTCTTTAAATACTGCTCAAACATAAATTTTGTGGTAATTTTTCTTTAGAGTCAGAGAACATGCTGTAACCCAGAAAAAAAGTCCCTTCTTCCTTGGAGCTTGTTTTCTAAATGGGTGGAGACAGATGATAACCAAGTAAATAAATGTGCACACTGCCAGGTGGGAAGAAGTGCCAAAAAGAAAAATAAAACAGGAAGAGAAATGCATGCACTCCATGCATGTGGCACAACAGTGGCCACAAATGCATCCCTCTGTCCCCCCTCACCATGGAACTACACTCTCCCTTACTCTGAATTCAAGTTCTTTAATTGTATTTAATGTTTCCATTGGGACACAACTCAGTGGGCTTAGAGACTTGCTTCTAGTATATACAGGTTGAAAAGGGCAACTTGGCAGATGCCACCTGATCCAAAGCATGAAGTTCAACATCACCAGTGATGTGATGTGGACGTGGTGTACCCCAGATGTGGAAAAAGCTACTTTACCTCTGTGATTCTCTTCTCTAAAAATCCTTATGCTCTGGTAAATCATGAGAAACCATCAGACAATATCAAATTGTGAAGTCTGGAGTTAATAGTATTGATCCAACATTAATTTCTTAGTTTTGATGACCGCATTGGTTAGGTAAGATGATAACATTCGGGGAAGCTGGGTGAAGAGTCTAGAGCAGGGTTTCCCAGCCATAGCACGCTGACATTTGGGGCCAGTCCTTGAGCTGGGGCTGTCCTGGGCATTGTAGGAAGTCTTGATCATGCCTGGCCTCTACCAACTACATTACAATACCATCTCTCTTTCTCCATAGCCCCTTTCCCACTCCAGTTTTAAAACCAACTGTGTCCTTTTACACTTCCAAATGTCCTAGGATGAGGAGGAGACACAGAATTGTCCCAGGTTGAGACCATCATTAGACAGGAACTCTCTGTATCTGTACAGCTCTTTCTTAAAATCATTTCAAATTAAAACATAGGTATACATATAAATTAATATATGGATATATTTTAGTAAGAGCTAAGGAGTAATTGAAAAAGTTGTCTGGGCACTATATAACCAACTATAGATATGACATAAAAGGAAACAATCGATCAATTAAGAATTCTCATTTTCATCACTGATAACTACATAGCAGATACACTATTTACTGAGAAAATATAAAAGAGCTACATACAAACGCAAGACACTGGCACCCATCAGCATTAGGGTGGTCTGAATACATGAATAAAAATTTTAAAAATTTGTTCTGTTGTGTATTCAATTGCATCAAGTATTTATTAGGACATATCCCACTGTACTATTGTCTTAAGAAGTAGCATTTCCATCATTCACCCAAGACTGTGTCTGCCGTGCCCCAATTGACAGGCCTCTGGTTTAAGAGCCTGGATGTTAGGCATGCTTCATTTACTTAAAATGTTTACTGAAAACTAACATTGAGGAGCCAATATTGTTAGAGATGGTTAGGAAAAGAGCTCCTACTGCGAAGGCATTTAGATTCCATGACCTTGCCCTTAAGTGCCAGATGCAGGTACTAAGATGCTTGAAGACCAAGGTCACAATGTGCTGAGACCACCAGAAGATTAGAAGCCAAAGTGGAAGCCAGTAAGTCCTGAGATGCCAGAATCTTCACACAGGACTCCACGCCCTGTCCGAGAATAGACCCAGGACAGTGGAGAGGGCAGAGGGCTTCTGAATTTCTTATGTCTTGTCCACGGTCTTTGTCAGAGGGTCTCTGATCCCTGCCCAGATTTGAACTTCATTGTCTCCAAGCAAAGAACATCCCTTTAAAATCAATCAGCTGAGGGAAATCAAGGAGACTATCAAAGATGTTATCATCTGCCACACAGGACTTCTCTGGGCCCTGGGCCCTAGGACAAGGCCCAAATCTGCCCTGCACTGTGAGTCCTGTATTCCTGACATGTGGGCACTCAGTGACTGTGAAATGAATGGGTGGATGAATGAATTATAGAATGGAGAACTCTCGTTTCTACTCACTGTGTGTACATTATTCTAGGAGGGACAAACAGAACGTAAATTGGATCAGGACTGCAAAAATTTAAAAGCGGAAAAGGAAAGGAAGGAGATCACACTTCCACAAAACTTTATTTACCCACTCAGAACATTCAGACAACATAGTAACACAGGTAACTCTAGTATACGAAGAGTCCTGAAGGTAGTGTAGGTAGGGGTAGCCAAGAGGAAGTGTAAATGTGAGGAAAGTGGGTGCAAAAATGGAAGTAACAGGAGACTGACTATAGACTTTAGTGGTTAACTTAGCAACCAAAGGACACAAATTCCTTCCACTTATAGATTGTGTACAGCTAGGGTGACTTCTTCCCTGGTCATTCTTCCAAATGGGACCATACTGAAGTTCCTCTAAGGTTTGCACACACTGAAAAATTAATAACCAACCGGCACTTAGTGAGCTAAATAAGTTTTCTTAAAGTTTGTTTTAATGTAATAAACTGAAATGCCGTTAGCACAGCTAATTAGAAAATCTATGTTTTCAGATTACAAACATAGATGAGTCTGATGGAATTCTTTAAATTTACTTCAATAATCATTTTGACCAATACTTTTTACCAAGAAATGACTTTAACCCAGACACAAGTGGCTTGTTTCAGCAAATCACTCAAAAGGTATAGGTGTCCACTGCCTTCTCAAATGTGGGGAGCCCAGGATGGCAGGTGATTCTCTAAGAATTGGCTCCACTGTCATTTCTCATTCTTGGCACCAGACAGGGCCAACTGCATCCAAGGGATGGTAAGAATCGGGCTCTTTTTTCTGGAAATCAAAAGGACTAAATAGGAGCCAGGCTGCTCTCTTACAAGTACAAGGTTGTTAATCCCTTTACTGTGGATACAACAGCACATTGTTCGTTTTTCAGATCATAAGACTTATCCTTGAATAACTAGGCAAAGGAGGATATCCATTTTGTCCCCCAAACCATTTAACTCAGAGAGAAAAATGTCATGCCTGAGTTAGAGTTCTACTTCTCTTGCTAAAAATGATAGATTATCTTAAAAGCCAATATTTGAGTAAACTAGGCAGATAAATTTCCCAGTTTATCCGGGAAATGGACTAAATTTTAAACTTAGATTATATTTTCCGTAGAAGTAACTTTCAACATTTCTAAGTCCTGTGAAGCTATTTTAGTAAATCTGGCCTAAATCTTGGAAAATCTTGAAAACATCTGGCTGTCATCTTCAATCGAAGTCCCAACAAAACTTCAAGTGACCTGATAATAATGAAACCAGAACTTTCTATCATTTAAATTTTTCTATCCATCTTCCATTCTGCTTTTAATAAGATACAAAAATAGCAAGAAAATCACTTGATATAAAGATTTGTAAGTAACGATTCCAAAAGAATCATATGTAGCCCATCCTCCTATAATTTCTGCCAGGTGCAGCTTCTTGGGTAAGCGGGCCTGTGCTGTGTGGAACCTGGTTGTACCCATCATTCAAATATCAGTGCCTACGCACAGTACACTATCAATTCTTAATTTAGTTCTGTGGATCCAACTAGAGCAATGCAGTTCAATAGGCTGGCCTCAATAGACCACAACAAAGAAAGAGGTCCATTTTCCTCACACCATTGCCTTGCGGTGCTCTGTCAGCTCTGGATTCCCCACTCCTTGACGGCCTTTGGAGCAGGTGTGCAGCTTTCCTGTCACTTCTAGAGATTAAAGAGTTCAGGGCAGTCTGATCAAAACTCAGATCAAAACTGTCTTCCTGCCTCTGACACACAGCTTCTCCTTCCAGTGGTGCTGCCCTGAGGGTCTGCTCCATTCTTTTACTCTCAATGCTCCATGTCCTCCTGTATATGGCCCCTCATCCCCACCCCATTGTTGCTCACTTAGGGACGGAAAAGGGAAATGGGAGAGGTGGGAGTCAGAGAAAGTAAAGGCAGAGTTCTTTTTCCTTAGCCAAGGCTCTCTGTGGCTTTCTCACTGTTACTGTCCTCTGTCTTGGTGGGTGTTGCCCTCATGTTCTCCATTCAGAGTGTGCTTGTGGGGCCTTTGGGGACCCATCTGTCCGGGCACCTCTGCAGTGCATCTTCTCCTGACATGTGTGTGGCACTCTGGCCATATTTCTAAATACAATCACAATCCGAGATACTGGGGGCTAGGATTTCAATTTACGAATTTTGAGGGGACACAATTCATCCCATAGCAGCTACCCTCCAGCATTTATTCTGCCCCCACATTGGCACCAAAAGATTTCTGAAAGATTTCAAACCTGACCCAGTTGCCAAGGGTGCTTCCACCGCCCTCTGCACTGGGTATGGCTGCCTGTCTGCAAAGCTGTCTTCAACCCCATCCAGCATTCCGTAGGGCCCTTGCACATAGAGGAAGCCTGTTGTGTAAAGATGAAGCCTCCTTTGTACCAGCGCGTGTAGAAATCTACCCAGCACTGTGAACTGCATTTTAAACACATCCCGATTCACTAGGCAGACTCCTCATTCAGCCCCAACAGCAGTACTGCTGGGACTCATACTGCCTGAACCTTTGCAGAAAAAAGTTGGTTAACCTCTGATCTAGTTTTGCATTTTTTAATTTTTTTTCAACTGATTTTGACAACAAACCCCTTTATATATGTTGTACACCCAATTCCAAGGAAAATGTTTTTGCAATTAAACCAGGTCAGATATTCCCATACTCTTATAATGCCCCAGGTTCTGAAAAAAAAGTTTTTTCAAAGGCGAATTCCTCAAAATTAATCTGAAATGTTTATATGAACTTTTCCTAAGAAATGGAAACATCTCATCTAACATAGTCATTTACAAGGTGAAATGTAGGCCCTTCGAGGAAATAATAGTAAAATGAGCACAGCAACATCTAAAGCCTACCGAAAAGGACTAGAAGATAAAGAGATAAGCTCAGGGGTTACCATGTGAGAAGACCAGTAGCTTTTTTTCTTTTGAATTTTTTGTAACGCTATTACCTAATTTTTATTGAAAAAAGTTATTATAAATAGTTGTGGAAAGAATGCTAAAATTTAAAGGCATAAGATAAAAACAAATATATTTTTTCTAAAAATCTATAAAATAGGAGTAGAATTCACTTAGGGTATAATTTTGTTTTACTATAGACCTCGTTCTTTTAATTTTTTGAATCATGTGAATATATTACCTATTTTTAAATATATGTGCATATATATGTGTGTATATACACACAAGTATATAGATCATATATTTATTTTGCTCCCCCAAAGTCCACTCTTCTGCTTTATTCCTTATATTCACAGTCTTATGTTCATAGCCCATGCATCATATATTGTGTGGGTTTGAGGGAGACCAATAAATAGCAATCCTCTTTGCCAGCTTCTGAAGCATTAAAAATTTAAGACAAAAGAATGAAGCAGGTAGGAGACCAAAATAAAAGGCTGGTTGGAGGACATGACTTTAATCAGCAGATAGATTTCCTTCCTAATTAAAAAAAATCCTGAAATGAGAGCAATTCCTCTACAGTGTCCCATGTAGAACTGAACTGAGGCAGGTATCGCCACACACTGGGGTAGTATGCAAGATACTGAACACCTCCCAATCTAAACAGTCCTCAACTGTAACCAGCACACACAGAGTTCCAGGTGTATGTACCTGCCCATGCAGGGCAGATTCTGTACTTGGTGTAGGGAGCAGCACAGAAAAATGACTGCAGTCTGAGGGCAGGAAGGCTCTGAAAGAGAAGGGAACCCATGCCCAATTTCTCCTTCCAGCTCACCAATCAGATCAGTCATTTTATTTCTCAAGGGGAAGAATGAGGGACAGAATAGAGAGAAACCAGGAGTGTTACCTTAATCACAGAGATGGTAGGAAATATCATAACTAGAGAAAATTCCTCTGGAAGAACAGATAAAAATGTAAAACTATTAAAATTCTACTAAAGCTTTTAAGAAAATAAACAAGGTGCTATGATAGATACCAACAGTGGAACAAACCTATACATATTTAAGTTATTTTCAAAATGAGCACTACGGACTTATTTGGTCCCCTCCCTCCAAATTCATATCTTGAAGCACTAACCCCAAATGTGACTGTATTTGGAGACAGGGCCTATAGGAGGTAATTATGGCTAAATTAGGTGATAAGGTGGAGTCCTGCTAATATAGGATTAGTGTCCTCATAAGAAGAGATATCAGAGAGCTCACTCTTTCCCCTTCCACTTCCCCCTTAATGATAAAGAGGTCACATGAGCACACAATGACATGGTGGCACCTGTAAGGCAAAAAAAGAGCCCTCAGAATGAAACCTACCTTGGTAGCACCTTGAATTTGGACTTTCCAGCCTTCAGAACTGTGAGTGATAAACTTCTGTTGTTAAAGCCACCCAGTCTGTGGTATTTTGTTACAGCAGCCCGACCTGACTAATACAGTGAGAGTTCTTATCTATCCTATCTATCTATTCATCAGCAAGAGAAATATGTATACAATAGAAATCTAGAAAGCTTATGACATATGACTATGATGTTTTAATATTTGTCTTCATAGTGCCCATTGAATGAAAAGCATTATTAAAACATGTCATAAACTGTAAGCTGAGCTAGATTACAAGTTTTTTTAAATGTTAAGCAAAAATGTGGATCCCTTTAAATGATATTAATAAATTATTTTTGAGATCAAGCTTTGAACTATTGCACTATCTCAAATAATACTGTGAGTTATCAGTTAAGATTTTTCACTGTTTACTTACTCTGTTGTTTCTCTGTTGGGAACTTTTCTCATGGAGAAAGCGACCATTGCTTTGAAGAGATATTCTTCATTTGTATCCCAGGCATACTGAAGAGAAGTAAAACAGAAATTGAAAAGTGAAGAGGCATGGGGTAAAAAATGCTGCATTGGGTTCTCATTGTGGCCACAGTGGGGTCTCTCTCTCTCTCCTCTATCACCCTGAAGATTGGAAATTATGATAGATCATGTCACCATAATGTTCAAGATAGAGTTTCATGGACAGTCTATCATTCCAAGTGTGGTATGTTTCCCATTGCATTATCTTCTTCAGAATCTGCAGTGTTAGTAGCTGGTCAATAAATAGGACATTTGGACATTTCATCCTGGATGAATGCATTCAGTTCCTTTCCTCCCTCCCCTCGGAACCTGATTCCTCCTCAGCTTCCTTTCCTTTATTAACATCAGTACAAATTTTATTTTTATTTTCTTAGCTGGAAACTTGAGTGTATGTGCATGTTATGGGCTGAATTGGGCTCCCACAAAAAAAAAATTAATTTTTTAAGTCCTATCCCAGTACAGTGGTACCTCGGTTTCCTAATGGAATCCATTCCAGAAGACTGTTCAAGTTCTGAAACATTCGAAAACCAAGGAATCAACAGCCTACAGCTAGGCCTCAGGATGTTGCCCTCAGTGAAAGCAGTGTGGCATGTTCAACTTTCGGGGCATGTTCAAAAAATGAAGCATTTCCTTCTTGGTTTACGGCGTTCATAAAATGAAATGTTCGTTAACAGAGAAGTTTGAAAACCAAGGTACCACTGTACCTCAGAATGTAATCATATTTGGAGACAGTGTCTTTATGAAGGCGATTAGGTTAAAATGAGATCAATAAGGTGGGCCCTAATTCAATACGACTAGTGTACTTACAAGAAGAGGAAATTTGGATACAGACACACACTGAAGGAAGACATGTGAAGATACAAGGAGAAGACAACCATCTATAAGTCAAGGAGAGAGGCCTGGAACAAATCCTTCTTTGATGGAACTCAGAAGGAACCAACCCTGATGACACCCTGTCTTGGATTTCTAGCTTCCAGAAGTGAGAAACTGCTATTATTTAAGTGACCCAGTCTGTGGTCCTTTGTTACAGCAGCACTAGTAAACTAATTTGGCCGACCTCACACTATAGGTGAGTAATCAAGTATTACTGGAGAAAGTCACAAAACAGGGTGTGTTGGTTACTCTAAATTCATGGTGACCTACTCCCAAATTGCCTTGGGTTTCTCCATCAATTTTCTCCATCAGTTTTCTCTCTCTCATGGTTCACAATGACTATTCCAAGCCCTCTTCAGTCCTCACAAATCTCAGTGCTTTCAAGATCTCTTGCTCTTGTTTCATAATTTATAGATACATCTCAAGTCATCAATTTAAACTCCCCCATCCTCCTGTCACCAACCACAAAACTTCCTCCATAGACACACATCCTATCCACATCCCTTCCTGAAAGGCCAGATGTGGTATTTCTACTGTCAATGGCTGTTCCACCCACCTCTATTAGGAATATTTCCCTTCTACCCTTCTAAGGATCTAAACAATACCAGTTTCTCCCCTCCTGTTGTTCAATGCTGACTTGAGCCTGTCCACTGACTTTTAACCACACTCAAGTCTTTCCCATGAAAACAATAGCAAAATCATATCACTTTACTCCATCTTCCTTCTTCCACCTACTTCTGTCTCTCTCTGGTCCTTCACAGTCAAAATTCTCGAAGGCGTTGTCCATACTTCTGTCATTATATGTTCACCACCCACTTCTTCTTAATCCCCTTCATTATCTGCCCTCCAGTTCCACCACTCTAAAAATACAGCTCTCTCTGAAGTTACCGGTGACCTCCACATTGCTTGGTCTCACCTTGTTTGGCCTCTCAACAGCATTTGCCGCTCTTGAAAACTCCCTTCATCTTGAAGCAGTCTCTTCCCTATTGGAATACAAGTTTCCTGGTTTTCCTGCTGCCCCCTGCCCCCTTTGCAGTGTCACCGTCTTCTACAAGGGCTTCAAGTTTTAGAGAAACTCAAAGCTCTCTCTTCTCTTGGCACTCTGTACTTTTCCCCTCTACACTGTCATTTACTCCAGCTTTCCATTATCACCTTAGAGCAAATGACTCAGGAATGTATATCTCAAGCCAGCTCTGACCTTGCCTATTTGTCAATAGCGCAAATGCAACAGGTCCAAAATTAAAGCCTGTTCTTGTCTTTACCTGGTTGCCTGACTCATAAACAGGACATCACTCATCCAGATAACTCATCCACCTGCATAATTAGAAACAAGAACTTCATGCTTGACTCCTTCTCCCTTCCTTGTCATACCACCCCCGTGACTCTCAAATCCCTTCACTACTCTCTCTGCCAACACGCTGTATTTCTTTTTTGTTTGTTTGTTTGTTTTTAATCTTTACCTGAGGACATTTTTTCCACTGCTTTTCAGGGAAAGTGGAAGGAGGGGAGAGAGAGAGAGAAAAGGGGAGGGGGGGGAGAGAGAGAGAGAGAAAGAGAGAGAGGGAGGAGAGGGAGGAGAGAGGGAGAAAGGGAGAGAGAAAGGGAGAGAGAGAGAAAGGGAGGGAGGGAGGGAGAAAGGGGAAAGAGAGAGAAAGGGAGGGAGGGAGAGGGAGAGAGAGAGAAACTTCAACGTGAGAGAGACACATCGATTGGTAACCTCGCACACAAGCCCCGACCAGGGCTGGGAATTGAGCCTGCAACCAAGATACGTGCCCTTGGCTGCAACTGAACCCAGGACCCTTCAGTCTGCAGGCCGATGCTCTAACCACTGAGCAAAACCGGCCAGGGCAACACACTGTATTTCAGGCAAACATCACCTTTCACCTATGCTATTCCAATCACCTCCTAACTGGTGCCACCTTTCTACTGTAGTCCCCTCCAATCTGTCTTCCACACTGTGGTTAAACATTCAAACACCAATTCTGTCATGACATCTCTTCCATAAAACCCCCATTTGCTTTAAAGATAGTATCAAAACTCCCTAACACGGTTCACATATTCCTTGGCCTGATCCCTCCTTTCTCTCTAAGCTCATCACGTGTCACGCTTCTCCTCACTGCTCAGTTCCAGACACCTCAGTCTTCCTTCTGCCTCTCACTCTCACCAAGTTCCTTTGTGTAATAAGCCTTTGTACATGCTGTTCCATCTGCCCTTTTTCTGTTATCCCTTAGTTCACTTCTAGTCATGCTTCAGACCTCACAGCAAATGCCAGGTACTGAGGCCCCTGACAAGGCCAAAGACCCCTGTACTTCTCCTTCCTGTAATACTTGTCCAGACTGCACATTTGCATTTGGTTCACTGACTATTTAATGGACAACTAGTTCTCCCACTACGATAAGCTCCACAAGGGCAGGGAAAAGCCCGATTTTAGCTGCTCTGCATCCCCAGAATCCAGTATGGTGCCTGTGCTCAAAGGATCCTGGGATAACCAACCAACCCTACACACTGGCAGAGAGAGTGGATTCTGCAGCCAGACTGTCTGGGTTCAAGTTTTACCTCTGCCACTTGCTGACTTGAGATCTTGAGCAGGTCACTTAATTTCTTTGCACTTCTCATCTATCTGATGAGAAGAGGAATACCTGTGCTACCTTCCTCAAAGGATTGTTGTGAGGGCTAAAACAGCTGATGTGAGCAAAGTGCTTAGAAGGGGCCCAGCTAGAAAGTAAACTAGGTTCTCAATAAATGTTGGCTGCTGTAACAATTATTACTCATTGAGTGAATAAAATCAAACGTTGCCTCCCAAAAGAATACCTCTGAGTTTCTTTAGAGCTCCTTTACTCTTTCTAGCCTAAGGCATCTTAATATCACCTTCTATTGGGGGAAATTTTCACAGACCATGCTGGAAAACTGGAACTAGAATTACAAAATACTATCTTTTAATTTGACACTCTTTACTAGTCCTATAACCACATGAGCTCCATGGGTATTCATTTAATTTCAATTTTATAAGTATATATTTCATGTTATTTTGATATTTAAGAATTAAAGAAACTTCATGTTAGAATTTGAAAATTATGTGCTATGAAAGATCTTATGTGGGTGTAATATGACCTCTTTTCAATGACTACAAAACTGAGGCTAACAAAATTCAAATGACCACAATAGTGAAGCACAGAGCCCAACCCAGACCTAACTGCCTGACTCAGGCCCCTTTGTGCCACTATGCTGGGCTGAAATGTAAAGGGTGCAAAATTGTTTTGTGTAATACAAAACTTCACATATTTTCTAGCATAAACTGTAAAGTATCTCAGGCAAAATCATTTTATTAACAATTTCTATTTTACTATAATATTTTGACTTTAAGAAGGGATCAGATTTGAGGTTTTTAGAAGCAATATATACCACTTTAAGATAACTGTGCAGAGAGGCTCATTATCAGAAAAAGCACAATGTTCTCCGCAAACAAAATTTAAAATGAACATGCAGGTTCTCCACTTACTGCTTTATCTCCCAGAGCTGTTCTGATACTAAGTCTCACTTTAAAAGCATTTTCTGCATCTGCCAGAAAGAAAAAAGAGAAGCATAAGATAAAATCTGCACAAACTGAGCCTAATAAATCCTAATATTTCATGCAAATCAAATCAACAGAAAACGGAACTGCAATTAACCTGCCCCCCAAATTCCTTAAAGTTTAATGGTAATCACCTTAAATGGTTTAAATTGTTCCTTCATAAAACAAATCACAGCTCAACTTTCAAGCCACACCACGTTTATAGATTTTGAAAAATAAAGGTCTTCCAGTCAAAGACTTATCAAACACTGAAAAACGATTAATCTATTTTTAAGTTTCAAGGCTACATACCTGGTTGACAGAGCTCAGCATGAATAGCAGTCACCAGAAAAAAGAGCAGCCACAACATTCTTTCAGAGAGGAAAACACAAGACAAACCAAGGGAAAAATAATCCACCCTCCACTTAAAGCTGCCTTAGCCATTCTGTGACCCGGATTAGAATATCAGAGAAACAAACAAGCCACCAGCTAGAGGGTTTAATGATTAACCCCCATCACTTGGATTAATACTTTGATAGAAGCAGTCCATCTCCTGTCAGTTATTTACGAAAACCTGTTTAGGTTTTAGTTGTCTTTTGCAAACTCTACCTTGAAAGAATGTTTCCCTTGCTGACTCAAACTCAGAATCCTCCCCAGCCCCTTTGTTGTCTGGTTAAGTGCAGGGTGGAAAGAATTGAGTCTTTGGAGGTTTCCCTTGGCACAAACTTTCCATCTTTTCAGGCCTAAAGTATCTGGTTGACGGATAAGCTATCTTAGTTTGGGAAGCTGATATCACTCCTTTCTATCTCTGGTGAACAAAGGCCTTGCAAATATGGCCTTACCTGACAGAGAGCAGCGCTGTCCAGTGGAGCATTCTGTGGTGACAGGAATATTCTCTGGCTGCATTGTACAATATGGTAGCCAGTAGACATGGATGGCTGTTGAGCACTTGAAATGGGGCTGGTGCTGCTGTGAAATAATTTTTGATTAATTTAAGTAGCCACGTGTGGCTCATGAGTACACTGGTCAGTGAAGCTACAGAGCAGTAATTAAGAGTTACCTACCATGAACTAGGTCTGCTAGGCTCTTTCCCTAATCCTCCAATGAGCACCTCACCGGTGCTGTTATGTTTTCTTACAATGAGGAAATCAAGGCTCTGGTGTTCAAGGCATTGGTGGCAATGGGAGGAGTGGAGTAGGTATCATTTGAACCCTCTCTCCACCACACTGAACCACACCGCATCTTGGGTCATCACTGGTAACTGAAATTGTAGCAAAACCTCAGAGGTGCTCTGAGTAAGAGAAAGAGTGGACAAGAATCCTTCCCTAGTGGGCACTCTACAGAGGCCAACAGAAGCCCCACGATGGGTTAGTGTCAGGGCTTTCCTCTCCACCATGCTGCCTCTTCATAGATTTGGTTCCAAATTCTACCTTGTTGCTTGAAAACCATGATGGAAAAATTAGGTTGGATGACCCTGACGTTAGAGAATTTGCATTTTTAAAACAACAATGAGAAAAATGTCAACAACGACCAGTCGACCGGTCGGCAACACTTTGAGAGTCATATCATCTCCCCTCCTAGTTAGGGGGTATTTTATCATGAATGAGCCATTGTGTTCGCTAACTCCACCTGAGGAAGCCTTTTCACCCCTCTTTCGCCTTGGTTGCAAGGGCAGAGACGCAGGAGAAGTTGTACTAGAGGGAGAGGCAGCCAAAAGTTAGCCCAGTCATTCTAGAAATTCACTATTCGGTAAAATGGAAATTTCCTCAAAGGAGGAGCTCACATAACTAACCCCTACAAAAAAGGTCAGACTAGATGAAGTTATCTTGGTAAATATTAGACAAGATAAAGTCATAATGGGAAGGTAAAGCAATAGATAGAGACTGTAACAAGCTGATAACTGGCATCAAGGAACAAAGCCACCTTAGGGGCATATCTGATTCAGCTTTCCTTTAGCCTTCAACATCATAAAAGAATCAAATGACTCTCTTTTGCTTTTACTTAATCATCTATGTGACTAGGATTGAAGACAGTAAAATGCTAAATTGTAGTCTGAGCCATTCATTTGAAAGGAGAAGGAAATCTCTTCCCTTTTGAGTTATGATTTGTCTCAATGTTGTCTCATTTTAAAAACAGAAAGAGCAACACAAGTTCTGTACAGAAAATATAGAAATGCCAAACAGAAAAGTACAAAACACCCATAATGCCACTAGCACGGATGACCAATGTTAATATATCTTAATAGTTGAAACACGCCTTCCTTAGCCTTGGATCTTCTTGTGTGATGTCGCTGTTTTTGTCTTACTGTAGCAGCACAAACAGAACAGGGTAATGTAATGGGAATAACAGGGAGCTTGCCATCTTCCTCACTTGAATGGGATTGCTGCTTTTCCATAGGATCTGGTGAATCACATTACATTTGATGTGTCATAAGATAAAAGTCCTCTTTTATTTCTCTAGTTTACTAAAATTTTCTTTTATCAATAATTGATGTTTAATTTTATTAACTGTCTTTTCAGCATCTCTTAATATGATCCTAGAGTTTTTACCATTTGGTGTATTATATTAATAAATTTATTTACCTTGTTACCTTAGATATACTCATTTTAGTGATTTTTAACATACTTCTAGACTTAATTGCTGATTTTTTCCTTGGATTTTTAAACCTATTTTCATAGAAGAATATCATGTAGGTTCCTTTTTAAGTGCTGATTCTTGAAGTTTATTTTTCCCTGCTCTTATATTACCATCTTGAAAATGTTATAGAAAGATTTCTAACATTGTCTATGTTTACAAATACTTAAAATGAAGAAAAAATACAAAATTCAGAGTTGAGGAATGTGGACCATACCTATTTTGGAAGAAGAGTTCTTTCAAAAGTTTCATTTCCTGTATTGCCATTTATTGTAGGTCTCATATTTCTTTCTGAGTCTATTTTGGCCAGTGACAATTTCCAAGAAAATCATTCATTTCATTAAGATTTTCCAGCATTTTCAAGAACTTTACATAACATTTTCCATAAAATATCTACATTCATTACTTATATCCCTTTTATTTTTCTGGTGTGTATATATTTTTTCTCATTTTTCCATTATCTTGCCACAAGTTTATCCAGTTTTGTTGTTGTTTAATCAAAGAACAAGATCTTGAATTTAATTTTCAGTTCTTTTCTTTCTGCTTTGTGATTTATCAATCTTGTTTACATTCATTAAGTCCTTACCCATGTTGTCCTTATACTGGCTCTCTTGTTCTTTTTATAACTTTTGAGCTGGTTAATAGGCTTATTTCTTTTTAATCTTTCTCAGTTAATAATGAAAATATCTGTGGCTATTAATTTTCCTTGGAGTTATTTTCCTGGCACATGACGTAAGAAGTATAGATGTAGAGTGATCATCCTTCTATTCTAAAAAGTCTATAATTACAGTTTTAATTTTTCTATATTCCAGTATTTGCTTAGAAAAGTATTTGACAATTGCAATAAAAACAGCAGCCCAAAATGAAAAGATTAAAAATATCAACTTTTATAGGTCCTGTCAGGTGAATAGAAAAGGAATAGAAACTATAAAGACATCGACTTAAAATACGAAGACTCTTAGAAGGTATGGATCACATAGAACATGCTAAAAATGATTTAATAAAGAGCTTGATAGCTCAATAAAACAGGTGGAACACAGAACTAGATACTGTTGTTCTTGCCTGTTAACATACTGTCCTTACTTTCTTATACTTTTCGAAATCTTGTATCTATTTAGTCTTTATTTTCATGCACAATTTTAAGTATTAAACATCCAGAGAATTCATATCAAACTTGCTTCATACAATACTCACTTTAGCAATTCCACATATTGGAGCCTAATACTGCTACTTATTAGTAGCAGTGGTAATGATGACAAATAAAGCAGTTTCAATCATTCTGAATATGTTGCTATTGACTTCCAATGTTTCAAGTTTAGAGAACATAAATAAAAGGCTGAGATTACTGTTGCTATGAGCAATAAATAGGAAACACACCCAGTCTCCTGAGATAGGAAAAAGAAATTGATTTTTCCATGTTTTTTTCATACTCCACAATGGTATTGAAAAGCAGTTTCTTGGCACATAATTATTAATCTACTGCTCTGGAGGGTAAATTAAATATGAGATCATGTGAAAACATGTGGGTTGTTCTTTCATTCATGTTAGATGCCTTTTAAAGATCATCAGAGCTGTAAAAGCATGTGGGGATATGCATGCTCCATTTACTTTCAATAAAAGAAGAGGTAGGAAGAACCAATGTTGTTTTTAAATTTTCACCCTCATTATTGTTTCATCATCACATACAGTACAGGTATTCATAAACCCATAACACCTAAAACTATGAAACTGTGAAACCATTTCAAATATAATTTTACTTTGTACATTTTTATTGAGTTTTGAGAAATGTATCTAGCTGGGACACACTAAAAGAATTCAAGCCTTTAATAGCTGAACATGTAATTTTTTATAAGATAAAAACCTTGTACTTTTTAAACTAATGGCTCCACTCATTCATTTTCCAGAAGTTGTAGAATGTTGAATAAATGTAATTCTTCATCACTTAAACTGAAATGAAATTGATATACTATAAAATAAACAATATCAAGATAATTCTAGTAATTAGTCTAAAATTTTCAGTATGATTGGGAGGTAAAAAATTATTTTACTCTCTTCAAATTTTCAGTGTTAAGATGCATGGGAAGATAAAGTATTTTGTCTACTGTGAAAAATACTATATTTTATTTAACTCAGTGGTTGTCAATGGGGGCGGGGCATTGAATTTTTTTTTTCTTTTCTTACAAAAGACATTTTGGGAATGTCTGGAGACATTTTTGGTTGTCACAAATGGGGGAGAGGTGCTACTGGCATCTAGTGATTAGATGCCAAATATCCTACAAACTTTAGAAACATCATTTAGGCCTTTATATGGTAACTTTTTTCTTCTTGTATTTGAGTTAATGGAAATAACTCACAAAGGAAGAACAGGAGATAAAGGGGAACCAAATGTGTGTGTGTAAAATCAAGCATACTATAAGATTTTAACATCATTAATTTCATATTCTGAAATTATTATGAAAATAAACTCATTTATCTTTTTATTAAGATGGCTAATAAGAAAGAATAATTGTCTGGTTGCTGGACCCAGTCCAACAGCCCATGATTAATAAGCACAGGCATATCTAAAACTCACTGTCATTGAATGATGTTTCTACATTCCATTGTCCTTCTCCTTGTCATTTACATTGAAGTCATTTCCACATTAAAATCTTCATTAGCACCCCAGTGCTTATGTCAGAGAACCCAAACTCTTGAACCTGTAAGATCTGACCCTAATTTGGGCTTTTCAGAAGTATCCACGCTAATGCCACGCCCCATCCTCCTCGAAGCCATTCTGCCAGCTAGTCCCCACAAGTGGGCCATGTCCTACCTCTGTTCCTTCTGTGTTTGTTTTCACACTATTTCCTTAACTTCAATACTGTGAGCTTCCTCCCTTTTTTTAACCTTTAAACATATTAGCCATTGTTACAGGTCTATCTCAATATCATCTTCTGAGAAAACTTTTGTTTTCATTATAGATTTTTATTTGTTGTAGACTTGTCCAATCTACTAACTTTCCATTCTCTCCTCCTGCATTCCCATAGCATTCGGTTCAGTCATACATGCATCTATTGATAACATGATTTACTTTTGTATCCTACAAACTTTTAAGTTCCTGGAGGGGAGGGACTATATTTGGTTCAATTCTGCATTTCCCATGGCCCATGAATATTTGGTAATTTAATAAAACTGAACTGACTTATATGAATTATAAACTGGCATTCTAAGAAGCTCTAGACTATGGAAATGAAGTGTCATGAGGTACATTGCGATTTGTTTTCAAATTCCTAGCCAGAGGAAAACAACTTCATTATCTTTGAAACACAAGAAATCCTAGGCTTTGGAATATTTTTGTTTCCACTCCCATATCTTATGCCCTTTTTAAGGTGAGAAAAAAATCTGAAGGCTCATCAAATTTTGTAGGTTAATCAAAAGCCATAAACATTGTGAACTCTGTTTTTTTTCCACAGGGTAACATTTTTCTAGTTCAGAGAAAGTTAATCACTACTGTGTGGAAATAAAGATTAATTCAGACAAACTGAGTGAGTGTAATCCTGCCAATTTAATAATCCTAAGGTAGAAATTTAAAGGACACTTTCTTAAACAGAATGTGTGTGCTTATCTGCGTGCCTCATCTTGTGCATGAGTCCCATGTAGTAAAAAAAGGACTTTATTGACATTTCTTCCTTGATGTTTAACTCTTTCCAATGGTGTTGGGTTGTTATACAAAGAGTATTCTCCCAGTTTAGGTAAGTCATGATTTTTTTCTAGGCTAAAATTATTGCAGCTATGCCCTATTGAGCAGCATTTGCCATCCTTAAACTTCTATTTCACTGACAGTGTCACCCCATCAAGTTTAGCCTTGTCCATAGGTACTTCCTTTGCCAACCTCTATAAAGAGGTGGAAGGGCCATTGGGCCATGTGTCTTTTTGGTTAGATGTTCTCCTTTTCATAACAGAATCTTAAACTAACCTTGTTCTGTTTGATATACAAAGCATATGAATTAATCAACATATCAAAGTTTCTGCCCTTAAGTTTAACCAGAAAAAATGACCTTGATCCTTCTATTGTCTGAAAATCATCAAAAGCTTATAGTAAGAAATGTTTTGAGGACTGCCTAAACAACTTGCATGCTACATCTTTATTACTACAAATCTAAAATGCCAGATAGGTTGTTCCGGCACCCAAAACAGACATTGTTATTTTATTACAGAACTTTTTCCTTCTGAACACGGACTCAGCCACAAAACTTTCAAAGGCAGTTATTCAGTCAGTTGACATGTGACTTGAAACTTACTTGCCATCATGGGGAATGGTGATCTAAATGCTGCCTGCATACGGCCTCTGACCTGAAATGAAAAGGAAGTTTGGGAGTTTCATAGAATTGACTTAATGCACTGTGCTTTGTGATTGTGGCAACAGTTTATTTTACATTGAGGGTACCTATATAAAACTCCTTCCGATATTTTGTTCCCTACTTAGTTCACAGTATCATGAATAAAAGCCAAGAAAAACTGTTTCTCAAAAGCAAACATGGACCTGGAGGGTATTATGCTATGTGAAATAAGTCTGACAGAAAGACAAATACCATATGTTCTCACTTATACGTGGAACCTAAAAAACACAACAACTAACAAGCAAAAAACCGAACTCAGATACAGAGAACAGACTGGCAGCTGCCAGAAGAGGGGTGAGGGGTGAGAGGTAAGGAGTGGGGGAACAAAATGGGTGAAGGGAGTCAAAAGGGACAAATTTCCATCTATAAAATAAATAAGTCATGGGATGTATTGTACAATATGGCAACTATAGTTAATAACACTGTATTGTAGATTTGAAAGTTGCTAAGAAAGTAAATCTTAAAAGTTTTCATCACAAGAAAAAGAATCTGTAACTGAGTAGTGATGTTAATTAGACTTATTGTGATCATTTCAACATACATACAAATATTGAATCATGTTGTACACTTGAAACTAATATAATGTCAATTATACTTCAATTTTTAAAAAGGACCAGCACTTACCAAGTCCTTTTCTACATATTAACCAACCCTCATACCACACCTTCCTTAAGTTTGTCATTAATTCTTGTCCCATCCAAACTCAAGTGGGGTAACTTCAGGCTGTAAGTTTCCTGTGGTTTTCTTATTTGTCACTGGAACACAGTACTTCATAAATACAATTTAAACTAATGAATACCTGAATGGGTAATGGAAAGTGCCCTGCCCCTAGGAGTGCCCCTTCAGAGATTTCCGGACAGGGAAAAAAAAAAAAAGCTGGTAATAACTGCTTCACTTTTTCTTGTGGACCCAGAATTGTAACTGGAGGAAGTGAAGATTAATCTTGGAGCAGGGGGCTATAGGCAGACTTCTAAGTGTAGCATCGTCTCCACAGGCCCTAGACAACAGGTGGGCACTAGGTGCGTAGGAAAAATCATCTGAAGCCCCCATCACGAAGAAGAGCATGCTTACGTTTCCTATCCAGATTCTGCTCATAGCTGTGGTGTTTGGAGCTTGGAGAAATATGAAAAGTCAGTTATTGGACGAGGATCTAGGATCCCCAGGCTTGTTCCTTATAAAAACGCCGCGGAGGCCTAGCTCTGAGACCCGGGAGGTTTTCTCTGGAAACTTGTGGGCCCCACCCACTCCTCCGTGACTTCCCGAGACCCGGCTCTGCCAGCGGAAGGAGGGCGGGGGGCGTGGACTTGGTCAGCGTGGAACCCAAAGTGGACAGCCTGGGAACCCAGGGAGCGGCCCTGCCCGAATGCAGCAGAAAGAGCAAGAGCCGGGCGAGCCTGGCCAACGGGTCATTCCGCGGGGAAAGGAGAACAGGAAACGGGAACCGGACGCCGACAGGAGGGGCGGGGCCTGGTCTCGCGGGAAGGAGCGCTCGCGGCAGCGCCGGCCTAAGGGCGTGGCCTAGGCGTAGCCCCAGAGCGTGACCGAAAAGGTGGGACTAGGAGCGTGAAGGGCGTGGCCGTTTGTAAGGTCTCGACGAAGGTGGTGGAGAATGCGGGAGGGATAAACTCAGGCGGAGGAATTACTATAGTTAGAAGCAGGGACGTGGGCACAAGTGAGAGACGGAGTCAGCAGAATGAGTGTGAACACCAATAGAGGCGGGGCCACGGAGAAGTGTACGGAACACAAATAACGTAACAGGAAGGAGAGGGGTGTTTGTGGGCGGAGCGCAAGGACGTACCCCAAACATGAGGGCGCGCCCCATCCGTGGGGCGTAGCTTTGTTGCTCTCGGAGGCGTCACAAAGACGGTCCAGCGGAAAGGAGGGCTGGACCCAGGCGGAGGGCAGGGGCGGGGCGACGGCGGCACGGGCCCGGAGCGACCAAAGCGGAGGTGCCAGTTGGGAGCGTAACCAGGGCGGAGCTTAATGGATTTTTGCGCCGACGGGGGCGTAACGTAAATAGGCGAGATGACGTGACCGGCGTGAGGGGCGTAGCGAGGCGTAAGGGGGCGTAGCCAAGATGGCCGCGCGTATGAACGCATCTTCCCAGTAGCGAGTGCAGGGGTTTGCGCTTAGAGAAACGTTCCGGTAAGGTTCCGCGGAGATGTGGAGCGTGGGCAGCAAGGGGACTAGAAAGGACAGGTACCCTCCCACGTGCACGACCACGCTCTGCGATGAGTCCCGGAGCCGGGACAGCTGTTGACCTCAGGATAGTCACAGTGCCGGCGGGACTCCTCTGAAGAATGGCGGAGAGGGGGCAGGGAATCGCTCCTTCCTTACTCTAATCTTGTTCCTCCACTTTGAGTGTCATTGGACAGTTACACCCTCTTGGAGTTCTGTCCCTTTAGAAGTAGAACAACTGTCCCAAAGAATTTGGGAGCCGAGGGAGTTGCAGTTCCAGAAACCGAGGCGCCTCAAGCTGGGACTTAACTCAGACCTGAAATGTTTATACCCCTGACTATGCCGGAGGCTGCGAAAAGATTCGCAGCCACCCCGGAGCAGAAGGTCAGGAGCATAGCTGTGTCATTTGGGCTACTGTGAGACTTCTGTACTTCTCAGTTCGTTCTTCTTTCCTTTTTCTTTTGTATCCCGTCCCGGGAGCTGGAGGGGAAGAACCTACAAAATACAAACGTTGGTGCCTATGATTCTTTGTGGCAGGAGTTAAAACGCTTTTGCTCTAAGGCTACTGGGAACTCGTTATCAGTTAATAACACCCCGCCCCCCCACACACACCCCTGTTTATTTTTGCTGAGAAAGTTTGAGAAATATGGGGAGATAATGAACATGTGTACACCTTAATTTGGGTAGGATTTATTCTGTCAGACAGTGAAAACCACGTTGCTTTCTGCTTTCCCTTCTTCCTTTACTTACAATCTGGCTATCTCCACTTTGCTATTTAAAAGTCTTGCTGCAATATGGAGAGAAGTCAGAAATCTCTGGTAGGAAGGTGCCCTCCAGCCTACCCATAATTTGGCCGTGCACATCCCTCAGAAAGGTTCCTGTTCGCAGCCTGCATTGGCATCTACAGTGAACCAAAGTTCACTCTACCCACCTTCCCTTTCTGGCCCTGGTAAGGAACTGCACTGTTCTTGAATATTTTGGAAATGAAAACCTTTCCGTTTTCTAGGGCTTTTCTCCTTTACTCAGAGATTGTAAACTCAGCACTGAAATTCACATAAAAGCCAAATTCGGCAAGGGCTCCATTCCTGTGCCTGTGCACACCTGCCACGTAAAAGGTTACCACCACTCGTAGTCGGAACACAATAAAAGTTAAGTGAATTTTGGCGGAAGATAAATATTGTGAAAATCTGAAGGAAAGAGGGAAGTGCATTTCATATCATAGGCTGCACTGGGGCAGCACACAAAACAGGTTAAGAAATATATTTTGAAACCTTTGGCAAACCTTTCCGAAGAACATACTCTTGGGGAAAAAAGTGGGTGAAAGGAGGAGGCTAAGCTTTCTCAGTCAAGACATAGAAACATAACCTCTAAATTTCAGAGAGTTGCAAGAGGCTGACTTCCTTTCTATGTCAGGAGGTGAGAAAATGAATCGTTAATCTGATAAAAATCAAGGAATTTTTTTCAATGTAATTGTAACCTTTAGTAGGTACTTTTTTTTTTTTACTTTCTTTCATATAGCTGAGACATTTAATAAGTACATGATTTATGAATGATTTTAAAAGGTGGTTAGAATATTTTCATCTTTCACACATTTCTAAGTCTACAAAACAGATGAAGAATGTGTAAGTAAAATCTAACAGCATACATAGTCAGTGATAGCAAAGGGAATATAGCACAGAGAGCTTACCTTCCCTGCGACCCATCCAGCCTATGTTACCATCTTTATAGATCAAGGTCTTCTCCCCCTACTCAGATCATTAAGTAGCCATCATGTGCCAGGCACTGTGTCTCTAAGGGATGCAGCTATGATGAGGAAACATATTTCCTACTGCCATGGGGCTTAGACACTGGGGAGATGGAATCATAAATTACCTTCCTGGTGAGGTATGTAATTCAACTGTGATGAACACTGTGACCAAGAAGAGGGCCCTGGGCTCACCAAAAGAGGCCCCAGTCTAGGGAGGCTTCTAGGAAGTGACATTGGATAGGGTCATCAAGGGTTGGGTAGGAATTAACTAGGCACTGAGACAGTAAGTGTGGTCCAGGGAAGGAGGAGCATCTACATAAACACTGAGGCTAGACAGCAACAGCAGTTGGAAAAACCAAAGTCCATGTGGCTGGTGTGCAGAAAGGAGTGAATTGGACATGAGGCTGAGAGGTCAGGAGGGCTAAAGCATCCAGTTTTGCAGCCAAACCACACTCGTTGTTGCTCAAATGGTGACCTGAATAGTTGTCTGAATGCATCTCAAGTAATCACTCTAAACACTTTGAAATCTATAGTGGAGTGAATGAATAATCAAGAAGAAAAGTTTGTTTTTCGTTTTTGACCTTTGCTTACTTGGTTCAGGGATAGCAGATTTCAGGAAAAGGAGATGAAGCATTGAGTGGGGAGTGGGGAAGAAGCATTCAAAGTTAACGTTACCATAATTTGAGAGCACTGTAGTGAATGCCTTGGAAAGCACCCACTTCTGAGACGCAACTGTGAACATGTGAGGGGTAGGGAGGTTATCAGTGCAGCCATTCATGAATATTCAAATTGAATCTACTTGTAGATTAGTTCAGGGTTAACCTTCTGCACTTTCCCCATTAACCAAGGGAAACAGTGTTACACCTAAAATTGTCAGTCACAGGTTATATCTAAGCTTAGATTTCAAAACGACCCATGACTGTTTTGGCAGAATGTGTCTTGGGTTGTTTTTTGTTTTTCTAAGAAATCCAGATGCAGATTGCTTTTTTTTATTCAGGCTGCCTGGAGGGAGCTTTAATCTTTGGTTGCTTCTCATATATAAATATCTTGTTGGACAATTTGGGTATCAGGAAGTGTATATCTTTTTAAATTTTTAAAAAATATATCTTTATTGATTTCAGAGAGAGGAAAGGAGAGGGAGAGAGAGAGAGAGAAACATCAGTGATGAGAGAGTCATTGATCGGCTGCCTCCTGCGTGCCCCCAACTGGGGATCGAGCCTGCAACCTGGGCATGTGCCCTGATCGGGAATCGAACCCCGATTGCCTGGATCCTAAGTCGATGCTAAGCCACTGAGCCACGCCTGACCAGGCTATCTTTTTTAATTTTAAGAAACTGTACTGTAAACAGTCTATTCATTCTTGTGATTCAAGAGGATTGTTTCTCTGGACCTCTAATATTTGCCAACCCCAAGGGAAAGGCAGGGCGCCTGAGTCAGTCATCCAGCCCCTGCCAGTGAGGTGACCAGTGAGTTTGAGGAACAAAAGTAGATAAACTGTTGGCTCTCGTTTGGGCCTCCCTCATCCCCACAGTGTGTACTGATAGTCTGGATGTTGTGGTCTGACTTAGAGGATTCCATGTGATCTTCCATCTCTACAGCTTTTCCTCCTGTGTCCTCCTGCCTCTGGGTTATTAGGTTCCTGCAAGTTCTTTGCCAACTCACCAAGACTTCAAGCCAAAGATGGTAGTGATGAGTAACCTGAGGGTCGTCCTTCAAGCCTCTCCATGCAAATCGCTGTGGGGAAGATTCCAGATTCTGAGGTCCCTGCCAGTGAGGCCCTGCAGCCTCTACACCTGCACTTACAAAACCCGGAACCGAGCCTGTGAGTACCCTGCTGCTGGAAGGAGAGCAGGAGGCTTGTTTCATAACGATCACACGTATTAATTAAGGATTTGTGGATAGGATGTCAGTGGCTTTCCAGAGTGGGTCTAGATGCCTTAAGAACTGTGAGAATTTACTAGTTGTTTCTCTATCTGTCCTCTAAAAGAAATGTGGAAACTTCTTTTTGTCCCAGCTTTACTGAGTTATAATTGACACACGACACGTGTAAGTCTAAGGTGTACCCCGTGGTGATTTGATACACGTGTATGTTGCAAAATGACTACCACAGTAAGGTTTGGGAAGCCCTTTTCTTGACCAGTTTTAACATGTTAAAATGATGTCATGCAGAAATAGGACAAGGGAGATATCCCAGTTCCAAATACTTTGGAACCAGTTTTTTATTGTTTCTTGTTAGCAATTGTCTTTTCATTATGGTTGATCCACAGACTGAATGATTTCTGTGGATCTGAACATTCTGGAAGATGCATGTTAAATGTTTGCCAGCAGTTCAGAACAGTAGCATCACACTCTGGAATACTCTTTCCTGAGTTCCATACTGTAGTTACTTCTGGCTGAGCAACTTGTCAAGTGTGTGTTCTGCTGTAAACACAGCAGATCAAGTGAGGAGCAGGTCTTCACTGTAACCTCTCGCATGTCATGCCCCTGCTTTATGGCCAGTTACCATCCACGTCTCTATGGGGCAGGATTCTCTACTGTGGCACCACTGACAGGGGGTGGATCATTCTGTGTTGTGAGGGGCTGTCCTATGCACTGTCTGATGTTGGATGACATCCCTAAATGTTTCAGGACTGCTGAATGTTCCCTGAGGAACAAAGTAACCCTGGTAGAGAACACTGGGTTGACTGCAAAGGATAATGTGTGTGCAGGTGAAGAGATGAGTTTAATGAAATGGCTATGTGTATTTTATATATTCACTTTTCACCATAATTAACGGAGTTTTCAGATGTTTGCTTCAGTCAAAATTATAGATTTTTAACCTTTTCCTCCTAGGGTTTATTCTTTTTGACTCTATATGCAGATAAGGAAAGGAATTCAGTAGTAATTCTAATCTAGCTAAACCCAAGGATTTGAAACTGCTTCATCGATACATTTTTACTGAGAGTGTATTCTGTTTCCTCCCACATTGGCCATGTTCTCATTAAAATGAACTGCCCAGAGTTTAATACAGTTCTGGTTGCTGGATGTGGCTTCCTACCAGCAAGCCCACATCCTACCCAGACTGGCATATTCTCGACACTGGCACTGTGAGGCTTAAAGTGAAAAAAAAAAAAAAGTTATTTATCTAGTTTATAAAGTTTTGCTTTTTTAACAGAAAGTTGAAAGGTATAAGTCTAAAATCCAATATGCTCATATCTTTAGGATAGTTTTGCTTCTTTTTTGCTGACAAAACGGCTCAGTGCCTCCCTCAAGTGTTTCAGTCTGACCACTTTTAGGATGGGGTGAAGCAGATTGAGCTGTCAATGAAGGAGGAAGATATGGCAAATTCAGAAAGTAGCATTTCACTGGAGCCCTGTGCTCCCTGCTTTACCTTCACTGCCCACCCTCCCCCCAGCTAATCACTGGCTGTAAGCTCAAATTGCCATTTGCTGTTATCTCAAGTAGTAGACAGTAAATGTTGACAGTCTTAACTGTGGGGACTGGTAACATGATAAAATAAAGATAAAAGCCTTGCAGCTATTACCAGAGATGAAAATAAAATGTTTCACTTAGTGTATCATCCCATGCAGTTTAGACTAATTGTCACATTCAAGTAATTTAGGCATGAGAAATAAATTTAATTATGTTAATTCTTAATTTGATGAAATACAAAGACTATTATCCAAATGGAAATAGTATAGATTTGTTATTATTCCAGTGATTTTTTTTTTTTTTTTTAAATATATCTTTATTGATTTCAGAGAGAGGAAAGGAGAGGGAGACAGACAGAAACATCAATGATGAGAGTCATTGATTGACTGCAGCCCGCAACCCGGGCATGTGCCCTGACCGGGAATCAAACACCGATCGCCTGGATCCTAGGTCGATGCTCAACCACTGAGCTACGCCCGGCCGGGCTAGATTTGTTATTATTCCAGTGATTCTTAATTTCATCATCTCCTTACTTTTAGAAGGAAGAGAAACACTTCTTTTTAGGACAACTTGGAATAGAGTGGCACTGTATATATGTAGCCACTAGCCTCATGTATGTATTTATATGTAAATATAAATTTATTAAAATTTTATGGTCACATATGGCTAGCACTTACCATATTGGAAATGTCCATCATCAGAGAAAGTTCTGTTTGACAGGATTGGTCTATATTATAACTGAACTGTATTAGAAAGTTGTTCTGTATTTCTCCATTTAATTGTGTAGAACACAAATAAAGCCTGGAGAACAGTAGATAGTAAGTCCTCACCTAACATCATGGATAGGTTCTTGGAAACTGACTAACCAGTTTTACCATAGGCTCATTGATATAGTAAATAAGAGTTACGTTTCTATGGCATATTTCTGTATATCAATGAGCCTGTGGTAAAACTGGTTTCCTTATAGGTTGTTTTGCTTAAAGTCACAGTTTCCAAGAACTATGTTGAGGACTTAACTTTATTAAAAAGCTTGTTTTGCAGTGTCTTCTTCACAAAGAATTCTGTCAATCCCCAGATAGTATAGGCCAGGACACCCAGCCTATGTTGTCTTTCATTAACTTTGAAGTAGTCTTGAGAAACAGTGGACTGATTAAGAGCCCCTTGGGATTATATTAATGGCCCCCAAGGGTATCTGCAACTACAGGGAACTAACACAGGGCTTTAGTTTCCTGTGTTGATAACTGCATGTGTGTGTTGTGGTTAACTGGGTTCAGCATCACAGTGCCTTTTACAGTCCTGATGCTCTAATAAGGCAGTTTACTATGATCATCCCCACAAAGTCACATGGAGGGTCCCTAGGCATCCAGTCCTGCACTAAGCTCTAGGCCTAGTAGGGTGGTCTTAAATTAGGTAAGGAAATAGCACATCTCAAGTTAGAACACAGTACAGAGCAAAGCACAGGAGAAAAAGCTAACAAGTGTGTAGAGTAACACTCTCCATAAGATATAATGTGAACCCTAGCTAGTGTGGCTTGGTTGGTTGGAGCATAGTCCTGTGCACCAAAATGTTGTAGGTTCGATTCCTGGTCAGGGCACATACCCATGTTGTGGGCTTGATCCCCAGTCGGGGTACGTATAGGAGGTGGCCAATCAGTGTTTCTCCCATCGATGTTTCTCTCTCTTTCCCTCTTTCTCTAAAATCAATAAAAGCATATCCTCCAGTGAGGATTAAAAATAAGTAAACAAACAAGTAAATAAAATGATATGATGTAAGCCACATAGAAATTTAAATACAAATCAAGTATTTCTAATGAATATTTAGTATCCAAATTGATATATACTGTACATGTAAGATAAACAACAGATTTTCAGGAAGTATGGAAAAAAGTGTAAACTGCCCCAATAATTTTCATATTGATTACATGTTGAAAAGGCAAATACTTTTAAATATATTTGGTGAAGTAAAATATTTTATAAAATTAATTTTCTTTTTTAAAAAAAAACCCTTTTAAAATGTGACTCCTAGAAACTTTAAAATTACCTCTGTGGTTGACATTACATTTCTGTTTTTAAGCACTAGTGTAAAAGGATAAGGCAAATAACCCTAAATATGAAATGGTTAAAATGTGAGATTAGTTAAAAAATATATTTTAAATGGAATAAAAAGATAAAGGCAAACAACTATGGGAAATGAACATGAAAGGAAGTAATATTTATGAGTGCTGTGTGACTATACTCTGGCTAAGTGCTTTGTTTATGTTCCCAAGAGGTCTTTGATGGCATTATTATCATCTCTGTTTTTCAGTTGAAGAAAGTGAAGCTCAAGGAGGTAAAGTGTTTTTCTGCCAGGTCACACAACTAGCAACTGGAGAACTGGATTGAAAACCTGGGGACTACACTCTGCGCAGAGCCTCTGACCTCCTACAGGTTCCACAGGCGCAGGCCTCCTGCAACCTCCCTGCTTTGGTCCACTCTGGAGACAGTGTTTTAAGGGGACCCAGGATTTGGTTTAATCAGGTATGGTAAGACACACAAAACATGGAAATGACTGTCACGAAGGAAGGAATTTTATTATACACACAGATCCCTAAAAACAGGAGGCCTTGGCACGCCTTACCGGGCCATGTAGGGAAGCACCAGGGATGATGGTCAGAAAGCAGAGAGAGAAAAGGAAGACATGGACAGAGCCTTTATTGTGGAAGGAATGGGGTAGACAGCATAAGCAGGTTTAGGATTGGGTGCTTTGAATAATTTCAGTGGGTTCTGGGGCAGAGAAGCTGTCCATAGTTGTCTGGTTCCTGGCCCTGGGGTGATTAGGGCAGAGGAATAGTGGCCCAGAGATTAAGAACCCTATAAAGAGGGGGTTGGGATCTAGACTCTGGATTGGTTGGTTTGCAGATGAAAGGCATGTTCCCAGTTGTTTGTTCTCTCTAGGAATTAGCTAACCCTGGGAGGGGCAGTAAGACTACAGATATCAAAGTGTGAAATACAGAAACTGGGAAACGTGGTTATTACAATGAGGCTCCTGGAAAGAGCCCTTGAGGATTCAAGGGCCTGAGCTGAAAGCTTGGCCTTACTGTACTCTGGCTTGACTGACAACTTCAGCCTCTAGAGCTTCTGCGGGCCAGGTGCCAGGGAGGCTCAGAGTGGGGAGCTAATGGAGAACGTGATACCTTTCCCAGCAGACTGTGGGCTCCAGCCCGTCAGCAAACAGGCTGCTCATTTGTTTTGTATCTGCTTTCATTCAGTGCTGTTTATAACATTCTAAATTGTCAGTTTAAGTGCAGTTTCAGTACAGGGATTGTTTTTAGGTAGTCACCAGGTGTCTGATTTTAAATCACATTCTATTGCAATCGCATGACAGAGTGAGATGCCAGTTTTAACATTTTCTCATTTGTTGTTCTTTAGCTACCCAAGCATCATAAAGAGCTAAAGAAATTGGTGGATACTGTGCTATCAATTAAGCATAAGGTAATATTTTTTTCGTAAATCACTTGAAATATATTTTATGTTTCAATCTCAGACTAGAGACAGTAACATGGCCCTTTGTATTGGGAGATGTAATGCACCTCAGTGGATTCCTTTGGTGGGCACTGACCACTCTGGCTTTGCTGCCATGCCACTGAGCACACGAGGACTCAGGAACATAATGGGGTCCCCTCCTCTGCTCCTGACACCTGCTCCTTCTCAGTCCTTGTGGAAACACTCAGAGCAGCCTTCTTGACTCTAGCTACCCTCTCTCAGGCAGGAAGTAGAGAAAAGTTGAACAGAAACTTGGCTTGTCCACCTTTAAAGAACAATTACCCATATCCTTCAGGAGGGATACCTTTGTCCAGCCCCAAGATCAGTTGTTCAATATTCAGAACCCCAAAGGGGCCACTCCCTGGAAGTCCACATATTCTCCCTCTCTTTCCCTCTCCCTCCCTTTCCATCTCCCCCTTTTTCCTTCCCTCTTCTCTTGCTCCCTTTTGAGTCCAGGTTCCTGGCTCCTCCTAATTTGCATTGCATTTTAGAAAGGAGGATGCTATTATCTCTTGAAAAAGGAAGCCTCCTTATTTATGCATCAGCCACCACCTAATGCCTCCCAAGAGTTCAGAGGAGACCACCTGCTGGAAACGCACTAGAAAGGAGGGAGAAAATGGGTTCTGCTGTGTTCCCTCTAAAGAGTGTCAGAAATACACAGTTAATTGCAGGAAAGGCATGGTTGTGATTCAGTCCTAAGGTGCCCAGAGGGCCTAAGGAGCTCCTCTGGACCACTGCTGGTCCCCAGACACTCCTAGAATCGTTGCCTTGTCATCCCATTCCTGTGTGGTTGTCACCATGAAGTGATAACTCAGTGACCTCTTCTCTTGGCCAGGACACCCTAGTGAATTTGGGTCATTTGACCCTTCCTGCCTGATGCCCACCTGCCTGGACTACTGGACATACTCGAGATCCCTGACTACCCCGCCACTCTCCGAGTCTGTCACTTGGATCATTAAGAAGCAGCCTGTAGAGGTTGATCATGATCAGGTACGTTCTTTTTATATATATATTGGGGTGACATTGGTTAACAGGATCATATAGTTTTCAGGTGGGTTTCTGTGTTACAAGATCTGTATATTACACTATGTGCCCACCACTCAAAGTCAAATCATCTTCCATCACCATATATCAGACCCCCTTCACTTCCCACCCACCCCCACTTGTATGTTTTTTCCATGTTTCCATATAAGGAAATTCTAGTCTGCCCCTTCAGAACAAGGCTGGTCTCAAACTTTGGGATCAGTTTTTTTTGTGTGTTTTTTTTAACTGTATCTTTATTGATTTTAGAAAGAAGAAGGGAGAGAGAGAGAGATAGAAACATCAATGATGAGAGAGTAGTCATTGATCAGCTGCCTCTTACATGCCCCCATCTGGGGATTGAGCCCACAACCCGGGCATGTGCCCTGACTGGGAATCGAACCACGATCTCCTGGATCCTAGGTAGATGCTCAACTACTGAACCACGCCCGGCTGGGCTGGGATCAGTTTTTAGCATTGTATAATGCTTATACTTTTGTGTTAAAATATGCTAACTTCTTGTCTAATTTGGGAATGAATTACCAAATGCTTCACTTAACCAGAGAGAGGTGTTAAAAATAGAATGTAAGCTCTTTGCTTTCATTCTTGGCAATGACATATATTTTATTTTATATAAATTAGGTAGAATTTCTGTAAAAATTAAGACTATTTTAAATGGAAAAAATGAAGCTGGAAATAGCTGTGTTTAAAAACTTTTAGTTTCCTCAGGGAATTTTACTATGGAATCTCAGAGTAAAGACAGAACCCAATAATGCCTAAATAGGAATTTTATTCTAAGTTAGGAGTTTAAACTTGGTATTTGTTCCTCCTTTAGAAATTAAGTTTAAGTGGTGATTACTGTGTCAACACACAAAATTCTAAACTATAATAACTATTTTTACTTGTTTATATTAGATTTTTATTGATTAAATTTTTTCACAAGAACAAAATCTTCAAATTCTTTTTTTTGAAGGCAATGTAACAATGAAACCAAAACCCACCAAATATTGAGACCTCTCAAAAAGAGTAAGCAACAGGCCAGTATCTCTCAAGAATATTTAGGACAAAAGAAAGCTAAATAAAATATTAGAAACAGAATCCAGAGTACATCAGAAGAAACATATACTTTGTCCAAGTGTAGGATTTTTTTAGTATTGCAGGGATGGTTTAGTATTAGGAATGATACAGTTATGATTAATACACTTCATCCCCTTAGCAAATCTAAAGGGAAAACTCATATTTTCATTTCCATAGATTCCTAAAACACATTTGACAAAATTCACCATCTAATTTTTTTTTAAAAATTTTTAATAAAACAAAAGAAAGGGAATTTTCTAACTTGATAATCTCGATTACTCTCAACTCAAAAGTAAATAGTATACATAGTGTAGAAAAGGTACCTACTAACTCCATTATTACTAGCATATTATATATTAAATTGAATTAAATTCCAGTAGTAGGCAGTAAAGTTAGATGAAAAAAGATAAAGGAAATTGGAGAAACAATTAGTGGAGTCCCATATTAATTTATAGAAGTCAATTACTTTGATGTATAAAGGTCACAATTAGAAAATATAAGGTAAGAAAGAGCCCTACTTATAATGGAAACTAAAAAATTAAAATACCTTGGAAAGAACTTAACATAAAATGTCAACAAGAAAACTGTAAAACATTCCTAAGGGACACAATTCATACCATGTAATTGAATAGGAAGACATCATAAAGACATCTTTAATGTCAGTATCCCTTAGGTTGTTATTCTCCATAAATTTTATGTGGTCCCATTAAATATACCAATGGTTGTGTTGTGGGAGGCTGCCCTGTGGTAGGCTGTTTAGCAGCATCCCTGGCTTCTACCCGCTGGATGCCAGTAGTACTCCCAAGTAGTAACAAACAAAAGTATCTCATTGTTCTTTAATGTCTATTGCAAACTCACCCCTGGTTGAGCACCACTGATATGTGCTTATCTCCAATATCAACTAACTAATGAAATCCATTACATCTTGCTGCGTGAGAAGAAACAGAGGTCTTCGATAGCTATGAAATGGGTTTTAACTAATCAACATTGATTTACCAGTAAAAGCATATGGGTAATTGACTTACACCTGTAGCTTCCCAGCAGAAGACTGGTTTATCAGACAGTCGTTAGCCTCAAACCAGAATGACACCCACTGGGTTATATTGCAGATAGGATATGTTACTATTATTCCAACGTTCCAAGTTTAGAGAACACAGATAAAAAGTTGAGATTATTGTTTACCATGAGCATCACGAAAGGCACCCACCCAGTCCCCTGAGATGGGAAAAAGAAATGACTTGTCCATGTGTTTTCATACTCCACAATAGTATTGAAAAGCTGTTTCTCAGCATATAACTATTGATCTATTGCTCTGGAGGGTGAATTAAATATGAGATCACATGAAAAGAAAACATGTGAGTCATTCTTTTTACTCATTCGAATTGCCTTTTAAAGTTTATCTGAATTGTAAACGCATGTGGGCATATGTATGCTTCATTTACCTGTAATAAAACAAGAGGTAGTGAGAACTGATGTTGCTTTTGAATTTTGACCATCACAAACAGAAATTTATTAAACCTATAGCAGCTAAATCTACAGTAAACAGTGAAACCATTTAAAATATGTTACTTTGTACATTTTTATGTTTTGGGAAATATATCTGGCTGTGACACATTAAAAGATATCAACTAAACCTTTAATCACTGAATATGGAAAGCTTTTATAAGAGTTTTTAAAAACGCTACACTTTTTTTAAAAAAAATATATATCTTTATTGATTTCAGAGAGAGGAAAGGGGAGAGAGAGAGAGCTAGAAACATCAATGATGAGAGAATCATTGATCAAGCCCGCAACCGGGGCGTGTGCCCTGACCGGGAATCGAACTCCAATCGCCTGGATCCTAGGTCGACGCTCAACCGCTGAGCCACACCCGGCCGGGCAAAAAACGCTGCACTTTTGAAACTAGCATCTACTACAATTATTTAGCACTACTCACTAATTTTCTAGAATAGAAGTGGTAGAGGTTTTTTAAAATGTGTTTTTATTGATTTTAGAGAGAGAGAAAGGGAGAGGGATAACAAGATAGAAATATCGATGAGAGAGAAACATCAACATCGATCAGCTGCCTCCTGCATGCCCCCTACTGGGAATCGAGTCCGCAATCCCTGATGTGCCCTGACCTGGAATGGAACTAGTAACCTCTTGGTGCATGGGTCAGCGCTCAACCAGTGAGCCACATCGGCTGGGCAGAAGGGGTAGAGTTTTAATCAAACGTGATCCTTCACCATTTGATTAGAATGAAATTGATATATAATAAACAATTTCAAGAGGTTTATAATAACTACCCCCAATATTTTCAGAATAATTAGGTAACAAATGATTCTACTCTCTTTAAGCTATCATCAGGTTAAGATATATATGGGGATAAAATATTTTTGCCTTACATGCAAACCTATTATATTTTAATCCAGTGGCTCTCTATCGGGGAGAATTTTGCCCCCAAAGAACATTTGGAAATGTTTGGAGACATTTTCAGTTGGTGGAACTTTAGGGGGCTGGGAGTTCCGTGGCATCTAATCGGTAGGTGGAGACCAGGGATGCTGCTAACTGCCCTACAATGCACAGGACAGCCCCCACAGCAGTGCTGTCCAGTCCCAGATGTCGATAGCACTGAGTCTGAGGAACCCTGTTTTAAGGTAATGAATGGTGCCACTTTCATTGTTCAGATGCTTTTGGGCAGGGGGCCACGTATTCCTTCCTAGTTTCCCAGTATGAGAAACAGCAACCTAGAATCTAGTATATTGGAGAGAATAGTTGGTGCTGACACTTGGTAAATTGGCATCATTACTTTTATTGTTCACATGTATGAATAAACAAGCCATATGTCATATTCTGAGGAAAACCTCCTAGCTGTAGGTACAGTGAGTTTTCTTATTACCTGCTTAGGTACCAATGATTGGGTTCAGTCCTGACTGCTGGGTACAAGCTACTTAGGAATACAATTTACCTTGAAGAGTTCTCAACTTGGACACACCAGTATTATATTGAAAGAATGTAATGAGTTTGCTTTTAATTAACTTTTTACACTGCTTGTGCAAGTGAAGTTTGACTTTGACCCAAGTCTCTTCTCTTTTAAAACTGTTTCCCTATGGTGACTACAGCATTTGACTATTCAAAGCTCTCTATTTATGAAGGTTTCTCTCCACATTGCCACCATCAGCATAACGTCACTTTGCAAACTTCATCAATCTTTGCTTCCCTTTATTAACTCCTATTCTTATTTGGGGTTATTTCCATTAGCACAACTAATAAGTAGGAAGAAAAGGCCAGTTAAAGGCCTAACTAATGCCTCTCTAAAGATTACCATTTAATAAACTTATGGGATACTGGTTAAATGAGAGATCAGTCTACTAAATGTAATATGTAATTTTTTATCATACATATTATAAGCTTATAATTTATTTGCTCTATATTCTGAATTTATTATTACAATAAGTTCATTTATCTTATTAAGATGGCTAATTATAGAGTAGAACAATAAACCTATGATCTTATTTCTAATTAAATCTCAAGATGATTCTTACCATAACTGATTTATTTTACCCTTCCTCATCTACTTTATCTGACTTGCCTAATCACAATTTTACTTTGTTCTTCTGTTTAAGCCATATAGAAAAAAATCTTGTTTCAATTTTTTTTAAAATATATCTTTATTGATTTCAGAGAGAGGAAAGGAGAGGGAGAGAGAGCTAGAAACATCAATGATGAGAGTCATTGATCGAGCCCGCAACCTGGGCATGTGCCCTGACCGGGAATCGAACCCCAATCGCCTGGATCCTAGGTTGACGCTCAGCCGCTGAGCCATGCCTGGCTGGGCTTGTTTCAATTTTTAATATAAAATTTGTACTCAGATTTTATTCCCTTTACATATCCCCTTCTTTTTTAAAAAAAATATGTTTTTATTGGTTTCAGAGAGAGGGAGGGAGGGAGAGAGAGAGAGAAACATCAGTGATGAGAGAGAATCATTGATCCTCTGCCTCCTGCACGCCTCCTACTGGGGATCAAGCCTGCAACCCGGGCATGTGCCCTGACTGGGAATCGAACTGTGACCTTCAGGTTCATGGGTTGACGCTCAACCACTGAGCCATGCCGGCCGGGCTCATATCCCCTTCTTGAGTAAATAATTATTAGTATTAAGTAACAAGACTGAAAATTTTTTACAAGAAAATACTACATGGTTGCAACACCTTCCTCTTGGGACCAGTGAGTTGATTCCCACAAAGGCTGTTTAGGGAGAAAGCCACTTCTCCCCTCCTTTATCCCCAATGGGGTCCTGCAGGCCCTCACTTTCTCCAACATTCTCTAGTTTATGACAGTGGAGCTGTTTGAAAACCCCTTTAACTGAAATGCATGTATATTGCCAGTATCACTGTGCATTCCATTCATACCTAATGCTTAGTCTTTGCACTTGATAAGTATTCATAGTTTGCTTTTAATAATAATGTTGTTACAGATTTTTGATGGAAAATTGGAGTTTGTGGAGCTTTGGATATATCACATGGTTCCAAAAGGTCTAGCTGGAAAGTAAGAATAATTGATTATAGGATTTAAAAAGTTTTAATATTATAAGGGTTGCATTTCTCTTGGCCTATCAATATTGGAATGTTGACTATAACTCAATTGACTAATCATAATCATAAATTGTATTTCTAAGAAGCCTAAAACTTTTGGAAATTAAGTATCTTGAGGTACATTACATTTTTTTCTCTCGTTCCTAAACGGAAAGGAAAAATAAAACACTTTCAGGGTCTGTCATAAACAAGGCTTTGGAATATTTTTGTTTTCATCCTGATATTTTATGCTCTATTTTAAGATGCGAAAATCTTATGAAACTAGGATATTCAAATGGCTCATCAAATTTTATAGGTTAATTAACAGCCATAACCATTATGAACTTTGGTTTATTTTTTACAGGCTAACATTTTTTTACTTCAGTGAAAGTTAATCACTATTGCTTGGAAGCAAAAATTAGACTGAATGAGTGTAATTTTGCCAGTGTTATATTCCTACGGTGGGAATTTAAAGGGCAGTTACTTAAGTGGGATGTATGTGTGCCTGTCTCTCTGTGTCTCATCCTGTGAATGAAGACCAATAAATCATACTGACTTCCATGTAGTAAAAGCAAGACTCACACCGAATCTTCTGATATTTCCTTGTAGTTGTTTAAATATTTACACTGTGTTTTGGATGTTACATTGAAAGTTTTTCATGGTCTTGGCAGACAATGTTTCTTTTTCTAAACTAAAATCCTTGCAGCTAGAAAAATCTAGTAGGACTTTTTGGTCTTTAATCGACTCATAGGCTGCATGTTGGAGTTTACCCAGAAGTGTTTAGCCTTGCCCATATGTACTTCCTCTGCCAGCCTTTATAAAGAGGTGACAGGGGCATTGGACCACTTTGGTTAGATGTTTTCATTTTCATAATACAACCTTAAAGTACCTTCCTCCTTAAAGCATATGAATGAATCAGTATCTCAGAGTTTCTGCCCTGAAGTTGTGGCCAGTGACAATGACCTTGTACTCTCTACCACATAGGATAATTCTCAACACCCTATAATGAGAAATGTCGATTTGGGAGGGCTGTAAAAGACCTGTATGCAAGACCTCTATTCCTACAAATCAGAGATTCCAGATAGGTTGTCGCTTGCAGCCAGTCACCCATCCTGCCATGTTAATCACAAAACCTTTTCCTTCTGAGTATGGACTCAGCCACAAAACTTCACAGCATGGTTATTCAGGCAGCTTCTATGAATGAATCAGAGTTAAAATGCAAGTTGAAATCTACTTGCCATCCTGGGTAGCAGTAATCTAAATGGTACCCTGGATTTGGCCAGACCATTCAGGACTTGTATACTTTGCTCAGCTGCACAGGAAAGTTTGGATAGTATGTAGCATTGATTTAAAGCACTGTGTTCTGTCTTTGTAGCAGTGGTATCCACTGAGGGGGACTGTGATTCCTGATGACACTTATTTCCCACCTAGCTCACATCACCTTTATGAGGGATCAGGATTTCTCTTGATACTAAAAATAAAGAAAAAGTGTGCTCAAAATATATCAAACAAAAACCCTAGCTTTTATATCTTATGAACACAGGAAAACTTTAAAATGATTGTCATTCTCTCGATGGGCATTCAGAAGTTTACAGTCAAATTTCTGGCCCCCCTTGGACAAGGACATTTTTCTCTGTGTTCACAAAGAAAAGTTCAGGATCCAGTGGCTTGCCTACTTGCTTATCATTGGCTGTGTTGTTCTCTTTTTTAAAAAGTTCCCCTTTCCTTGATTCCTTCAACTTTGTCTTTCATCCAGTATTGCCTATATTTTCATAAGTTGTATCAAATCATTTGTGAAGTAAGCTATTGCTAACTACATAAAAATTAGCACAGTAACTTGCACAGTATTTAGTCTCATTTCCTGTTATTTTTAAGGCAAGAAATGAATGATATTTAAAACATTTTATATAAATGAAGCAGAGTTCTCAGGGTCAGAGTGAGCCTGGTGAAAGTGTTCTGTTGAAAAGTTGTTTTCTCTGTGTTCCTTCTAGTGCAGCATTTGTGAATGTTCCCACTGTCTTTAAGGTAGAAATGGAATTGAGGGTGGGAAGGGAAGAGAAGGGAACTGATACGTGATCTTAAAATCTTTATTGCTGGCATTTGAAAAATTATATGTAGCCAATCTTGCTTCTATGGAGGGGAAATGTAGCACTCCACACGAGTTAAAGGGGCATACAGTCAGTGATGATTTATTGATAATTTATTGTGTAAGGGGCTGTAGTTTGTACTGTAAAAGTGGCTTCCTATGTTTTCTGGCCAAAGATATTCCTACTAATCAGATCAAGAATACCTGTGGTTACTGTCAGATGACAAAACAATTTAGTAACGAGTTTGATGTCCTTTATTCAAGGGAATACAATCCATGGGTTGGGAGAGGACAGTGCCTTACAAGCACAGGAGTCCTCTTCCTGAGGGATTTTGGGCAAGAGTGAGTTTTATAGATATTAGAAGAGGCAACATGGAAATAGGACAGGATGGGCTAGGAGGCAGGGGTTTTCCTTATAGGGCAAAGCAGGTTGTATTTTCTAGGGTAGGTAAGCTAGCTAAGCTGACTTGGACAGTTGTGATTGGTGTGTGTGTTGAGTTTCCTTGACAGGTGTGTCCCGTAAGTGCAGGATGACTTAGGTTTAGATTTGTGATGTGGGCTGGGCCACTGGGGTGACCCCATTTTGTGGGTCCTGATATACAAATTAACTTTACCATTACCGTGTCCTTTGCATCTATCAACCTCCTTAACACGCCTTCCTTTGTAGTAGTTTCTTATTGTATCAAAACCCAAGTTGGGGCAGCTTCAGTCTGTAAGCTCCTTGAGGTTTGTCTTATTTGTCACTGGAATATAGTACTTGATAAAGATGGTTTACTTGATAAAGTGACTGAATGGCTAATGGAGAGCCCTTGTCTCAGAAGTGCCCATTTAGATATTTCTGGACAGGAAAGAAGGCTGGTTATAACTTCTTCAATTTTTTTTTTTCTTCTGGACTTAGAGTGGTAAATGGAGGGAGCAAGGGTAGCATGGGTACTAGACTTATTGGAGGTGGTCACTCCATAAGTTATATAATATATCTAATCACTATGTTATATTCCTGGAACTAATATACTATTGTATGTCAACTGTTACTGAAAAAATTTTAAAAATCCCTCGCCCACCTTACTCAACTATTTTGGATCTGATGGCCTGCATACTTAAATGCTAGTCTTATCATTGGCTGCATTATTCTCTTTCCATTAAGTCTTCCTTTCCTTGGCTCCTTATTTTTTTTATCTAGTAATGCTTATATTTTAGTAAGCTGTCTCAAATCATTTGTGGAAGAAGATTAGGTAGAACTAACTGTATAAAAATCAACTCAGTAATTTATAGAGGCTGTATTTGGATCAATTTCTGTGAGTTTATTTTTCAGGCAAAAATGACTGACAGTTGAAACATTTTATAAATGAGTCAAGGTTCTCAGGGTCAGGGTGTTGTGTTCAAACATTCTGTTCTTTGTCTAGTGCAACATTTGGAATATTCCCACTATCTTCAAGCCAGACATGAAGTGGAGGGTGGGAAGAAAAATAGTAAATATGCTATCATAAAAAGTTTTATTGTTGACGTATGAAGACATAAAAGTAGCAAATCTTACTGCCAGGAAGTGGGGAAATGTTCTCTTTCTTCACATGTGAAAATGGGAAATATCCAGTGAAGATTTATTGAGAATTTATTGCTTAAAGAAGTGTACTAAGTCCTATAAAAGTGGTTTCTTGTTTGGTACCCAAAAGCATGACTAATATTTTGAACAATAAAAAAAAAAAAAAAAGACCTGTGATTACCAAATCCTTTCCCACCTGGCAACCCCTTGTCACATGTCTCTTGTATTCTTGTTATAGTTGTCACATCTAAACCCAAGTTGGGACAACTTCAGGCTGTAAGCTCCTTGAGGCTCATCTTATTTGTTAGGGGAGTTTGTACTTAATTATATGATTTGAATGGATGACAGAGGGACTTCTGTACGGGGGTAGAAAAGCTGGTTATAACCTCGTCTGTCACCTTTTTCTTGTGGACCCCGAGTCGTAAATGGGGAGAGTAAGAAGGCAGGCAGAGTAATCTCTGAGCTCACGCAGGGCTGCGACCCGGCTGCCTGGGAAAGTTCGTCTGGAGGTGACGGCAGGAGATACAGGAGTCGCGTTTACCCCACGCATCTGCCTGAGGGGCTCGAAGGAACCGCGGTGCAAAATTTGAGCTCAGAGCACGTGAAAACTGGCTTGAAGAAACTCCGGTGAAGCGGACATGACAACTAGCGGGAAGGAACATGGCTGCAGGAGCGGCCCAGTGTTTGCGTTTCCCTCCTGAGCCGCCGGCTCTTAGTATATCCAGTTGATGGTTGGAAATAGGAAAAACTCGAGGAAAGCCATTTTTTAGATTAGGCTCTTAAGCCTGCAGCCTGACTTCACCCGACAGAATGACGCCAGCGCTCAGTTCTCGGGCTCCGGAGGGTTGCTCTGGAGACAAGTTGGGGGGCCGCCCACGCGACACCGAATTCCTGCGACAAAGTTCCGCCCGGGAGGAGGGAGGGCCGGGAGCTGGGCGGGGCAGGAGGGGCGAGGCCCCGGGGAGCGTGAGGGCGTCGCCGTACCGAGGTGGCGGAGCCGGCGCGGGCGGAGCTCAGGGGCGTGGCCCGGGGAGAGGGGAGTAGCTGGGCCGGGGGCCGGGCGAAAGGCTGAGAGGGGCCCCGTCTGGAGTGGCGTGGCCAGGGCCGCGAGGAAGGACGGGGAGTGGAGTGACCCGTTACGTGGGGCGTGGCCCTGGCCGTGGAGCATGAGGGGGTGTGGCTATGATGGCCAAGTTTGCAAGCCCCAGTCGTGGGACTAAGTAAGGCTCGCGCTCCTGGGAAAACGCTCAGGTAAGGGCCGGTGGCCGAGCCCAGTGGGGACGACAGCGGGGGCCGGCCCACTCCGGGAGGGCCGACCTTCCTCACCTAGCACCGCACCGCCGGGTCTTGGACCCCGGACAGCTGTGTGCGTGTATCGCCACGGGGCCCGCGGGCGACGGGGCAGGCTGGTAGGGCATCACCTTCGCCGCCCCCCTGCGCAGCCCTCTTCTACGGGAGGCGCTAACCGGATGGCTGCACTTCCTTTAGGGTATTTGCACTTGATGGGAAAACAGCTGCCCCGGGCAATTTGTGGGGAGCGTGAAGATAGTTCCTGTGGAGGGAGTGTTGATTGGGTGTGAATAACCCAAGAAAGTCCACGCTGCTGTGAAATAGCTGGACACGGGTAGGGACTGCAAGTCTGAGGTTGCGGTCCTACCAGCTGAGGCGCCGCAGGCTGGGACTGACTTGGCTCAGTATTGTATTTCTTTCCTCCCCCGACGATGCCAGGGTTTGTGGATGGAGTCTCAGCCACCCTCCACCCCGAGGCAGGGGATCAGCATCACAGCTGTGTCGCGGGGACAAATCTCAGCCTTCTGCACTCCCAGTTCCTTCTCTCCCTTTTGTTTTGTGCCCTGCCCCAGAATTGGAGAACCTCTGAAATACAAAAGTTGATGGCTGTGACTCTGGCTTTCAGTGTTAAAATGCTACTGCCTTGAGGCTAGTGGCAACTCATTAATATTCATATACTGTCCTCCCCGCCCGGATATTTTAACTGGGGAAGTTTGAGAGGTACAAGAAGTTAATGTGTACACCTTAATTTGGATAGAACTTGTTCTCTCCCAGCTACTGAAAACCACATTGCTTTCTGCTTCCCCTACTTCCTTTACTGATAATCTGGTCACCTTTATTCTGATATAAAAGTCTTGCTGAAATGTGGAAAGGAGTAGCCAGATTTCTCTGGTGAGGGAAGCTGCCTGAGACTCTCCCCCTGATCTGCCCCTGCACATCCCTCAAAACTGTCCCTGTTCTTGGATATGTTGGAAATGGGAAAGCTTTCAGCTACATAAGGTTGTCCTCCTTTATTCAGCTAACTTTTACATCAGTACCAGGACTGAAAGGCCAAGAGGGCTGCAAGGGCACCATTCTCTGTGCCTGTGCGCACCTTCTTGGAGCCAGTGGGGAGGCTGTGAAGCCTCATGGTTGGAATGCAGTAAAGACTGAATTGTGAGTGAATGAGTAAACATGAATATTTTAGAAATCTGATGGTAGGAGGACAGGCCCCACTTGGACAGTGAGTTGCAGCACACTAAGCAGTCACTAGAAATGTGTTTTGAAACCTTTGGCAACCCCGGATTAGAAGCATACTCTGAGAAAAGAAGTGGGTGAGAGGAGGAAACATAACCTCTAATTTAAATTTAGAGACTTGCAAGCTGGCTTCCTTTCTAAATCAGGAGGTGAGAAAATGAAGGGTCATTCTGATAAGAATCAAGGAATTTTTTCAATGTAATCATTACCTTTAATAGGTACTTTTTTGCTGTCTGTTTTGCATACCTATAAGTGACTTACTCAAGCAGAGTTCAAACTTTGTCATTTAATAAACAGGTGATTTATGAATGATTCAAGACTTTCAGAATCTTTACTTTTTCACACATTTCTAAGTCTGCAAAACAGCAGATAAAGGATATGTTAGTAAAATCCAAAGACATACATAAATAATTAGTGATCACAAAGTAATATAGTACAGAAAACTTAGCCCTCTTGGGCCCCATCCAGCCCATGGTTCTGCAAAAATTAATGTGAACAGAATCACTTCAAAATGGAGTCAGAGCTGTCATCCCAAAGGAACGACCTTGCACGTCTTACTCCTCAAACCTTTGGATTGGGCCTATGGCATTGTATCCCATACAGCTGTTTGCAAAGCTAACAGGAAAGTAGATGAGACTACATGACTGAAAATGAAAGACATTTTTTTTAAATATAACTTTATTGACTTCAGAGAGAGGAAAGGAGAGGGAGCGGTAGAAACATCAATGATGAGAGAGTCATCGATCAAGCCTACAACCCGGGCATGTGCCGTGACTAGGAATCGAACCCAGATCGCCTGGATCCTAGGTCGATGCTCAACCGCTGAGCCACACCCAGCCATCCGGGCAACATTCTTTGATATTAGCATCACTATGCTAGCTCATCTGCATCTATAGAAATTCCTTCCTTAGCTCATTAACACTCAAAGAAATTCCTTCTATTCCTGCACTTGTTCCCCTTTCCTTTCTCATAAAAACCCCTTGCCTTCACCCCCTAATTGGAACACTATTTGGGTTTCTGCCTGAATAGCTATTTTTTTAAATCTCAAATAAATGCTTGTTGCCTCTCACTTTAACCATTTATTTTTATGTGAGCAGCCCCATCTTTAAGGACAGACTTAAGACAAATTTTCTGTGAAATCCAGTAATGTACGGTAGTAGTTCATTGTTATATATTATGTTTGATAATTAAACATTATTTGTGATTTCACAAGCTTGGATTTAATGAGATTCTGGGTAAGTTTAAATAACCACTTCTGTAACTTTCAGTGTAAAAGAGGGGATTGGCTTTAGGCTTGAATATAAATGATCTCATGTATTGTTACAGGTATTGTAGCCCAGCATTAGCTAAACTGGTTTCTGTTTACTTGGATTTTCCCCGGAACCCTCCTCACCCCTGGCCTTCCATGCCCCATTCCTTCCTTGATTGCATTTAACTGTTCCTTCTCCATCTCTTGGCTTCCTTAATCACTGTATTTTTTTTTTTCGGTCTCCCTCTATACACCTGTTAACTTCTGTGGGGAGGGGGTGTTCCTTCTCTCTCTTGCCTCATAGTCTCTCCTTAGCACCAGAGCTGCATTGCCAACTCTCCTAGACCTTCCAGCTGTACCTTGGACGTCAAATCCAATATGTAATTAGATGAGGAGCTCCATCTCTCCCTTCCCACCTGCACCTTCTGCCAGATTCTCTTTCTCTGATCAGGGATTCATGCTCACCAGCTGTAGAAGCCTTTTTCAACTTCTTCCCTTTTCTCTCCTCCAGTTGTTGAGTTTTGTTACACCAAAATGGCGATCTCTCAAATGCAAAGTGCCTTGTCCATCTCTACTCCCACTGTCCAGTTCATTGCTTCATATTCTCCGATTGAATGATTGGAATTTCATTCCAAACTCCACATGCCAAACTCTGAGCTACTGATTTCCCACCCCAAACCTGTTCCACACACTATTGTCCTCATCTCAGTTCATGGAAACTCCATTCTTCCAGTTGCTTAGGCCAAGAGTCTTCCAGTCATCCTTGACTCCTCTCTTGCACATCTTACTGGCTGTATTTCCAAATTGTAGGCAACACCCAACCACTTCTTACCACCTCCACTACGACATCGTTAGTTACAGCCCCTGGATTATCCTCAGTGGTCTTCCTGCTTCTTTCCTGCCTTCCACGCCAGTCAGTTTCCAATAGGGCACCCTGAATAGTCTCTTAAAAATATAAATCATATTATGTCCTTCCTCTACTCCAAAAACTTCAGCATGTCCCCATTTTGCTTAGAGCAGTAGTTCCCAATCAGAGGTGATCCCTCTTCTTCAAGGACATCTGCAATATCTGGAGAAGGTGTTGATTGTTACAATTGGAAGGAGGGTGCCACTGGCATCTAGTGGGTAGAGACCAGGGATCTCACTCTAAATTCTGCTCTACTTTCCATTGAACATATTTGAATTTAATTGTCTCTACAACTGACTTATGTATTAAATTGGCATTTATTCTCTCCCTCCCCCTACTAAAATGTAAGTTCCACAAGGGTAGAGACTTTATTTTGTTCTCCAATGAACCTAGAATGATGTCTGGCATTTAATAGACATTTGATTGATGTCTTGATGAATGAAAGAATAAAAGAGTGATGGGACTGAATGAAGAATGGTTGAAGCAATCACCTTGTCACTGACTTTCCTGGTTCCACTCTTTGCCCACTCCCATCCATCCTGCACTGTGCTGACAGTCCTCAGGAACCATCAGTGCTTCCTCCTGTACACATAGAATAATTCCTGAAAGCCTTCCAGTCTCTTGGGAATTTATATTCTCTGAATTAATCTCAAATTCCCATCCTTCTCTACCTTCCATTGTGTCCCCTGGGCATGTGCTTGGCCAACACCTTAACAAATATTCATAACAGACTTGGGATTATGGGAAGTTCAGATACATTTGGCTTTATTACAAAAAGAAGGATTTTGTTTTTGTCAAAAAACACAAAGTCATCTTTAGAGTCAGTGTCTCCTGCAGTGAGGTCAGCAGTACTTTTAGGAGACAAACGGAAGTTCAGACTTCCAGACCACTATGTGCAGCCCACTACTGGGTGGGCTTTGTGAGGAGGACAACCTAGAAGTTGAGGTTGACATCAGGCCCTTTGGAGCTCTTGTATCCTCCTAGTCCTAGAGAGCCAGTCTGGAAGTAGGCAAGAGACACTTCCTCTGGGTGAAGTGTCATCAGGTGCCAGGCTTGGTGTTGTGCACAGAGAGCACGATTGCAGAATGCAGTCCCCAAGTTATGGCCTCGACCTTGGGGACTGCTGCAACCTGCTGCACCAGCTCAGCCTTAGCTTAGGGCTTTCCTGATGGCTCTGGAGCTAGACCAAGGATCAGTTACCCAGACTGCTCTGGGCGCCTTGGTAACAGGTCTCAGACCCTCACATGGTCCCTTGTGCAGAGCCAAGAGCAAGCCCACTCATCTTTACAACTCCCTTGGTGGTCAGGCATGCTGTTGACCCTGTCTTATCACAACATTCTCTTTGAAGGACAGTTCCCTTCTGTTGAGTATACCTTGTTCTTGGCATTGGGTTCCCGAAAATCACTAAGTCTCTTTTTAAAAAAACCTAGGTTGTAAACAAGAAGGGAGTCCTTTTCCATACATTTGCCCACCTCCCCCTGACACTGGGATGATTACTGAATAAACCTAAGGTTCTACCTATTTCAACCTCAGTTGTCCTCTCTGGCCTTGGCTCCTACGGCACTCCTGCCTCCCTAACAATGTCTTCATCATTGCTGACATTACGCCTATTCATCTCTCTGTTTTTGTGCCTCCTGTTAAAATAGCCTCTCTCCTAAGACACATGGTTCAGATATCACCCCCTTCTGTAACTTAGAGCCTCTGCCCTCTGTTCTCATTGAATTAAGTCAGGGCTGTCATCACATCTGACTTTGAGTAAGAAATACGTGTTTAATTCTGTTAAGTGAATAAACCATACTCAGAGGAAAAATATTATATAATGCCTCTTATATGAAGTATGTTGAATAGGCAAATACATAGAGACAGAAAGTAGAAAAGAGGCTGCTGGGGTTTGGGGGTCAGGAGGAATGGGTAGAGTTTATATAGAGGATGATGAAGAAGTTCTGGATATAAATGCTGGTGATGGGTGCAGGACATTGTGAATGTATTTAATGCCACTTTAAAAAGTGAAAATGATAAATATTATATATTTTTTACCACAGTAAAAAAAGGTAACTTAAAAACCCCCAGAAGTTGTTTGGTTAGATAGTGTTTGTGGATTGCAAGCTTGTGGGAATGGTGGGAAAACAGGAGTTTTTCATCTTTACCCAGCACAGTGCTTTGGATGAGATGGTTGCTCATTGCTGCTTCAATCTGGGGATAGAAATCAGTAGAAAGAAGAACAGAATTAAGGTACATTTTGATATACCTGCTCCCTCCAAAATTGTTTATATACAAACACACACATAAAAGTACTATGAACAAAAGTGATTTTAACTTGGTTTGAGAATCTCCAACCCCTTTTGTCAGTGAAGACATACTTTAGGTGTCACTGCCCTAAAGACCCCAGGTAGGGAGTCGCCTGCAGGTGAGGAGCCTCTATGGGATTGAAAAACTTTCTACCGGTCCCCTTTCATGAGGTATTTAATTCAACTGTGATGAGCACTGTGACCAAGAAGAGGGCCCTGGGCTCACCAAAAGAGGCCCCAGTCTAGGGAGGCTTCTAGGAAGTGACATTGGATAGGGTCATCAAGGGTTGGGTAGGAATTAACTAGGCACTGAGACAGTAAGTGTGGTCCAGGGAAGGAGGAGCATCTACATAAACACTGAGGCTAGACAGCAACAGCAGTTGGAAAAACCAAAGTCCATGTGGCTGGTGTGCAGAAAGGAGTGAATTGGACATGAGGCTGAGAGGTCAGGAGGGCTAAAGCATCCAGCTGTGCAGCCAAACCACACTCGTTGTTGCTCAAATGGTGACCTGAACAGTTGTCTGAATGCATCTCAAGTAATCACTCTAAGCACTTTGAAATCTATAGTGGAGTGAATGAATAATCAAGAAGAAAAGTTTGTTTGTTTTTCGTTTTTGACCTTTGCTTACTTGGTTCAGGGATAGCAGATTTCAGGAAAAGGAGATGAAGCATTGAGTGGGGAGTGGGGAAGAAGCATTCAAAGTTAACGTTACCATAATTTGAGAGCACTGTAGTGAATGCCTTGGAAAGCACCCACTTCTGAGACGCAACTGTGAACATGTGAGGGGTAGGGAGGTTATCAGTGCAGCCATTCATGAATATTCAGATTGAATCTACTTGTAGATTAGTTCAGGATTAACCTTCTGCACTTTCCCCATTAACCAAGGGAAACAGTGTTACGCCTAAAATTGTCAGTCACAGGTTATATCTAAGCTTGGATTTCAAAACAACCCATGACTGTTTTGGCAGAATGTGTCTTGGGTTGTTTTTTGTTTTTCTAAGAAATCCAGATGCAGATTGCTTTTTTTTATTCAGGCTGCCTGGAGGGAGCTTTAATCTTTGGTATCTTCTCATATATAAATACCTTGCTGGACAATTTGGGTATCAGGAAGTGTATATCTTTTTTAGTTTTAAGAAACTGTACTGTAAACAGTCTATTCATTCTTGTGATTCAAGAGGATTGTTTCTCTGGACCTCTAATATTTGCCAACCCCAAGGGAAAGGCAGGGCGCCTGAGTCAGTCATCCAGCCCCTGCCAGTGAGGTGACCAGTGAGTTTGAGGAACAAAAGTAGATAAACTGTTGGCTCTCGTTTGGGCCTCCCTCATCCCCACAGTGTGTACTGATAGTCTGGATGTTGTGGTCTGACTTAGAGGATTCCATGTGATCTTCCATCTCTACTGTTTACAGCTTTTCCTCCTGTGTCCTCCTGCCTCTGGGTTATTAGGTTCCTGCAAGTTCTTTGCCAACTCACCAAGACTTCAAGCCAAAGATGGTAGTGATGAGTAACCTGAGGGTCGTCCTTCAAGCCTCTCCATGCAAATCGCTGTGGGGAAGATTCCAGATTCTGAGGTCCCTGCCAGTGAGGCCCTGCAGCCTCTACACCTGCACTTACAAAACCCGGAACCGAGCCTGTGAGTACCCTGCTGCTGGAAGGAGAGCAGGAGGCTTGTTTCATAACGATCACACGTATTAATTAAGGATTTGTGGATAGGATGTCAGTGGCTTTCCAGAGTGGGTCTAGATGCCTTAAGAACTGTGAGAATTTACTAGTTGTTTCTCTATCTGTCCTCTAAAAGAAATGTGGAAACTTCTTTTTGTCCCAGCTTTACTGAGTTATAATTGACACACGACACGTGTAAGTCTAAGGTGTACCCCGTGGTGATTTGATACACGTGTATGTTGCAAAATGACTACCACAGTAAGGTTTGGGAAGCCCTTTTCTTGACCAGTTTTAACATGTTAAAATGATGTCATGCAGAAATAGGACAAGGGAGATATCCCAGTTCCAAATACTTTGGAACCAGTTTTTTATTGTTTCTTGTTAGCAATTGTCTTTTCATTATGGTTGATCCACAGACTGAATGATTTCTGTGGATCTGAACATTCTGGAAGATGCATGTTAAATGTTTGCCAGCAGTTCAGAACAGTAGCATCACACTCTGGAATACTCTTTCCTGAGTTCCATACTGTAGTTACTTCTGGCTGAGCAACTTGTCAAGTGTGTGTTCTGCTGTAAACACAGCAGATCAAGTGAGGAGCAGGTCTTCACTGTAACCTCTCGCATGTCATGCCCCTGCTTTATGGCCAGTTACCATCCACGTCTCTATGGGGCAGGATTCTCTACTGTGGCACCACCGACGGGGTGGATCATTCTGTGTTGTGAGGGACTGTCCAGTGCACTGTAGTGTGTTGGATGGAATCCCTGACCTCTACCCAATAGATGCCTGCAATATCCCCTCTGAGCTGCAGTAACCAAAAATGTGTGCACACATTACCAAATGAGCCTGGGGGACAGGATTGTCCTGGTTAAGAACCGTTGAGATGATGGGAGAGGATAACTTGTGTATCTGTGGAGAGATGGGTTGGAGTTTGTGCAGAGATGAAATGAATAAGTATATCACTGAAGAGGAATTTTTCATTATTTTAAAGGGGTTGACTCAGAGTTTTCAAATGTTAGCTTGCTTCTAGGTCTGGGTTTTTCTACTTTTTCTCTTTGGATTTAGTCTCTTTTGACCCCATTTGCACATAATAAAAAAATAGGTAAGAAAGGAATGCTTGTAAATTAAGAATGCGAATCTAGCTAAACCCAAGGACTTGAAACTGCTCCATAAAGATATTTTTATTGAGAATGTATTTTGTTTCCTCCCACATTGGCCATGTTCTCATTAAAATGAACTGCCCAGAGTTTAATACAGTTCTGGTTGCTGGGTGTGGCTTCCTACCAGCAGGCCCACATCCTACCCAGACTGGCATATTCTCAACACTGGCACTGTGAGGCTTAAAGTGGAAAAAAAAAGTTATTTATCTAGTTTATAAATTTTTACTTTTGTAACAGAAAGTTGAAAGGCATAAGTTCATAACACTGTCTGGTAGTTTAAAAATGTGAGCCACAAAAACAAGCTATGTAGGCAATTCTATATTTTCTAATAATCACACTTAAAAGTGTATGTCTGTTACATCTCAGTGAAACTGGAGGGAGTAAATTTTGTTCATTTGTGAAATTCTACTAATATAGAAAATATAGGTGAAGTATAGTATATAGGTGAAATTAATTTTACTAATGTATTTTATTTACCCCAATATTTCTAAAATATTTTAAAGTAAGGTGAATGTAAGAATTATAAATGAAATATTTTACTTTCTTTGTTTTATACTGTCTTCAAAGTTCCTCAATGTTTTACAATTACAGCACATTTCAATTTAAACTTATCACACTGGGCAAGGGGGTACCATGTTAGACAGTGCAGGTACAGAGAGCAGTTGCCTAGGAGTAACAGCAGATGAGACGACATTTAATGTAATGTGGGGCTGTCAGGGAAGGGGCTTGAACTGACCTTGAGAGCCAGTAGGATTTTCAGCAATGAAAAAGAAACAGGAAGATGTGATCATGTGAACACAGGAGGTTTTCTGGGTATACCTGCTTGTCTCGTTGGAGAGACTGTGAGCGAGAGGTAAGGTTACAGAGCCTTGGTGTCAACTTGTTTGGTTTTCTCTATCAGTAAAATAAGCATTAAGTGCCTCCTTTGTGCCTGGTACCAAGTTCAGCCCTGGACCTGTGGAAAAAGTACAGGACTCAGGCCCTAGGACTTAGAGTTGACACAAGCCCCTTAAGCAGATAAAGTAAAGGCACATTGCATGAGACATAGTAAGGTGCTAAACGGCGTGAGAGTGAAGGCAGTGTGAGTTCAGCACAGGGAAAGGTCAGAGTGGTTGGAGAAAATGTCAAGAGCAGAGTTTGGGAAAATGGAGTAGAGGGGAGTGACAGGAGGTAAAGCAACCAAGAGACATGTTATGAAGTCTGGGCTTTAGAGAGCTGAACTAGGCTGCTCGTCATGGGCGAGGTGAGAAAGAGATAAACCTAAAAGATTTTTAAAGAAAAAAATAATGTGGTCAGTAGGGTAATATGAAATAAAGATAAAAGGGGAATGAAACCTCCCCAGTGATGGTCTTTATTCTATTCCTGCAGTCCACAGGCGATTGAAAGTCAGCTCAGTCTGGTTTACAGAGTGGCAGGGAGACAGATAATTACACGCATATGTATAAAGGAAAAATTATTTTCATTCTACCCTTCTGAATTCTTGGCTGAGCCCCTCCCCATAATAAAGGACAGACTAATCAAAGAAAAACAAACAGAATTTTTAAAACATGGATACCAGGCCAAAAGGGGGGCGGGGAAGGATTTTAGGAACAAGTTAACATACAAAGTGGTTTTACATAAAACATCAATTGTCTTATATATTTTGATAAGCAGCAGGACCAGCTTCGTTTGTAACATAGTTTGTGGCACTGGAAAAAAAGGATTCTGTGATTGTTTAAGTGAATTATGTTATAAATACAAAGAGAAAAAAAATACTTAAAAACATATTCTCTAAAAAACAAAATAACATGGATACCTCCTGTACACATAGGAGAGACCCAGGAAAACTGAGTAACTCCTGGAAATGGCCCAAGATACCACCTTGCCCAGACCAAATTCTCTCAGTCTTCTCCACAGACTCGGGGTGTTTATAGTCTAAATGTCCCCTTTTCATAGTTGTTTCCTTATATGCTCCTATGGATAAGCCACTGTTGCAACCCTCAGCAGCTGAGCTACTGAGTGGTTATCAATGAGAACAGATGAGATGACATCCTGACACAGTTTATGTCACTCATATCAAAACAACCTCTAAAAACAACTTCATTCTTAGATCCAAACTTCAATTTTTGTCATAAACAAGATTTTAAATCCTGTCAAACTGATACACAACAAGTGTGAATTCTCAAGTCCCCAGCCACAAGTCTGAATATCTCAGAGGTGTTTCTAGAAGCTTAAAAACAACACACAATCAAATACAGCTTTTTATCCCAACAGTAGCAGTTCAATACTAAAATTAAAGGGCGTATGTCAGATAAGGCACTACAAGACAACAAAAAGGGTGGAAGATATGGCTCTCCTGCAAGGAATTTGCATTCTAATCCAATTATAATATGAATATATTGTACCAATTCATATACATTTTCCATTTTAGATTTCTGAAAGTTCTTGTTCTTCAAGTTTTTTTGTATTAAGGGAGAAAACCCAGAACATTGGTTTCAGACCTCTCTAGAGATGAGAGTACTGCATTATATGAATAAATTAGAAAGACAAAAAAGAATACTCTGAGTTTGCCTTTGCTTTTAGCTCTAGACCAAGATTTCTCTACTTTGGCATTGCTGACATCTGGGGCCAGGTAATCTGTGCATTATGTGATGTTTAGCTACATTCCTGGCCTCCACCCACTAGATGTCAGTAGCACCACCCTCCTCGAGTTATAACAACCAAAATTGTATCTGGACATTGCCAGATGTCCCCTTGGGGCAGAGTTCTGTTGAGAACTACTGGCCTAGAAACTGCCTGGAGAGCGTTATGTCTATACTGCTGGAGCACCATTGCCCAAAAAGACAAGGTTAAGATCTTACACTTCCAGCTTTGGGCAGCTACCTCAGAAAGAAGAATGTTGCCTATGTAAGACTAAATCAGAGGCAATTTCTGGTTTTTGTTGTTTTGCTTTTTAATGAAAAGAGGAGTGTCAGGGACCCTGCTATACACAGGGAAATTTGACTGGATAGCAGCTGCCTTGTCACTTTCTCAAATCCTTAGACTCATTCGTAGCTGTGGGGTGAAGTGCAGAGGGTCATTAGTAACGATTTCTCTCAATTCATATTTCTTTTAGTTTTCCTGTTGATTTTGGTTCTACCTACCCATGGTGCCTCTAAAGGGCAGAGAGCTATAACACCCCCAATTATATATGTGGCTTCAATCCATCTTGCATTGAAGTCTGAGCAGGTCTGTCTGTGTTATCAGGAAGTCTTCTGAGATTTATCAGGGACTTGCCACAATGACTGTTACCAAACTGAAGGGGTTCATTTGCCTACATGCATCAAAGCCCAATAAAACATGAACAAGAGTTTCCAGCAAAGAAAGTAAAGGTTTATTTAAGGAAATGGCACCAAGCCTGGAGACACAGGTGAGCTAATGCTCAAAGACCTGGTTCCCTAATGGCCTGCATGAGGACAGATTGTAGAAGGCAGAGGTGGGGAATGTCCAGCCCTCAGGCCATATACGGCCCTCGAAATCATTTGGTCTGGCCCTGCCAAGGCAACCACAGTTCCAGCCACATTAGGGGTGAGTTAATTAAATGTTTGACCAAATATAGCAGGCTAATTTTTAAGTTGATAATTTTGTATGGCCCTCGAATGATGTTATAAATATCCAAATGGCCCTTGGCAGAAAAAAGGTTCCCCACCCCTGGTATACAGGAACAATCATTAATCATGATGACTAAGGGAACTGGAGTTGTGGGCTCTGCTTACTAGTTGGGGCCAGGATAGGGAGTAGTGATCATTGTATCAGGTCCTGATGTCAGTCATGGTGTCATTCTGTCCAGTTTTATGAGAGTGTGGTCAGTAAGGACATTATGCTTTCATGGATCTGGGGCTGAACATAACTGAAGACAAGATGTTATCTTCAGTTTGAAACTGTTCCCTTGATCAAAAGACCTGAGATTTTGTTCCTAAGACCATATGATGCTAACCAGAACGTGATGCTCTAAGGGCTTAATGATTAAGGGAGTGGGTGTGCAGTGTATCATGGTGCTATTAGACTGCACAGAGCTAGCTTGAATTAAGGAAAAAGTCGTATTAAAGAAGTGAAGTTCCTGTGCAGTTACAAAACCTGGTGCTTGAATCTTTGGTAGAAAAATCAGCCTCAGTGATGTTTCAGTGCCCACGTGGGACAAACTGTGTATGTACACTTAATGTATAATGTCCATAGCTATTCATGTTACAAACAGAACTCCAAGAACCTTAGCAATGGTATAAGAACCCAGGTTTTGCAGAATGGCAGCCTAATCCTCAAAGCTTGCTTACATAAGAGGTGAACTCAGCATATACACTTATAAATAGGACCATATAGTTCCTCCAGTGGGATTTATCTCTCTCTGCTTCTCTTTGCTGTGACTCAAGAAGTATTTGAGTCTGTCCTTAAGGGCTTAAATATCTCTCTGCCCTCCATTTTCTTCTTTCTTCTGTTGATATGACAGTGTAGAAGAGGAAAAATAATTTTTACTCTACCCTTCTAGGTTCAGGCAGAGACCCACCCCCCTCCCATAATAAAAGACAGATCAACAGGAGAAAAAACAAACAGAAGTTGAACAACGTGGATACCTCCTGTATCCATGGGAGAGACTCAAGAAAACTGAGTAACTCCCCCAAATGGCCCAAGCCACCACCTTAAATACTGTCTTCAGCTCAAGACAAAAGATGGGGCGGGGGTCTAGTGTGGGAGGTTATCAGGCAAAGCACAGTAAACAAGGGCAAGGTGGTTATGTCGATTTAGGTCAGTGCCTTCTCCAGCGATGAGAGTCTCTACAGATTTAGTCTTCTTTCAGGTACGAGAGGGGAGACACCCTTACAAATGGAGATTCCCTTACAAATGTAAATGTCTCTTACAAGATGGGAACTTTTACTGGGTTTTCAGAGCTTCTCATGTGTCAGCTGTTTCTTAAAAATATTTAGCCTAAAATAATCCTTATGCCAAAGAGATATTAGGGTGACTCACTCTGCTGTCCATCAACAAGGCCCCCAAACCTTGAACATCTTATATATCTCAAACTAAGAAGTTACTCCTTTTCTTCCCAGAATCATCAGTATTTTTCGTAATTTTTCTAAAACGCTAGAGTGTGCTCCAGTGTCAGCTGGAAGCCTATAATATTACACTATGTGTAAGGATTCAAGAAATCTTCAAAACAGCAAGCAAAATTATAGGCTGCATGATGCAAGTCTTTATTTCTACTAGCCAACCAATTAAAACCTTAATGGTTGATTGAACATTTGCTTTCCAAAAATTCTTTCTCCTCTTTCCCCATTTACTTTGTTGAAAATATGTGCGTTATTGAAATTTTCATTAATATGTCCCTGTTTTTAAAACTAGTTTAGCAGTCTGTTCTCTGTATCTATGAATCTCTTTCTATTTTGTAAGCAAAACAACAGTCACAACAAAAAAATCCTCCTAGACACTGACAACAGCATGGTGATTATCAGAGGGAAAGGGGGTGGGGAGGTAGAAAAGGGGAAACGGGGGATAAATGGTGATGGAGGGAGACTTGACCTGGGGTGGTGAACACACAATACAATATACAGATGATGTGTTATAGAATTGTACACCTGAAACCTATGTAATTTTATTAACCAATGTCACCCCAATAAATTCAATAAAAATAAATAAATAAAAATACAATGGGCATGCGTCCCCTGCAAAAAAACTAGTTTAGCAGGTGGGGCTCAGGAAATTATCAATCCTAATCTCCATGCATTTTTCCTGTTATCATAAGACGGTCGCACTTGGTTAGGTGAAATTAGAAGGTTGACTGAGAGGCTTCAGTTTGACAAGACATCAGAGGCTGCTCCTCTGCAAAGGGCTTCCTCTGACCTGCCCATGTCTGTGTCCCGTGCTTTAGTCAGTCCATGAAGTCCCTAACTGGCTAAGTCCCGAGACTTCTAGTTTCCAGTAGCCTTTGCAGGCTCTCCACAAATAGAACTGCCTGATGCGTGATCCCAGATAAGGGACATCTGATGGCAGTCCCGATGTGCTTTCTCCTAGTGCATCCACTCTGGGAGAGAATGGACCTGGTCCCAGGGGGTGAGCGCCAGTCGCCCATCAACATCCGGTGGAGAGACAGTGTCTATGATCCTGACTTAAAACCGCTCACCATCTCTTATGACCCGACCACCTGCCTACACATCTGGAATAATGGGTACTCTTTCCTCGTGGAATTTGAAGATTCTACAGATAAATCAGGTGAGAGCCAAACTGGTAGTCTCATCTGGAGTTAGAGGCACAGTTTCATGTTGGCACAAGCTATATCACACTGTCTCCATGGGAGCACGGAGCTCTTTCGTTAGCAATATGGGACTCAGTGGATTTACTTTTTCAATGTATGGAAGTAGTCCCTTCTAGTTTTTATGCTCATTTTCTTCTAGTATGGGTAGTATTTTAATTACTAAATAAGCATATGTCTAAGTATAGATTCATAATTGATATAGAAGATAGGGTGTGAAATTAAAGCTGTGTCCAAAATTTATTTTGTGTGTGCTTATGAATGTGTACTAATTTTCTTTGCTTGCTGACTTTACAAGATACTTTTATGTGAGTAGCAATACTGTTTAATCAGATTTAACTTATCAGATTTTAATGCCTTTGTAATGGTGAAAGGAATATTCATGTGTGCATGCGATTTTAGTCTTCATATTAGAAAAATGGAAACTCACCTTCTGTTAATTTTAATTAAGCAATGTTACCTAATTTAAAAGAAACACAATTTTAAAAGATTTTAAAATTCAGACATTATATTGCATTTGAATCTTTTTTTCCTTAGCCAGATATAAACTAATCTGAATGATTTCAAAGTTTACCTGAAACTTGAGAATGTGACGAATTCTATATAGGTTTCATTTTTTGTTTTGTTTTCAAGCTGAATTTGATGGTCTCAAATAGTCCTAAATATATTGTAATAGTGGGTCGAGGCCAGGCATGCTGCTAAAGATCCTACAATAGACAAGACAGTGTTCATGAAGAGTTATCCAGCGTCAAATATCAGTAGAGCTGAGATGGAGAAATCCTGATCTAAAGGAAATTAATTTCCTCTTATGGTTATGAGGAAATGAGTCTGTGGAAGTGCTCATAAATGAAGAAAAAGTGTAACTTAAAACATAAATATAGGTGTTCACTCCTGTGTTTATCCTGGCTCTAGGATTCTCAACCGTATCTTGTTTTTCCTTGCATTTTCCTAGTGATGCTCTGATGCCTAGACTTGGTCCTCTAACCCAACTGCAGGCAGATTGATCCTGCAGCGGGGTTCCCCTCTCTCTGGTTCTCTTCCCTCTGACATACTTCTCTGCTGTGATTCAGAAAGTTTTCGAGTCTGTCCTTCAGGGCTTAGGTCTCCCTATGTTATCCCCCATTTTCTTCTTTCTCCTCTATGGTATTGCATGATCCCAAAACCCTCATTTATATTTCTGAAACTAGAAATTACTTATTTACATTTCTCAAACTAGGAAATACTCCTTTTTCTCCAGGTTCATCAGTGTCTTTCTTAATTTTTCTAAACCCTAGAGCATGCCCCCATTTCAGCTGGAAGCCTATAATATTACATTTTGTATAAGGATTTCAGAAATCTTTATAACAGCAAGCTAAAGTCCTGTGTTCCAGATGACCATTTTGTCCTATGGTGAGCTCTACTTCTCTACCTTAGAGCTCTACCATTACTCCTGCCAGAGCCAGAGTAATGGACAGACCCAATCTCCAGAACACCAGCTCTCGTACGTTCACTCTAGATGCATAGCAGTCCTTCAGTTAATTAGTATCAGTCCCAGCTAGGTCCTTGGCAACCTTCTTCCTTCTGAGAGTTATTGGTGGGGTGCTCTCTGTGTCCCCACCTGTCATTAGTGCAGGCAGGCTTCTCGGGGTGCCATGGGAATAACAATATCCTGATGCCCCCACAGGAAGATGAGGTATTGTGGAAAGCTTTATTGATGAGGTGATATTAAGGGGTTTCCGTTCCAAGGTCCCATCTCCCTCCAGTCCGCCATGGAAAAAGTCCCATTTTGTCTTCAGCAGAGCTAAGATCAAAGCCATTGCCCAGCATTTCTGCTCCATATTTGTACAGTCCAGTACAGCATCAGGCTAGCTAAGCTTGTGTTCCCAGCTGCAGTCCATTGCATGTGGGGCTGGCCATGCGGCTTCTAGGCCCCCATGGCTATGGAGGCACCCAGTGTGTGTGGGCCACGGAGTAAGCGAGAAACAGGAGCGCAAGTGGCAAGAGGAACAAGAGAGAATTATTTGTCTGGGGGATTTTACCCTTCCAAGATTTTGCATGCTTGCAGTGGATCCAGCCCATAGCCAATTATCACTGTTCCCAGGTTAGACTGAGAGGCAAACGCCTTCCGTACATCACCCCGACTTCACTGTGTGTGCACCTGTCTTACCCTTTGTTGAATCCCTTCCCGCAGTGATCTGCAGGGAATGCACTGGTGATTCCCTGGGGAGTGTGAAGCTGTAGCTCCCTGGTGAAGCTGCCCAGATGACCGTGCTTATAATGTCTGGCCTTCCCTTTGCTTTCTTCCTATTATTAATATTAATAAACTAGGTAGTTACGACAGTAACATTAGGAACCTAAATGGTGATCAGCCTTCTAATGACCTTGACAGTCTAGGGACTATTGCCAATATATTATTGCTTTATTGAGTTAAAAATCTTAGGAAGTTGTTTAATGAATTTCTTAATCAAGTGAGTTAATCCCAAGTTCATTCAAGGCAAATAGCTTTTTGTTATATTTTTTAGTCATGCTTTTCTCATTTGAACAATAGATTCAAGAATTTTCATCCACCCATTTGCATGGGAAATCTCATATGAAAAAACAAGCGACCAACATTTTCCTCATAGCAGCTCTCCAGATACCTCCAAACACAACAAACTGAATCATTTCTTAATCTTACCTCCCCTAGATGAGGCAGTCTCACACTCTTTTTAGAAAATGCAAGAAAAATTATAAAGAGGTTGCTAATTCTTCACTTGTTTTGTCAGGAAGGACCAAAATAGGTAACTCCTTTTCATTATGCTTTAATAATTATTTTCTTTAAGATACCATTAATCTTTAATAAGTACCTAACTCTCTCTCTCTTTTTCCACATTTCAGCGACTACATCCTATTTCCTACTTATTCTTCACTGCTCTTTCTCCATGCTGTTTCAAAATAATCAATAGCATTCAAAGAGGAAGAAAGAATGAATGAACATAAAAAATAAAGAAAAACAAAAGAAAGCAAAGACATCCTAGAAAGCAAGAAAGGCGAGAAGCAACTGATTCTAGAAAAGAAAGGATCTAATATCAATGTCTATAAATTTCCTCAAAAAAAGTAGAAAATGCGGCAATAGTGTGCTTTACGAAGAACTGAGGGTAAAGTGTGCAAGGGAAGCAGCTGGGGAAGGTATGTGACAAAAACAAAACATACCAAGCCTTATGGGATGCAGCAAAAGCAGTGCTTAGAGGGAAATTTATAGATGAAAATGCCTGTACTGGAGAAGAAATTTCTCAAATCAATAACCTAGCCTTCTACCTTAAGAAAGTAGAAAGAGAAGAGCAAACTAAACCCAAAGCAAGCAGAAAGAAGGTAATAATAAAGAGCAGAAATTCGTGAAATCAAAAGTTGTTTTTTTGGAAAGATCAACAAAATTGACAAATGTTTAGCTAGGTAGACCAAGGGGAAAAATAAGAGAAGATTCAAATTACTAAAATCAGGAATGAAAGAAGGGACATCACATCACGACCAGCTTACAGAAATTAAAAGAATAAGAGAAGGTATGTGAGCATCTCAGACCACTGCCCTCTGCTGGGTATTGTTTTGTTATTTGGCTCCCCTGAATGGGACACAGTTATTTATTTTAATGAGTGCATATGAGGGGTGCAAAATATTGTAGGAAAGGCAGTGAATTATATCTGGGCTGAGTCCCATGGGTGATTCCTGTAAATTATCACCTCCTCTGAAATTACTCTCATCGGCAGTATCACCAGGCATTAAAGAGGAGAGATGAGTCCTACTGTTCTCTTAAGGATGCTTCCTGCCCTGTTTGGCTTTACTTACTTTATACTTTTAGGAGCATCACCAATGAATCTACCAAGAATGCTTTCACAAACATTTTAAGTTCTCCTACCCTATTTTTAGTCCTACATCTATGGTTTTTTGGGGGGGAAACATGTAATGATTTTTTGTAAATTTACTTAGTGGTGCAACCATCATTACAATCCTATTTTAGAGTGTTTCCATCATCCCCAAATGTTTCATGCCCATTCTCGCATTTTCTTTGTATGGGGCTTGTGAATTACTTTCCCTTCACCATCCCTTTCTCTGCTAGCTCCCTCACCTCTGCTTCAAAAGCAAAAGAAGGGAGTGACCATTCCATAAGCTGCCTACCGGACACTGTGCTAGGTGTTTTATATTTGTTAATCTACTTTTTACAAATTTAACCTCTTCTCATCTTAGAGCACAGAAAGAACAAAATATCAACAACCTCAAATAAATAAGTATATAATTATTTGATATATCTTAATGACTGCTCTGCTTTCTAACTCACTATCTTTTGTCTCCCTTCTCTGCCCCGTTTCTTGCCAACTTTACTTGCCCCTCTCTCATCCATACATCTGCCCTGCCCAGTCCCACCCCTTTCCTTGCTCTTGCTGAGGTTACCAGTAATGTTTTAACTAACAAACCCAACGAACACTTTACAGTCTGTTTTTTTAGTTCTTAGTTTCATTGAGGATCTCCTAAATGTCAGGCACTGTGCCAGGTTCTCAGAATAGAAAGCGGAAGGGATGGTGTTGCCTTTAAGGAGTTTGCAGTGTGGTGGGGAAACAGAACTGGTGGGACCATCTAAAGGGGGCGACCGTTTCTCCTTTCCAGCCTATTGTTGCCAATGGGAGCGTGTCCCCAACATGGTCAGGGCATCTCATTTTCAAGTTAAGTTGGAAGTGGGGATTTTTATGTGAAAGCATCCAGATTTAAATGTTGGCAATGAATTTAAAAATGTCTTTAGTATTATGTGGGTGAATCCAAACGCACCTGAAGACCAGTTCTGTCCCACTCCCTTGAAGCCACCCATTGGTTACATCTCCTCCCTGCCTGGCTCATCGTCTTTGGAAGAGACACACAGTAAGTGTCCAGGAAATGTTGCCAGCGTGTTTCTGGGGATAGGAGAGAAAACCTGGCCCTCTCCTCTGCCCTGGTCACATAACTTGGGACCAGAACTTCAATTGAATTCAACAGATTAAATTGAGTATTTGCCAAAGTCATGCTTACAGTATGGAGTTGGCATAGAAAAATAAGAATTGTGGGGAGGCATTTTATTTTTATATCAGTACACTTTAGTACCATCCTCTTATTAATTTAGTGAATCATGTGGTATTATTCTCTGCACCTCCCCTGAGCCCAAAGAAAAGTAGTCTTTGGTGTCTTTGCTCATCTCTTACAAAACTCTTTCTTTTTAAAAAGGAAGTTAGGTAAAATATTTTCAAAAGCAAGTACAATACATAGCAGACCATTGTAAGACATATCCAGTGTATTTGGTCATTCACGTACCTAAAATTCAATGAATGATGTGATAAACGCTAAAGATCATTAAGATAGATGAGGTGGATGGTTTTTGTGTTCTTGTATTGGTTTAACCATGGACAGACATTACCAGGGTCTGATAAGATGGAATAAATGAGGAACTAAGTTGCTTTAGCAAATAGAAGCAAAAGAAAAAAATTAGCACCATCCAAAACCTGAGGAAGGGTGACTTAGAAAACTCACATACAAATATTTTACCTATACTATAATGTATTGATTTCACTCATTTTAGAAAACTTTAGTCTAAAAAGGTATTTATTATCCAACATGGTGAAGCTAGTGGTGAAGTGTATAGATGACTCACATTGTTTACTCTGTCCAAGGAGAGATGGGTGATAATTTTTAACTTGCAAATTTCCCATTCCATTTCAATGAAAGGGAAAGAAACTCTAGTATCTGCGAAAATGGAAAAGCAAAGTATCAGTGCATAAAAATTAAATAGAATGTCTTTTGTCCCCATATTTCAGTTTTATGAGATTGGGTTGGATAAATATGCTAAGAGAAATATGCATTTTACTGTACCCACAAAAATGGTCACAGTAAATGTAGAATATAAGAATGTCAAGAACTGGTCTTTAACAATTGCATGTAGCTTGGAGTCTAGTTAAATCTCAGTGTCATTCAAAGTGCAGGTCTCCCCCTTAGACATGTACTAACTGTGGAAATCAAATTTATAAACACTTGTGTACAATACAGTGTGCTCCATTTTTTTAAAATCTTTATTGATTTCAGAGAGGGGAAGGGAGAGGGAGAAAGAGATAGAAACATCAGTGATGAGAGTGTTGTTATTGATCGGCTGCCTCCTGCACGCCCCACACCGGGGATTGAGCCCGCAACCCCGCAAGCCGGGCCTGTGCCCTGACCGGGAATCAAACCGTAATCTCCCGGATCCTCGCTTGGTGCTCAGCCACTGAGCCGCGGCCAACCAGGCTGCAGTGTGCTCCATTTAAGACAGTTCATATAGACGGTTCACCCACAGATTTGCCCTTTCCCCCATCTTCCACGGTGTGAAAAGGTGTCCCCTAAATTGTTGAATGTGCCATTCCAGTGATCAAGGGAGGACCCCTGGAACATAACTACCGATTGAAGCAGTTCCATTTTCACTGGGGGGCCGTCGATGCCTGGGGCTCCGAGCATACCGTGGACAGCAAATGTTACCCGGCAGAGGTATGTTGAGAAGCTCGGGAATAGTGACAACTGTCAAGAAGCGGGGATAGTTCTGAGTTTCTAGTTCGAAGAAATTATCAGGAAAAATCAGGTGATTCCTCTAAATCTAAATAGTTCTCTCAGGGGCATATTAGATTATTCCCATTTATTACATGTGCCCTCATCTCAAATAATATAGTGGAAATGAACCTTAAGGTTCTAAAATGAAATTCATTCAGAATTCTAAGCTAAGTCAAATCATAGGCTAAAGTGAAAACCCAGGCAACAGTGCAGGGCCACCACATCCAATTAATCCAAGTGAGAGATGTTGGGAACCTAAATGAAGGCTGCAGCAATAGACATAAAGAAAAAGAGCGTTTCAAACTTAACCAGCGTTTCTAAAATAAGAACAACAGGACTTGAGGCGGGGTCCTCTTTAGGAGAGGACAGGAAAGGAAGGTAACCATGACCCTGAGGGGCTCACTTGGGAGGCTGGGTAATGAAGTGCTCAGGAATGATGGTGAGGAATGATTTGTCGTGAAATATAGGCAGCCCGTAAGCACCTAGAATTTCTTCTCACTACTTTCCCCCTAATTTAGTTTTCTGTTACCTTAAAAAGAAACACATTTAACTGGTTCTCCCTCAAAGAAATGTGTCTTCAACTCCTGTCTAATTCGAATAGGGAGAATCTATTTCTCTCAAGATAAACATCTCTCCTTTATATGCAAATAGATTTGGGATATAAGAGTTTCATGCAAATCAGGGCAGAAATGGATGAATATTATTCACTCTGCTATATATATTTTCTTTTATTTTTCTCCCCAAATAAATGTCTCTATTCCAAAGTAATATTAATTTCTGCAGCTGCATACATTTCTTCTCGTTCTTTACGTCCATCTTGCATGCTTTTCCCAGTGGCTTTATTTTGGGTTAGGAAACAGGTTAAAATATCATATTGAATAAGGCTGTCTATTTCTGAGTGATCCTATGTGGTCTTGTGTGAAACCATCTTTTAATGGTGTTTCAGCTGCACCTGGTGCATTGGAATGCAGTCAAATTTGAAAACTTTGAAGATGCAGCACTAGAAGAAAATGGTTTGGCTGTGATAGGAGTATTTTTAAAGGTAAATAAAAAGTTGCAAACTTTAATTGATGTCTAGCATTCTAGGATGAAAACATGGAACACTGCAATACTAAGTTCTAAGAATATTGGGATAAAAAGAAACTCGTTAAAATACAAGATTATTATGAATATATTTTAAATGGTGTAAAAATACATGGTTCAGTAGAGTAGTCACAAGCCCCAGGTGGCAACTGAGCACTTGAAATGTTACTTTGACTGTGAAACAATTTTTAATTTTAATGAACTTAAATTTCAATTTAAGAACTAGTTAAATGGAGGGGCACCTTTTCCTGCAGGCACGCCGACCGTCAGCAAACAGACTGCTCATTTGTTCTGTGTCTAATTTAATTCAGTGATGTTTTATAACGTTCTAAATTACCAGTTTAAGTGTAGTTTAAGTAGTGTGGTTGATTTTTTTTTTTTTATGTAATCACCAGGTGGTTAATTTTAATTCACATTCTATTACAGTTTCAAAAGTGAGATGTCAATTGTTTTTAATATTTTCTCATTGTTTCTTCTTTAGCTGGGTAAAAATCATAAAGAACTACAGAAATTGGTGGATATATTGCCATCAATTAAGCATAAGGTAATTTTTTTTTCCCAAAAGCACTTGAAATATATTTTATGTTTCAGTCTCAGAGTGGAAACACTAACAAGGCCCTTTGAATTGGGAAATGTAATTAATCTCAGTGTAATTCAGGTTCTCTTTGAAAGTCCCCTAGACGACAACTTGGCATTTATGATGCTTATATGCTGAGTGCACCTCTGGCCCTGTGACACCTTTCAGGGGACAGAAGGGATTTCATTGGTGGGCATTAGCCACTCTGGCTTTGCTGCCATGCCACTGAGCACACGAGGACTCAGGAACATAATGGGGTCCCCTCCTCTTCCTTCTCAATCCTTGTGGAAACACTCAGAGCAGCCTTCTTGACTCTAGCTATCCTCTCTCAGGCAGGAAGTAGAGAAAAGTTGAACAGAAACTTGGCTTGTCCACCTTTAACGAACAATTACCCATATCCTTCAGGAGGGATACCTTTGTCCAGCCCCAAGATCAGTTGTTCAATATTCAGAACCCACTCCCTGAAAATCCATAAATTCTCCCTCTCCCTCCCTTTCCATCTCCCCCTTTTTCCTTCCCTCTTCTCTTGCTCCCTTTTGAGTCCAGGTTCCTGGCTCCTCCTAATTTGCATTGCATTTTAGAAACAAGGATGCTATTGTCTCTTGAAAAAGGAAGCGTCCTTATTTATGCATCAGCCACCATCTAATGCCTCCCAAGAGTTCACCTGCTGGAAACGCACTAGAAAGGAGGGAGAAAATGGGTTCTGCTGTGTTCCCTCTAAAGAGTGTCAGAAATACACAGTTAATTGCAGGAAAGGCATGGTTGTGATTCAGTCCTAAGGTGCCCAGAGGGCCTAAGGAGCTCCTCTGGACCACTGCTGGTCCCCAGACACTCCTAGAATGGTTGCCTTGTCATCCCATTCCTGCGTGGTTGTCACCATGAAATGATAGCTCAGTGACCTCTTCTCTTGGCCAGGACACCCTAGTGGAATTTGGGTCATTTGACCCTTCCTGCCTGATGCCCACCTGCCCGGACTACTGGACGTACTCGGGATCCCTGACTACCCCGCCACTCTCCGAGTCTGTCACTTGGATCATTAAGAAGCAGCCTGTAGAGGTTGATCATGATCAGGTATGTTCTTTCCATGTTTCTGTATAAAGAAATTCTACTCTGCCCCTTCAAAACAAGGCTGGGCTCAAACTTTGGGATCAGTTTGTAACATCTTATAATGCTTTTACATTTTTTTAAAATATGCTAACTTCTTGTATAATTTAGATATGAATTAGGACATGCTTCAAATTACTCAGAAAGAGAAGTTAAAACTTAGGAAACATAAGCTTTATACTCCCATATTTGACAATTACATGTGTTTTATGCATTGTGTATTTTATATATGAATATGATTGTCTATTTATTTAACCAAGACCCTTTTAAAGGGGGGAATGAAAGCTAGAAATGGATGTACTTGAAACCTTCTTAAATTTTTATTTTTTTAAAAATATATCTTTATTGATTTCAGAGAGAGGAAAGGAGAGGGAGAGAGAGAGATAGAAACATGAATGATGAGAGAGTCATTGATCAAACCGCAACCTGGGCATGTGCCCTGACCGGGAATCAAACCCTGATCGCCTGGATCCCAGGTCAACGCTCAACTGCTGAGCCACGCTCGGCCGGGCGAAACCTTCTTAAATTTTTTTAAAAATTTTGTTTAAAATATTACAGATGTCCCTTTTTCTCCCCAATGACCGATTCCACCCTATCCCATCCCCCTCCCCAGTTCCTCTCCCCACCATTGTCTGTTTCCCTGGGTTGTGCATATATGCATATAATTCTTAATTTTCTTACGGTAATTTTGCTCTGGAATCTCAGGATAAAGACATTATCCAATAATGTCTGTCTAGAAATTTTATTTTAAGTCAGTTCTGAGTTTAGAATTTATTTTTTCCTTAGAAGTGAAGTTTAAGTGGTGCTTATTATGTCAATACACAAAATCTTGTGTAATTCATAATATAAGTAAACTACAGTAATACTTGCTTATGCTTGCTTTATGGGACTTTGATTAATTACAAAGCATTTTTGTTATTGGTGAGGAGCTCTCCTTGTCCCCACCAGTTGCTGGTGGGCTTCTTGCAGTATCACAAGAAAAAGAATTTTCTGAGATTCCCATGGAAGGATGAGATATAGTAGAAGGTTTTGTTGCTGTGGAATTATACCCCTGAATTTCCAAGGTCCCATTTCTCTTAGTCCCATCATAGAAGTATAGCTGTGGCTTCAACAGAGCTAGAATTAAAGCCGTTGCCCTGAGTTCCTGTTCCATGTTGGAGCAGTGTCCAGTCCATCATCAGGATAGCTTAGTTTGTATTCTCAGCTGAAGTCCATTACTCCATTGCATGTGGGGTCCACAGCCATGCAGCTATGGAGGGAACATGGGTGAATGCAAGAGAGTTGCACAAGAGCCAAGAGCACAAGCTCCTTTGTCTAAGGGATTATGTATCCCCCAAATTTTGTGGGCTTGCAGTGGCCTTGCCCGCTCTAGCCAACAATCTCTAGTTGTGATTGAAGTTGGGGTGACTGACAGGCATCTTCCCAACGTCACCCCAACTTCACTGCACATGTGTCCATTCTCCCCTGTGTCCAGTCCCTTCCCCTAGTAATCTGCAGGGGATAGGCTGGTGATTCCCTGGGGAGTGTGAAGTTGCAGTTTCCTGGTAAAGCTTCCCAAATGACATGCCTATGATGTCTGGCCTCCCTTTTGCTCCTTTCCTATTATTAATAACTACCTAATTACAACAATATCATTTTCATAAGAACAGAAGTTTCCAAAATCTTTTTTTATGAAGACAGGATAACTGATAACAATACATATAAAAAATTAGGCCAAAGAAAAGGAAACTACAGACTGATATCTCTGAAGAATATTTTTTTAAAAAAGCTAAAATAACATATTAGAAGCAGAATATTGCAGTACAGTAGAAGAAATGTATACTTTGTGCACGTAGCATTTATTTCAGTAATGTAAGGATGGTTTATTAAGAATGATATTAATATAATTAATCATAGTAATGAATCTAAATAGAAAAATCATTTAATCACTTCCATAGATTCTTTAAGAGCACTGGCAAAATTCATCATTCATTTTTTAAAATTTTCAATAAAATAGGTATGGAGACTTCCCCCACTTGATAACAGATTGATCTCAGTTCTAAAGGAAATAGTTACCATATTAATCTTTATATTTAATTATATTCTAGTAGTAGTCCATATAATTAGACCTGAAAAGAAAAAAAATAGAGAAACAATAGAAAAACCACTACAAAAATAATATAATTCAGTAATTAATGAAGTATAATATTAATTTATAGAAAACAATACATTTGACATATATAAATCACAATCAGTTAAAAGATATAATGATATAAAGATATAAGGGAAGAATAAACAGTACTTATAATGAAAATAAAAATATAAAATACCTTGGCATAAGTTTAACAGGAAAAGTTACAAGGAAAAAGATGAATGAATAAAATTCATACCATGTAATTGAATAGAAAGACATCATAAAGACATCTTCAAAAAAAAAGACATCTTCGATGTCAATTCTCCTTTAGTGTTATTCTCCATGAATTGTTTATTCCCAATACATTTAATGTAGTGCCAATAAATATACCAATAGGATTTTTAAATGGAGATGCTACTCTTAACCTCATGGGGAACACCAAACAAGAATAAATAGCCAGGGAAAATTCTAAAAGAGAAAATGAGGGATGATTAGATCAACAAAGTTATAAAGCCTCAATGATTTGTGTGGTACTGACACACAAAGAGATCAATCAAGGGAAGAAAATAGTAAGCTTAGAAATATGTCCAAATACATCTGAGAATGTAGTTTATGAGAAAGGTAGCATGTCGGCTGAGTGCGGGGGGGGGGGGGGGGGGGGGGGGGGGGGGGGAGATGAGGTTGTTCAGTAAATGCTGTTGGGAAACAATTAAGCAATTATTTAAGGCGAAAGAGGTGGGATCCACCATCCAAACCTTATACAACAATATACTCCAGATACATTAAATGTTAAAAATATCACCATAAAACTACTAGGCTAAGCATAGGAAAATCTTTACATATAGCTGTAAGGGAGGAAAAATAATTTCCAAACTCTACCCTTTTAGGTTTTTGGCTAAAACCTGCTCTCCCCCACCCCCATAAAAGACTTAAAGATTAATAGGAGAAAAACAAACAGAAGTTTAATAACATGGATCACTCCTGTGTACATGCGAGAGACCCAGGAAAACTAAATAACTGCCTGAAATGGCCCAAGCCTCCACCTTGAATACCATCCCCAGCTAAAGACAGATGTTGGAGGGGGGTCAGTTATGGGAGGTGACCGGGAAAAGAAGAAAACCAAGGGTAAGGTTGTCGTGCAGATCCAAGTCCATGCGTTCTCCACTGATAAGAGTTTCTAGAGATTTAGTCACCTCCTCTTCCTGGTATAGATGGGGAGACACCCTTACAAATGGAGATTCCCTTATAAATGTAAATGTCTCTTACAAGAGGGTGACAGAGCTTCTATGTGCCTGCAGTTTCATAAAAATAATCAGCTCAGCCTGGCCGGGCGTGGCTCAGCAGTTGAGCATCTACCTAGGATCCAGGAGATGGCAGTTCAATCCCGGTCAGTCTGGGGCGTGCAGGAGGCAGCCGATCCCTGACGATTCTCTCATCTCTTATCACTGATGTTTCTATCTCTCTCTCTCCCTCTCCCTTCTACTCTCTGAAATCAATGAAGATATATTAAAAATAAATAAATAAAATAATAGCTCAACATAATCCTTATGCTAAAAGCATATTTTGGGGTCACAAATTCTGCTCACCTTTATCTCCAAATGGAGGAAGCTTTTCTAACTATATATCATAACCAGAAGTCATAAAGAAAGCAACTAGCAAATTAGACCATATATATTTTTTTACTTCTGTGTGATGAAACCCACTGTAAACAAATGGAAAAATATAGATCTTTATTGCCCCTAAGCCTGGGCTTGGCGGCCTGTACATTTAATCTGCTACTATCCTTCATATTTAAAAATTGACATAACACTGAAAAATAAATAAATAAAATAAAGTGTCCCATATGGAGGACTTTGGAAATAAAATTTCAACAGGGAAAATTCAGTACAAAAAAAATGGTAGAGCTGTCATCTATAATCCTAGTCACCTGTAATCTAACCACTCAGTGTTAATCATTGTTTGGCTAAATCCTTCTGGTTTCTTATCTGTTTAAATATAGGAGTTTTTTTCAACAAAATGGAATCATTCTGTATAAACCATTTTGCTGCTCTTTTAATTCGGTGATGTGTGGAACATTTTGTAGATAATAAACATTATCTTCAATATCATTTTTAAGGGGGGTGTACCAGTCCAATTTATAGATCTAATGTAACTTATTGGCATTTGGGCTATTTCTAACCTTTGAAATTTGTCAAGTAAAAATAAACCTTAGTTACTTGGACACATTCATAATCAATGAGGGTAATTTATAAGTACAGTAAGTGTTTGGTGCTTTCCTCTGGTCCCAGGCCTGCCTCTGCAGCTCTACTTGGTCTGAAGCCTTTGATTCAGACAAATTGTCACGGGCTTGCCTACTGTGCCGCAGGCGGTCCTCCTCCAGGCTGTAGTGCACCTGACTGAATAATGAGAAACCTCGTGAACAGGTTCTCCTGCTGGAAGTCGAGTGTCCACAGCACAGTTGCTCAGAAAGCCGAGGTGCTACTGATGGACTCTATTGTCACATTAATGAACCCTTGGTTTGGGGTTGCTCCTTTTGTACTGAGCTGCTATGTCTAATACATTGGCCACTAGCCCCGTGTGGCCATTTAAATTGAAATAATAACATTAAAATGAAAATTGAAACGTCACTTCTTATTCGCACCGGCCTCGGTTCAGGCGCTCAGTAGCTGTGCCTGCCTCGGCTACCCTAATGAACTGCAGAGGACCGTGCCATCATTTCGGAAAGTCCTTGTCAGTGTCAGCAGGGGGCAGTGCACTGCCTGTTAAGATACCACATGCGCCAATTTGCCGACATTCTCCAGGTGCGGTAAGCAGTTAAGAATATATTGTATTAACAATTCAGTTAAAATTTGAAAAAAGAAAACATGTTTGGCACTGTCACTGTATGCACCAGCCGTTTCATTTTTCACTGTGTGGGCTGCTGTTTTGCCCACTTCAAGATGAGGTTCCTGGAATCAAAGATGAAGTAGCTTGTTCTTGGCAAATGGCTACTATGTGGGGGACAGGGCCTTTGACCCCTCAGTCCTCGGGTCCCAAGGTCACGGTGGTCTCAGGTGGTCTCCGCACGTCCTGCTGCTCCCCCCCCCCACGTCTTCCCTGTCCAGTGGGGAAGCCATTCCCACCCAGAAGGAAGCGCTCCTGTGCCCAGTGTCGGAGGGCTGTGTCAGAGTTGCAAAAACAAGAGGAATTTATCCACGCAGTGAAGCTGGTTTTCCATTGAAATTACTTATGCTTCCTGTTTCTATTTCTAGCTTGAGCAGTTTCGGACCCTGCTTTTCACTTCTGCGGGGGAGAAAGAAAAAAGAATGGTGGACAACTTCCGCCCCCTGCAGCCCCTCATGAACCGCACCGTGCGCTCCTCCTTCCGTCACGATTACGTCCTCAACATACGAGCGAACCGCAAGCCGCCCGCCGGCCAGGCGAGCCCCCACGGCGCCCATCTCTAGGTGGTGTTTTGCTTTAATACATAATAGGTTTGTAAACTTACTAACTAAGAGGATCCGAAACACCTGCACCTAATACTAATTATAGCTGTGCATTTCCTGTCATGGCCGCGCTCCTTCAGTCTCATTGATGATGGCGTTTATCACTGAAGTGGCGGCGAGAGACACAAGTTTCTCTCAGAGCAACCTGCTGGTTATTCGAACGTCTTTTTATGTCTGACATTTTTGAGCTGTCTTTCTATGTTTATCAGTTAGTGGTCATATAGAGTAATAAGTAGGGATGATAAAGTATTTAACCACTGGTAAGAGGCACAGACCCCGAGCATCCAGAATGCAGGCCTTTCAGAAACAGCCACAGGGCCCAGACTGGTACTTTCTGTCTGGAAATTGACCCTGATTTTAGGTATATTTTATTTCAAAATGTGGATGAGTTTTCCTTTATAAGGCCTTCTCAGTGAGCATGTTTGCCCTGATCTTTAGTTATCTCACTAGTGCTTGCTTACTTACTATCAGTTTATGATACAGAAAAAATATTTTGTAATCCTAGGCAAACAAGGATTTACTGATATCTGGAAATCCTTTTGCTTTTCTGAAGATCAGATATTTTACTTAAAGGCTTAATCATTTAGAAAGCATATGCAGCGTAGAACATTTTAAAGAAAATGTTTTAAGTGCCTAGAACTTAGAATTCTTTCATGATATATTTACAGAAGTATTTTTTCAAATGACTAGTAATATAACAGTCTATAGTTTATAGTATTATTTTGCATTATTTGTACACTGTTTCATAGACTATGATAGTATTTTCCACAATGACAGAACTATCTTGGCTTCCCTTTAAAACTGTCTGAACTTTATTTCCTTAACTGAGGTTCCACGCAAGGGAGGCAATCAAATAAATCTCCCAATTTATACAGTGGCTTAGAAAACTTTTGCTACAGTAATAGGGAGAGAAACTTGTCAGGCAGACTAAAACCTAGATAATTCTACATATTCCACAGAATCTATGCCATTGTTGCCCTTGCTTCTAAATATCTTGGAATGTCTCTAATTGCCAATAAGCCTGTGTTCAGACTCAATATTGCATTAACTAGTAGTATTTCTTTCATTAATATGCTAGTCATCTGGTCTGCAAGGTAGAGTTGGATAAATATACTTAACACTACTGAACTGAACACTGAAAACGGTAAGATGGTAAGGTCTATGCTATGTGTATTTTACCACAATTAAAAATAAACAATAATTCAGTAGGAAGAAAAGATAGAGTTGGAGTTGTATGTGTAAGTTTAGGGGGATATATCTTCCCTAAAGAAAGTTGGAAGCGGGGATGAAGGCATTTGCTTCTAGGGTGCATGCCTTTTCTGGGAAAGGGAAGGAAGTATACCCTAAGAAATTAATAAAATTCTTAAAAAGATAAATGTGGGGGGGAAAGTTTATGTTAACTTAATTGACCTGTTTCAAACCATAGTTATCTTTAAAAGCATAAACACATAAGATATGCATTATTCCTCTCACACAGGCTTCCCTCCTAGGCCTCCTGCAAACTCTTAATGCAAAATTCTATTGCAGAGAGTCTTCCAAATTGGAATGAGAAGCAATGTACAGAATGCCCGCTTACCCTTATATTTTAGAGGTACAGAAGATGTACAGTTGACCCTTGAACAACAGGGTTAGAAATGTACGGGTCCACTTATACATGGATTTTTTTCAATAAATATGTAAAGTACTGTAAATGTGTTTTCTCTTCCTATGATTTCCTTAACCTTTTCTCTAGCTTACTTTATTGTAAGAATACAGTATATAATATAGAAAATATATATTATTCAATGGTTTATGTTATCAGCTAGGCTTCTTTCTAGTCAAGAGTAGTCTATTAGTAAAGTTTTGGGGGAGTCAAAAGTTATACACAGATTTTTGACTGCAAGGATGTAGGTGCCCCAACCCCCACATTACTGAAGGGTTAACTGTACAGGGTGGGGCAAAAGTAGGTTTACACTTGTTTGTATGGAAAATAATACAATAATTAATAAATAAAAATACAAGAATAAACTTAGTGTTTTGCACACTCACAGCTGTAAACCTACTTTTGCCCCACCCTGTATTTATAGGGTGTTTCTCAGTTTGCCACTCCTGATTTACTTACACCTCATGTTCTAGTGTAAATATTAACAGCACCCTCTTTCACTCTCAACCATGTTCTGATTTACATAATAAATTCTTGGTCACTTTCCCTGCAGAGGTTGTGGAAACTGCCTTGGGGGCGTGGTTTCATGCATGCCTTAGTCATCCGCCCCCAAAGGGATAATAGAGATTCCCTGGCTACTGATACAGCCTAGAAGGAAACATTTTATGTCTTTTATGCCTCCAAAAGTATTTTACTTGTACCTTCCTAGACCTGAAGGGGATGAGATCTGTCAAAGGGCTTGAGAAGGAATTTTGTATTTAAATTGCTGTTCATCTTCATTAAATAATGCTAGATTAATAAAACCATATCTATATAATATTAATATTTGTTGAATGACTTTTTCTTCCTACTAGTTGTTTTGAGTATGGGAGATTTCTGTAAATTTAGTGAGACATCCTTTAACATGTAGATTAGAAAGTGACTGGAAAACACATAAGGAAGTTGCTAGAGAAGTAGGAATGGGAAGAACCTCAGCTCACCTCTTTCTGTGAAACTGGGGCATGATCTGCTGACATCACCAATAGGACAGGCTGCCAGCCCCTTCCTCCTTTTCCAGGGCTACATGGGTTAGGGTAATGTTGGTTATACTAAAACCAGGCATCCACATCAAAAAAGTTTAGCAAGATGTCTTTCTGGGGGCCACATTCTTTGGCATGATATTAGCAAAAATACAGTATAGTAATCACTTTAGGTATTTTTCTTTGTCATTAGAAGAATCAACATTATTTACTTGACATTTATTCTACTTAATGTTTTATTGTCTTTTTAATATAACTTTGTTGGTTAAGTTCTTTCATGTAAAGTGTTATTGATCAAAATGGATATATACTTCATTTAAGTGAATAAGGTCTAATTTTACCATGGAATTAGTACATATAAACAATACCGGCTACTTTACAGATGAATAGAAATTCTTGTATTTATGGAATGTTTGTGTCCCCACCCCCCCAAGGTTCATATGTTGAAATCCCAGCCCCCAAAGTGATGGTATTAGGAGGTAGAATTGGAGGTGATTGTGTCATGAGGGTGGAACCCTCATGATGGGGTTAGTGCCCTTATAAAGGAGACCCCAGAGAGCTTCCTCACTTCTTCCACCATGTGAGAACACAGTGAGAAGATGCCTCTCAATGAATCAGTAAGGAGGCACTTAGCAGGCATGGAATCTGCTGGCACCTTGGTCTTAGACTTTCCGGCCTCTAGAATTGTGAGAAATAAATTTTGGTTATTTATAAGCCACTCAGTCTCTGGTACATTGTTATGGCAGCCAGAATTTACTAAGACATTGTCATTATATGTACATTTTTATTCCTGTGTTTTGTTTTTTTAATTCAACCAGTCTTCAGAAGTGGTAGTACTTTGGTTTGGGTTTTAAGTGGGGAGATCAACTCTGCCACCATTCATTCTCAAACCACCAGTAGTTGTGATGCTTTGACCTAATCACTAGACAAAAGAATCAAGTTCACCAGATAGTTCTCTCCTCCAAAGAAAACTTTTAATCAGCATTTTTTATATTAATATGCATTCATAAGTATTTTATCTTGCTCTTTTAAGTTATAACTGTAATCTGGAATATACATAGGCCCTTGGCATAGCAATGAGGGTTGGAGAGATGAGACCCCATTGTATATCCTTGAATAAATCTAATACTGAAATTAATAGTAAATAAAAAACAAAATTTTCTTCCTGAGGATTTCTGCTTTGACCATTGAGTGACTCTTAATACCACTGTTCTACTAGAGCAAGAAAAAAAACTAATTGAAAGAGTCCAAACCTGGCATTCAGAGAGTAGACATTTTTTTTCCTTGCTGTCCTTTTATGTTTGCAGTAACAAAAAATACATTTATGGATTATCCTTTCGTCACTTTATAATAACTAAGACTCATATTTAGTAATAACATTACTACATCATTTATATAAGTAAAATATTTTCTTTTTTAGATAATCAGCTATTTTCTACTGACAATTTAAAATAAAAATTTAGGCATTTTCCTATAGAAGGGGGATAAACTGAAATATACATACTTGAAAATAAGTAGATGTATTCAGGCATCAAGAAAAATAGGAAATATATGTTATATTGCAGAATAAAGATAACTCTGTTTTATTTATTGGAATATCATAGCAGAATGTATCTTTGCATTAATTTTTACATAACATTTTTATCTTATTAAATGATAAAATTAATTCTTATCAATTTAAATGATGGTAACTATAGTTTAGAAATGGAATTAGCTTTTTAAATTAGGAGTATCTTCCTAGAAGACATTCTTATTGTTATTATCTGGTGCAATTTATAAGAAATGTTACAGCAACCCAAACAGTGCTCTTTCAGAATGGCAGTAATTCTCAGCACAAGTCCTGGTCACAGGAAATAGCAAAATGCTGATTTGCATAGCTACATTCTGCGTCACTCAGGGCGTTCTGTAGTTTGGGAATATAACTTCCAAGTTCCCTACCTTCAAGGAGTTTAAGTGCAAGAAGCAGACTTGTGAAAGCAACAAAGTGCAATGTAGTGTGATGTTATGAAAGGTGAAATACCTATGCTGGGAGCGCAGGCAGGGCAAATACTAACCCACTCCTGAGGGGGTCGGATAGTTTTCACACGGATGGTGATATAGCAACAAGTTTGTCGGGAACAGGAACTGTTGCCAGGCAGTATGCCAACATGTAGCATATCTTTGGAAACTATTGTTACTATCTCGATTTTTACAGATGAGAAAACTGAGGACTAGACATTAAGGAATTTACTGAAGATCAGAGAGCCAAGGCTTGAGTTTCGTAGTCCATCCAGCTCCACAGCATGTATCTAGTTACTGATGCACTGAGCTGGACAAGATCAACTTGGAGGCGTGTTACTCCGAGTGTCTCTGTAAGGGGGAGTAGGGACAGGCTTCCTGTAGAGTTTGGGCTTCTGTTGAATGATTCCGAGGAGGAACTAGGGAAGCCGGGGCGGTTTAGTAATTGGATAGCTCAGTTAAGCTCACCTCGAGCTGGCAGGTGCGTGGAGGGGGAGAGACTGGAGCTTCGTCGGAGGCGCTGATAGGTGGGATCGCGGAGGGAGGCGGGGCCAGGGGGAGGCCGACTGGGAGGCCGAGCGAGCTGCTGCGGGTGGATGAGCAGGGCAGAGGGAGAAGGGGGTCTTTAACCTCCTGCCCGCGAGCCCTGCCACTGTGGGCTAGAGGGTGGCAGGAAGGAAGGAATACCTGGAGGGCGAGGTAGGGATTTCTGAGAAGGAGACAGTTATTTGTGCAGGGTTTTGGAAGACAAGCCACCTACGGAAACCTCCCGTTTTCTGTCTTGGGTCCGCCCGGGCAGAAGCTCGTCCCGCCTTCCGAGAGCCCGAGGGCACGTGGTTCTGTAGGCGCCTGCGCGCTGCGTCCCGAGCCCACCTTTCCCGGCAGGCCCTTGTGGGCGTGGTGGCGCTGACAACATGGCGGCGCCCCAGGCGGTGATGCTTCCGGACAAACTGAGGTAAGTTGGACTGAGGCAGGTAAGCTGGCCGGAAGAGGGGACGGAGCGGGCCGATCCTGGGCCGGGGGGGTGGGGCATGTGCAAGCAGGAAGGAAAGCGGAGCTAGTTCAAGCAAGTGAGCCCCCGCGGCCGCTCGGGAGGGCGCGATCCGAACTGTCACGGACACCCGTGGGCTCAGGGAGACGAGGAGGGGAACAGGTGGCGGGGTGGGGGATACCTGCGGTGCGGGCGTGCAAGGGCGAGGGATGGCCAGTGCACGTTCTGTAATCAAAACACGGGGAGCAGGATTTCACTCCCGAGCACCCGAGCAATTTCCTGTCATCGGGCGGGGAGGAGAGGGGAGCCCCACTGACGCCAGACTGTGCTTGTCTCCCTTTTCCAGCCACAAAAAGTACAGGGCTGCCCTGAAGAAGGAGAAACGAAAGAAACGTCGGCAGGAACTCGCTCGATTGAGAGACTCAGGTAACCGGCGTCTTATCCCGTTTTGTGTGTATGAATGAAATTGCTTTCCCCACTCCCGCCCTAACTGCCACAGTGTCAGAAGGATGCCAAGAACTGTGTCTGGTAAGAATCGCCGTGGCTACTGCCTCCTAGGTCAAGTCATGTTAGACCCCTGTGGGAAACAGTGCTACCTGCGGCACTGCAGAGGGGGGGAGGTCTTGGCGAGTCGTCATTCACTGATTATGTGTAAGTACCTGTGGACTGCGCAATATTACAGATGCACGCGTCATGAGTTGCAGCAGCTAGCGCAGCGCTTGCATGTACGAAGTATTCGGTGAATCTTTTTCTTTGCAAAACCAGCAGGAGTTGAGAATTTTAGACATTTTGCAAATGTCTCACAAACTTGAGTAACATAAGAGACCCTTTGTTGACTCAAGTTATTATTAATACATTATTGAAATATATAAGCATAAAACTAGTTATGAAACTTTTACTTAACTATAAAACAATATATATACAAGTTACAAAACGAAGTGAAATTACACATCCAGTAAAAACCACATCTGCATTAATGTGATGTTATGGATGATGGGAGACAGACACAACATGAATATGGCACTGATTGGAGTTTGAAATACTACTACTAATGCTGTTGCCCTGTGGTTATTTACCATGTTTTTTTCCTGTTAAAGTACTGTGGAACATTCATCTGTACTGGCCATGGTGTCATTTGGCCTTCACATGACAGAATCACTTACATATTAAACCTGCCTGTTTAATATAATGAAATTAGTACTACTAACTGAGTTATAAAATTATATAGTAGTTATAAATGCTTATGGAAGCACTGAAATTACACTGGAGTACTGGGCTCTAATGGTTGCCATCCAGATTATCCAAAATATGCTTATTAACTTATCCTGACGATTCTTGAAGTTCACAGACTATGGCCTCAAGTAACCAGGATTCTTGGGCCTTGAGAAACATAGCCATAGAAGTTTTATTTACCATTGGAGTTGCCTAGTAATTATTTTAATGCTTGGAATATTTAGAATGGAAAGAGCAGTGTGTTTAACTGCAACTTTTGTTACCACCTCCTTTTTTTATTCATTCAAAACTGCCCCACTAGAGGCACGATAAAGCATCAGGGATAAAAAGAAAAAGAGGGTAGGCTGGAGTTATTGATTCTCTTAGTGATCCCCCACCCCCTTAAAGTTCTCAGCTACCTTTGTTCATTAACCTGTTTTCTTCTAACACTTTTTTAAAACCTCTTATTTTTTCTTTCCATTTTAAACCCTATAGCTACTGTTTGTATTGCATTGATTTTTTCCCCTCCTTTGACTTTGCGGAGTGCTTTCAGAGTGAGCCTTTGTGGAGAGGCTGTGCATTGTAGCACACATTGGCTGGGTAAACAGTACCCAGAAGGCTAGAATATAGAGGTGTTCTAAAAAATTGCTATAAGAATGAGTTGACAAATGATTGATAGAAATTTCTGGAATGTTAACCTCTCAATGACAGGTAGCCTCTTTAGCACTCAGTTCTACTTAAAAAAAAACACCTGAAATGAGCTGCCTTGTCAGCAAGTTGTAAAACTGGCATGATTCTATACATAGTTGCTTGTATAATACAATTAGATACATTTTACATGTATGATGAAATGTATGCAAGAATACACTTATGTAGAGAAAATGCTACACCCAAAACTCAGCAATCAATCACCTCTTGGTTTGAGGCATGATGGGTGATTAAGTCAGGCCACAGATGTTTTTGCATATTGGCTGTGCCCAAGCAGTGTCTAGTCTGTGGACATACCTCTGTAAGTCAGTCAGTCATAGCCTCTGTGCCAGGTTGTCTGGAGGCTCTTTATGTACATTAGTTCATTTAATTATCTGAATTATTAGATATTATTCTATGTGAGTTAGAACTTAACCTAATTTTTTTACCGACTTTCTTTTAAATTTCAGGTGTTGAGAAAAAATAAAATTTACTTGCTTAAGAAAAGTAAATGATCTAGGATGAGGTGAACCTTTGGTTAGACCTAAACTCAGTATATGTGACAGACACAAAATCTTTTTCCTTTACGCCTGAGATCTCCTGTTACATTTCCTTAAGATTGCTTTAGTTTTCCTCATTTTTCCCCTCAAATTTAATTCCGAATAGAAAAGGATTGTGTTTATTATATTAAAATTTGTTTTCCCATGTTTTTATTTTAAAAGTGTGCCAGTGTAGAGAAAGTTGAAAAAATACTACCATAAACATACACGAACCCTTCAGATTTGCCCATTGTTAACATTAGATACATACGCACACATTTTTCCTGAACCCTTTGCATGTCAGTTGCAGGTATCATGACCGCTCACCGCTAAATAGTTCAGCCTGCATCTCCTAAGAATAAGGACCGCAATACTACACTTGCACTCAAGTAAAAGAATAAGAATTCAATGATATGACATATAGGCCATATTTAAACTTTTTCAAACCAAGATTGATTATTTTGAAAAGCCCTGCATCTGGAGTAGTCTGTCTTCTGATTAGTTTCAGGTTACACTCTTTATGCGTAATTACTACAAAGCTGATGCTGTATACCTCTTATTGCATACATTGAGGCATACATTATGTATTGCATACATAATGTCAGGTGGTTCCACTCCTTGTGATGCTATATGTGGTCATTGTTGCCAATCAGATGGCTCCATTGTAAAGAATGTCTCCGCCTTGTAATTAGTACTTTTTTATGGGCTAGTATTTTGAGATGGTGTAAATAAATATCCTTTTCCCAGCAGGGTTTCATCCAATGTTTTTAGCATCTTTGTCTAAAGTAGTTCTTACAGGGGGGGTTGCAAAAGTGATGGCTTTTCAAATTAAGTCTTTTTTAGTCACCATTCTTCTGCAAAAATGGATGTTTTCTCCCATACCCCCACCACCTTTTTGAGTATCAGTATGGAACCATCTATTAACTTTCTAAATTTAATGTGTTATCAACAACTAATATTATTCTTTTTGATGCTCAGATTGTACTAAATTTGGGCAGTTGGAGCCTTATTATTAGAAAGTTTTAAAAATCTTGCCCTAGCCAATTTTTCTCAGTGGTTAGAGCATTGGCCCATGAACTGAAGGGTCCTGGGTTTGATTCCAGCCAAGGGCATGTGCCTCAGTTGCAGGTTCAATCTCTGACCCTGGTCGGGCGCATGTGGGAGGCAACCAATCGATGTTTCTCTCTCACATCGATGTCTCTCTCCCCCTCTACCTCTCCCCCTCTCCCCTCCCTCTCCCTCTCCCCCTCCCTCTCCCTCTCCTTCCCCCTCTCCCTCCCTCTCTTCCTCCTTTCCATGCTCTGAAAAGCAATGGAAAAAGTATCCTCGAATGAGGATTAAAATAAATAAATAAAAAATAAAGATTAAAGAATCTATATTTTTTCCTGAATTATTGACTAAGGTTTTGTTGTACTCAGATAGTTTAATAAAACATTTCAATCCCCCCAGGACTCTCACAGAAGAAGCAGGAGGAAGAGGAGGAATCTTTGATTGAACAACAAGAAGAGAAGCTGTTGGAGATAGAGAGGTCAGCACTTCTCGTGAAGCCAGTGATTTCATTTGAATATTATGTCTTTACTGATGAATATGGGTCTTTATAACACCTTATCCAAAATAGGTCTTATAAAATACCTGACAGGCTAAAACTAGGTGTTGTCATTTTTTTAAAATGGAAATATTTTTCACTGTTTTTACTAATTCATAAATGTTTTAGAAACAAAAACACACAACCCAAATAATTGAGAAGTGTAAAAAGTGAAAGGGCTTTAATGAACTCAACACACCCAAAGATAGTCACTGTTAAAAATGTAAGAAAGAGCCCTGGCCGGTTTGGCTCAGTTGGTTGGAGAGTTGTCCCATATACCTAAAGGTCATGGGTTCCACTCCCGGTCAGGGCACATACCTAGGTTTCAGGTTTGATCCCGGTCGGGGCACATATGGAAGCAACCAATGGATGTTTCTCTCTCACATGGATGTTTCTCCCTTTCTCTTCTTCCCCCTCCCTCCCCTTTCCTATCTCTCTGAAATCAATGAAAAACATGTCTTCCGGTGACGATTAAAATAAAAGTTGCAGTGACCATATATATCCTTAGTAATTGTCCTATTATTTCCTTAGGAAAATGCCTGGAAATGAAATGGTTGCGATCAAAGGATAAATACACATACAATGTAGATGGGCAGGTAGGAAGGGCATCCCAGTTTGCAGTCTGCAGCCCCTCCAACAGTGAATCAAGGTGCCCATCTCCCCATACCTTCACTTGCACTAGGTATTATCAATTTTATGAACTCCTATAGTCAAAAGTTGTATTTCATTGTTTCAAATGTACATTTCTTAATTAGTAGGGTTGCGTATCTTTTTATATATTTTATTACCTATTTGTAGATTGCTTGCTTAAGTCTTGCATCTTTCTCTTTTGGTATATATTTTTTAAGTTTGTTGTGTAAGCAGTGTTATTACCTGATTAAGGATATTAATTCTTTATCTGTCATATCTGTTATGTATATTTTTTTCAGATTTGTCATCAGTCCTAACTTGGCTTATAGCACTAATTACCATAATTTGATTTTCATGCTGTCAACTTTTATCATTGTATCTGGCCTTGGTGTCTGACTTAAAAAGGCCTCCCCATCCCAAGATGACAAAAATATTCTGTTTTTCTCTCTCAGTATTTTTCAGGGGGCAGGTTTTTTTGTTTGTTTTGTTTTAAGTTAACCACAATAATGTGAATGTACTCATTGCTACTCACTTGTACACTTAAAAATAGTTAAAATGGTAAATTTTATGGTATATTTTGCCACAATAAAAGATAAAAAATTTTTAAAAGAAGAAAAAACTTTATAGACACTCTCTAGCTATTTAGTGTGTTCACTGGAAATGATGCTTCTTTTCTTATAATTAATTCCTGTTATCTACCTAAGCACATAAATAGGCAAAATGATCAAAATACCAAAAAGAAAAATATATAATAGTGATTGGGAATATTCAGTGGATTCAGCCAGATCTGCATTCCAGTCCTGGCCCTGCTACTTACTAGCTGTGTTTAAGTTGCTTAATCTCTCTAAGCTTCAGCTTCCTTTCCTTAATTATGGAGATAAAGTCAATCTTAGTACCTACCTCATAGAATCAGAACAATTAGATGAAGTGGTAAGTGCATAGTGCTTAACATAGTGTTAGCAGATAGGAGGGGCTGTGATAACTCTGGTTCTTATTATAGATTTCTGTTATGATGACGTTACACAGTTGTTCCTTCAACACCATTAGGATTGGGGCACCGCCTCCCTGCGCAGTTAAAAATCCATGCATAACTTTTAACATTTGCAGTATGCCAGTCTCCACCATGGCTAAAAGGCATGTTCCTAGAATCTGCAGTTGGAAATGGAATATATTTTCCCCATAGAGTATTTGAAATTGTGGTTAGGTCCCCAGGCTGGACATAAAACCTTATTTAACTCCTAATGTCACTAAAGAGATATAGAACAATTTCTTATATTTCATTTTCTGTTTCTAGATTCCATGGGGAAGTGCAATCTAGGTTCTAAACACCTGATTGGCTAATACATTTTTGAGACATAACCCATCTTTAAATTAGAAACTTGTGCTATTTGATGTCCGAGACACCATTTGAAGATAGCATCACTCTTTATAATTGGTCATTTTTAAAAATAGACTAGACACCTGCTAATTTATTTTTATAACTCCTTGTCATCTTTTCTTAAAACCTGTAGCTTTCTTCATTTTAAAGACATGATTATGATGTAGGTCCCTCCCCCCCCCTTCTTTCAGCAGTTTCAGTGCTTGGGGCAAACAACAGGAGTCTCTTAACTGCATAGAGTAGGAGTCCAAAGGTTTATGGTAGACGATGCCAGTTTTCCCTAGTGCTGCAATCCTGCAATTGCCACTTTTAAAATTCACAGAATAGGAAGGGTAATATTTTCTGAATGTGAAAAGCTAGATGTGGCTTTGAAACTTGTTACTTACTTTATTGGCATCTAAACATCACTGTGGTCAACCTACAGGGAAAGTTGTAATGTCATTGTTTTATGTAAGAGATGTCACAGATATGAAATGTAGGAGTAGTGATTTTAAGCTGTTAACCCTCTAGGAAGATAGTTGCTGAAATGTTGTGCTTTTCTAAGATTGTTACTCATGTCTTATGACCCTCTTGCTTCCATTTAACTGCTTTCTAGAAATGTCTTTCATGATAGTTTAATCACTCCCAAACATGTCATTTTTACTATTGTGTTTGTGTGTATTTGTAGGTTAATGACCATTTCTTCTATTTGATTACATTATCACATTGATAGGCTAAAATTACATGAGGAGTGGTTGCTGCGGGAGCAGAAGGCACAAGAAGAATTCAGAATAAAGAAGGAAAAGGAAGAGGCAGCTAGAAAACGACAGGAAGAACAGGAGGTACAGTATTAATCAGATAACCAGTTGACTAATTAATTGGTTAACCAAAACTCATTAAGAATTATATATCTTGAACTTAAAAACATGGATATTATCCATTTTACCAATGTTAAAAGTTTTTCATTTATTTGCCCTGTATGTTAAATGGTTTAAAAAGTGAGCCTGAAAAAATATTACTTTTCCTTCTTTTTTCCCCTCGTAAAGAGAAAGTTAAAGGAAGAATGGGAAGAACAGCAGAGAAAAGAGAAAGAAGAGGAGGAGCAGAAGCTACAGGAGAAGAGAGAAAGAGAGGTGATTCCTGTTACAGGAGGGCAAACACACTGCGTATCCTCTTAGTGAGCAGTTGTGGCAAGTGATGGGGTTGAAGACTAAGGTATAGGCATAGGAGAGCTTGGGCTCTGGGTTTTTGTTTATTTTTAGTAAAGAATACTACTATAGTTTCCTTCTGGTACTCAAATTCTTTTCATCTGTGCAGTGGTGGATACTATAATTAAGGCTTTTCTTCAGCTCTACCCATCTTACCCATTACACTAGGGATTGGCAAACTGTTTCTCTAAAGGGCCAGAGCAAAAACATTTTAGGCTTTATGGTCCATATGGTCTTTGTTGCAAATACCCAGCTTTGCCAGTGTGCTGTGAAAGCAGCCATAGATATCTGTAAATGAATGGTTGTGGCTGTGTTCCAATAAAACTTTATTGTTTTATTTACAAAAACAGGCAGTGGGCCTCTGCTTTATACTATGTACCACTCTAGAGCAAATGGTGTTTTTCTGAGGTTCTGCTGTATATGGGTTCACTTAGAAAATAGTATTTTGTATAGTTTCCACATTTATTTAATTTATAAGAGAGTTAACTGTTTATAACATCAGCAATAGTTGATTGAAAGAAATCAGGAATTCAAATATTGAGGAATTTGGAAAGTTTTCTATTATTAAGTCTTGACTTCCTTTCCAACTTGGGCTATAATACAATCACAGTTAACACACAGTTGCTCATTAAAAAAATATATATATAAGGGTATATGTACATATCTCCTGTATCTTTAGGATTCTTCTTAAAGATTGATTTGGTATATTTTGTTGCTGTTCCTTAACAGTGTATTTATTTCAAAGATATCACAGCTCCTCTTTCCTTGAGTCATTCATCAGGATGTATCTTTTCTGTAATATTGCTGGGTTTGAATTGGGTAGTTAATCACTATATCATGGGGAAAAATGCATTTATTTGCACCCTAGTCGTGATGGGGTAGAAGCAGCCTCTTTGACCTTTGTTTTTTGTGTCTCAGGCTATCAGTTAATTCCAGTGCAAGTTTTTTAGACACCCTTATTTGGGCACTGCTTTCCAGATAAGGCAAGACCACACTAGGTTTTTAGGGGCAGGACAATTGTTTGGAACCTGTCATTTTTTAATAGAGAGTAATCAATTCCCATTTTAGCAGTAGGATGTTCTTCAGTTGAGGTCTATCTGGCATTAGATAAAAGCTAAGGATTCTTTTCAAAAAGCTAAGGCTTTTGTTTCAAAGGAAATTTGATGAGACATGAAGGAGAAGTGGATAAATGAAGTAGATTCTAAGCATATGTAAAGGGATATGCAATCTGTGTTTCTGCTCTGTGTTAGATACTTCTCTAGTGGACGGAGATAAAGCATCAAAAAAGAGAGTCTCTGCTCTCACTGAATTAGTTTTCTAGAGGGGAGAGCTGGATGATAAGTACGCAAAAAAGCTCATTTTAAGATCATGTGCTATAAAGAAAAACAGTGCTATAAAGAAAAACAGTCTTGTGGTAGAGTGACTGGGGTACGGAAGTACTTCTTTAGATTGCCTGGTCAAGCTTCCTTCTCCAAGGAGCAAATGTGTGAGCTGACACCTGAGTGTAGAGATCTCAGGGAGAAAGGGGGTCCAGGCAGAGGGAAGAGGCCTGAGCATGGAGCCAAAAGAAGGTCAGTGTGCCTTAATCCTAGAGACCAAAGAAGAGAGCGGGAGGGGAGGAGGTCAGGAGGGGGAGCCAGGATCAGATCGTGTAAGGCCTCCTGGACTGGAAGGAAGAATTTGGATTTTATGTGAAAAGTAATGGGAAGCCATTGAAGGGTTTTGAAGCAAGGAGTGACTTCATCTAATTTATATCTTTACCTTTAACAGGTTATTCTAACTTTTGTATAAAGAAGGGAGGTTGGGCGGGGGTGGGAACGGTGAACAAGGAGGCAAAAGTGGAAATACGTTGACCAGTTGGAAGGCAGCTGTTCTCGATAGGACATGGTGGTGGTTTGGATGAGGGCAGTGCTTAATACAGAGAAGTACATAGATATGGGGTGTGTTGAGGCAGAGTTAACAGGGCTCTAGCTGGTAGACCGAATATACAGGGAGGGGAAAGGAAGGGAGGGGAGTTTAAATCATACACTTGTAGGTTTTTAGTTTGAACTGAAATGGAGCATTTAGAGGAGTGAGAGGTAGGGGAAAAGTAGAGTTTTATTTTGAGCATTTAAGTTACTGAGGACCCTTACGTGACCAGGTAGAGTTATAAAGCAGGCAGCTAGACAGACGAGCCGTTTATGTAACACATTAAGGGGCTAGGGAAGAGAAGTCTGTTGACCATAATTTCAGAAACATGTTTAAATGCCAATGAGGTCAAATCTACTGGCATATTGCAGGACTTCCTTTGCCTTATCAAAAAGTTTGAGATTTTCCATCAATCCTAATTACTACTGTTCATATTTTAGCATCTGTTAAATGTTTATGGTGTTTCTTCTAACATTGTGTTTTATAATACCCATAATACCTCATCTTAAAAACTAGTACGGGATATATATGCTCAAATATACTAAATATGACTGTTACTATTATAAGATATTTTCAGTATTTTGCAATCTGAGCCATTAAATGTCCTGTTTGAATAAAAACTCAATGATATACTTTGAAATCTTTTCAGAAGGTCTGTGCTGTAGAAAGCAAATTAGAAACTGAAGCTTTTTGTATGGGTGGGTTGTTAAAAATTGTTACACACGAGATTCTTAACCAGAGAAACCAGATGTGACTTACCTGACTTCCAGGTTTTCATTAGTCCTATGTTTGCACCATTTGTAGGAGGCTGTGCAGAAGATGCGGGAGCGGGCTGAAAATGAGGTATTTTCAAAACCTTTTGTTAAGAATTTGAGACTGATTTCTTTAAAAACAATACTACCAGCAATGTTAATTTTGCAGTTGGCTCTTTAAATCATGTCTGAAATATCTGGGATCACTTTTGCTACTCTGTGATTTATGCAACAAGAACCACAAAAGTTATCGATGAACAAAAGCAAATGGTATTGAATCATCCCTGTGTGCTATACTTGTTTATAGTGCTTAATGTACAGATAAGAAACAGCGCACACTCTTACCCCCGATGGACCATTTAACCTACTTCAGAGTAACCTTGATTTCTCTCAGTGAAGGTTTCCTAAGAAGTCCTTCGACCATTTTCAGAATGTATGGACAAGGGGAAACCTTGGTGACTGTTCTTAGTCGCTGCAGTGATGCCTTATAATGGGCAATGACTGGGAGCCAAGAGAGGGACACAGCTTGTGTCTCAGCCCAATTATTTGTAAAGTCTCAATTGCATGTTACAACTTAAGTGTGTATATTATTGAATTCGTCTTTATTTTTGACCAAGATATTTTAATACATTTTAAACATTTAATCTTAATGAATTTTTACACCACCAGTAAAGTCATATTTATTTTCAACAGTTGGAAAATAATGCCACATGGCAAAACCCAGAACCACCCACGGACTTAAGAATAATGGAGAAAGATCGAGCTAATTGTCCATTCTACAGTAAAACAGGAGCTTGCAGATTTGGAGATAGGTAAATTTGTTTTATCATGTCAGAATTAAGTGCCTGAAAATGAGGTTTTTGAGTTCTGTTTTTGGGGGTGACTTGGGTTTGAGCTTGAGGTGTTCGCATTCAGGCATCTGCTGTGTTCTTGCTGCTTCTCCAGTTCCCCAGCTGTCTGTCCTCTGCTTCCCCCACCACCCCTCACCCCTTCCCCCTTATAAGGGGGTTGTGAGGCTGGAATGAGTGAATGCAGGAAAGCAGGTAGAATAGTGCTGGGAAAATGGCAAGCACTCTTGAGTGTTTTTGTTATCATTGCCCTTACTCTCTGAGACACTTGTTCCCTGCTTCTTTTGCATCAGTGTTTTTGAAACAAGACATTCATGTGGAAAATTAAATGTTGATATCTTCATTCATTTAGCTAATGTTTATTTATACCTACTATATGCCAGGCAATGGTGATTTTTATAATTTGGCCTGTTTATGAATGAATAATTCAAAGTTGGTAAATAATTCATAGTGGTGAATGAGTCCATTCGAGGCAAAATCTAATTATTACTATGCATTCTACAGAAGAAAAGATCTAATCATATCTTAGTGTCCTATTCCAGAAAGGGATATGAATAGGCAATTTCGTATGTATTCAACAAGAAACTATATGTTGTCTCTTGTGTTTATCTTATTCATAAAATTATCCATGCCATGAGTTTATTAAATAGGAACCTTCTCTCTTTCTCTTCTATTTCTTTTTAAATTTAAGCCGTAATACCATTTTACATTTTTAAGAACAGTGGTCCTCAACCCTGGATGCACATTAGAATCACCTATAAAGCTGTAAAAAAATTGTGTCCTATTTCATATGAAGTAAATCAAAGTTTTTGACACTTGGGCAGCCTTAGTTTTGAAATGTCCTCAGGTGTTTCTAATGTGCCTCAGGATTGAGAGTCCCTAATGTAGTGGGTGTAATTCCTTTTATATTTTATAGTAGGATTATATTGCCCAGAAGATCTTTGAAAGTATTCACAGGATCTGGTCAATAGTGAAAGTTTCCTCTTGAGGAACTGGGAACTAATGAAACTATTTCCCTTTGTACCTTTACAAGTATTTTCCAAATGTGTGTTCAGTCTCATCAAGAAATAGTAGTGTTGATATAAAACACCCCCCCCCACCAAAGGAAAAATGTACAGTGAATTACCTTTGAAAGATAATTGAGACTCAATATGAGTTCATATTTGTGTGGATAGTTGAACCAGATTGCATTTAAAGTCTTCCAGCTGCAGGATTCCTCACTGATGATATATTTCTAACATTTCCTTGAATTTTAAGACTTCTGGTCATCTGATTCTGGATTCTCCTTCTGTTGGGCATAAGACAGAAGGGGAGATGTCCTAAATGATTTCAAGAAATCAGTTGACAGTGCTTATTTGCGGAAAGGGGAATGGCTTGTTAGGCTTTCAAAACTCACCCCAGAGAGTCATTTCAAGGAAGTACTGACAGTAGTCAGATTAGTTTGTGAACATTTCTTAATATTTTGATAGGCACATGAAATTTCACCATCACAACTATTTTTAAAAAGTAGGAGAGCGAGTTGGATATTTTCATTGTTCAAATGATGAGTTGTGAAATCCAATTCTAAGAAATTGGCAGTTACAAAATCCAGCACCATCCCTTCAGACTAAAACACTGTGCCCCTTTTACAGGGAGCCATAGGGACTTGCTCTGGATCTCACAACTGTTCCTTTCTGTTGAGGTTTGTCACATCATCAGACGAACACTTCCATAGCCTAAGCATTTCTTTGGTTTTGTTTTTGTAATTAGTAGAGTTCAATTCTAGAACCTTTCTAGAGTTGATATTTTTTAGAGTCAGAGCTTTGAGCGGGGGTTATTTCTTTCCTCGTAAAATAACATATTACTGATGAAAAATAAAGCTTAGTTATTGGAGTAGTTATTTATACCTCACCATTTCCAGAAGCAATTTAAAGAAAGCTCACAATCTCCTGCACTAAGTTTAATAAAATAAATCGAAATCAAAGAAAGCAGGAGAAAGTGGATTGTGAATGTGCAGTACATTTGGCCCTGGATTTGAATACATCCTAGGCAGATAACGAGCAGTATCTCTGGAAAGACAGAAATTTTCATGGTATTGGATTCTAAATGTTTCTCCCATGAAATATTATATAAAGACATTGAATAGGAAGGGGAATAATAACTTTGATAGGTGTTTTGTTAACAGTTGCATACGTAATTTTCACAAGAATATTTCTTACGGAGACCTTCAATAAATTACTACAGTTTAGCTGCAATATATATATATATATATATATATGAGGACAATGGTAGTGGATACCTGGAGTGTTCCCTTGAAAAGAGAAAAAGAGGCACAGTCAGTTAGCTTTACCCAAGGGTGCATTTGGAGACCCACACCGTTTATTGGCTGTCCTTAGGGTAAGGTCATGTTTCAGTATGTGATTTTGTGCCGGTCTTACTTGACTCAAGTATCCAAATAATGGCTAAATAGTATGTCGTAAACAAGGGGTTCTTAAACATGGCTGACCTTCAGGAACAGGTGGGGAGTTACTTTGAAAAGATGGATCCTCTCTCTTCGAGGTCTGAACAGATGGTCTGGAGCAGGACCTAAGAAATCTCAGTTTTCCCCAGGTGATTCTTAGAATCACACAGGCTTGGTACCACAGCGTTAGACTGCCTTCCCAAATCCCTTTTGTCTCAGCTGACTTCGGTAGGAGCTGTAGGGCCTGTGGAGATAGACCATACTCGGATTGTATGACTTATCTTCAGGCCAAGGGGACATTTTCCCTAGATGGGGACTTTGGCTCTGTTCCAGGACTCAAATGCTCATTTGACACCCTGCATCTGAATGAACTAGGGCCAAGTTCATTCAGATGCAGTAAGCCCATGAGCAGGATGTCAACCTTGTTAAATTGGTTTCTTGTTTAATTCTGTATGTGCTTCATACTTGTACAATTCTGATTCACTGCTAACACTGCCAGCCAGGTTGAATCCTTGCTCTCTGTTCTGTCGGTAGCTGTACTTGGGAAGATGGATCTCATCACAAGGTCCCTAACTGAATAATCTAGGAGGATCCTTTAGAAAAAAGGAAATTTCACATTAATGAACACTGATTGCACATTTCTGAGCTGGGCACAGTGTGTGCGGGGCATTCTGTGTGCAGTATCTCACATGGAAAGCGAGTATGAGCTAAACAGTCATTTTAGGGCCATTATTTTTTCCAACATGTGTGTAGTTCTTCAACTTTTTCCCCCCCTAAGTTCTGGGGATTTTTTTCCTAAAAATTTTGTCCTAATCAGGAAAATTTTTATGATTTGGAATCTTGAACTACATTGCCCCCACCCCCGATTTTATTTTAGGAGAAGAAAGAAAATAAACTCATATAAAAGATCCTTAAAAAATTGCTCAGCTATGGGCTGGTCCAGTTTACAAAATGAAAAGAAAATTGTTCTTCATAATGGTTAGCCTCCTTCAATGAAATAAAAATTAATTACATTTACCATACTATATAATGAACAGACTGTAGTAGACTGTGGGTTAACTCAGATCTTTTGGATCCTCTCTGACCTACCAACCATGCAACTTGGTTAAGTGTGCTTCTCTAGGTCTCAGCTTCCTTCTTTGCAAAGTACAGGGAAATACTAGCCCCAAATGTCCTAACAGGTTGCAAGGATCAGAGGAAAAAAATGTAAAAAATGCCATGAAAACTATGAAATGCTGTACATGTATGAGATTGCAATACTCCTTAGCTGACAACTCTTAGATTACCCTATTCTGTAAGCATGGGGTTAGTTGAGATTGTATAGAACCAGGGTTGTATTGTTCTCACCTTCCTCCTAAGTCCACACAGGGTATCTGAATGGCAAATGAACTTGGAAATAATTTCCAACTTTACATTTTAATGTCAATATATTAGTGAGTCTTAGAACAGTTTTTGTAAGTGTTGAAATTTGATGTCTGAATGAGTTTTATTATTTTACAATTAAGTCAAAACAGCCAAGTTACTTGAGTCTCTGTCTCCAAATTTAATTCAAGCTCTTTAAGTGTAATTTCTAACTATTGGACTACTCAATTTTAACTTTTCTTTTATATACAGGTGTTCACGTAAACACAATTTCCCAACATCAAGTCCCACTCTTCTTATTAGAAGCATGTTTACAACGTTTGGAATGGAGCAGTGCAGAAGGGATGACTATGACCCCGACGCCAGCCTGGAGTACAGCGAAGAGGAGACTTACCAGCAGTTCCTGGACTTTTACGAGGACGTGCTCCCCGAGTTCAAGAACGTGGGGAAGGTGATCCAGTTCAAGGTGGGCATGCACAGTACGCAGGAAGGAGGAGAGGATTGGGTCACTTCCCACTGAAGTAACCAGTGGGACAACAGAACTAGGATACAGGCTTTCTGCCTGGGTAGGGGCATGTGCGATGATACAGTGCCTGGCCTGGGTCTGCCACCCAGGCACTCGGTGAATGTTACTTCCTTCCCTCAGTAGAGGTACTACATGAACTCATGTACTAGCATGAAAGTCATGAAAGTTCCTGGGTGCCAGGGACTAGATGAGAAAGACTCTTTCATCTCTTTAGTACCTTTGTGATCTAACTCTTCCAACTGGTGAATTATCTGCACAAAGTCCCTATAGACAGCCATCCTAGCATTCAGTTAAAGACCACTTATAATAGAGAACACCCTCCCTCCCTCCCTTTCTCCCCGTGGGTAGTGGGTCACCTAGAGCTACAGTGTAACACCACTCAACTTACTCCACTTAGGAAGTTTGTTGTAAGTTACATTGTTCATTGTGTTGACAGTGCCACCCCAGGTACATGTTCTTTCTTCTGGAACTACTAGAATGTAGATCTTGATATTTTTTTGTTACATTGTTTTTATTCATTGGATAATTTCAATACGGAACATAGTATTCCCAAAGTCACGGTTTGTGGTGCAGCATATGGGATGAAAAAGGCATTCAGATTGCACAGAATTATTCTAACCTGTTCTTTAAGGCAAGAGTAAAGTCAGATATAATAGCCACTGCTTACGGGACCTAGTTGTTGAGTCTACCACAGTGAAGCCTCCTACTTTGTGATTTGATCAGATCCAATCCTGAATGATTCTCTTATGTTAGGGCAGGGAAAATGTCCCATAATTTGGGAGAAGATAGGAGTAAAGCTGTTTTTTTTCTACTCATTGGAAATGACAGTTGGAACAGCCAAGAATAGAGCAACTGCTAACCAGCAGCACTCATGAAATTCAAAGCTATACTTCTTCCTACCAATTTCAAGATTAAAATTTTTTAATTTCTTTTCCCTTTGCCTTTTATTTCTGTTGTGTATGCCTTTCTGTCTTCATACTACTTCTCAGCACAACCAATAAACACTAAAGTAGAAGTGCCTGTCCACACACAACGTGCGGCCGCATTAGTGCGGTTTGACTAGGCCTGCATTCTGGAACATGTCACCTTACTTCTCCATGCCCTTTCCTTATCCTGAAAGTGAAGGGATTGGACAACATTAGTGGTTTCCCTCCTAGGTTCCCTACATTATACTGCTCCGTGAAGTTAGTGGTGGAGCCACTTTCCAAACTCCAGACCACTTAGTGGAAATCACACCGTTACCTGCAACTGGCCACCTACTAACCATAGTGTATGTTTTTTCTTTTGTTTAGAATTCTATCAGCTAAGCTCATGCTGATCACATTGGCAGTTATAAATGGAAAGCTGTTTGTTTAGTAAATTTTTAGTAGAAAAATTTCCAAAACTTCAAATTTATCGTGGAAAATTAATAATGGGTCTTTGGGAACCACTGGCTTAAGTGATGTCTAGGGTTCCTGGTGCAGCTGGTGTGGCCTCCCGAACAGATCCTACCTCTTTTTGGGTGCTCTAATAAAAATACTCTGGAACAAATTTATAAAATTAAACATTTATTTTGAAAATAAAAGCTAAACATTACTATGAATATTTGAGAACCTTTTTATGCCATTATATAAAACCAAATAAAAAAATAAAATAACCAAATTAGGTATGTCACTTTTGAAGGCAAATGATCAAATGTTCATCCTAACTAGTAATAGGAACGGTGCATATTAAAATGAGAGATTATTCACACCTATCAGGTAAAAAATTATAAACTCTGTTAATACCAAGAGTAGTTGAGGATGTGTGAATTAGTAAAACCACTTCACAGGGCAGTAGTCAGTACCTAGTGAGGTTGTAAACCTACAAATCTGTACACTACTTGTGGTCATGCACACTGTAGAAATCCATACACCCACAGACATGCAGTGTTCCAGAATGCTGGCTGCTGCACTGTTTGTTGATGAAAAATTGGAAGCACCTTGGATATCTGTCATTAGAGGAGTGGACAAATTAATTTGATAATTTGATATGTCAAGTATACAGTAGTTAAAATGAGCCCTAAAGTTTATTGGATTACATCTTGAAAAAAGAACATGGAATAAATACTATTTATATAAAATTTCAGTATGTACAAAGCAATGCTATACATTATCATATATACATGTTTCTTTGCATATGTATACATAAATATGTGTATAGCTATATATACATAATAGACATACATTTCTGTGTATGTCTATATGTAACATATATATTTTATGTGTATGTGCTTGTGTGTGTATATGTGGCTATGGATATTTGTGTGTGTGTATTTATGTTTGGAATGTGAAGGATAGTGTTCATGTATGTAATGGAGGAGGGAGAATGGATGGAAGGGCTTCAACCGGGTTTTTAATGTTTTACATATTTAAACATTCTCAGTCAAAAAGGAAAATGTTAGTGTTAAATCTGGGTGGTGTATAGATGGGCTGATTTCTTTTCTCAGTATTTCTGTTGTATATGTGAAACATTTCCTATCTATGGGAGAATAAATGATCTGGATGAACAGGGACCAGATAATTGGGGCCTGCAACACCACTATGTGCTGAAGTATACCTTAAATAGACATGAGAGTAGGGTAGTGCTTCGATTTTGGACTCTTCTTATTGATAACTACTTTTGGTAGTGTTGAACTAAACAAAGTACGTTTGATGACTGAAGAGCTTCTTTTCTTTGGTGGTTTTTTTAAATGATAGAATTCTTCATTTCTCCTTAGGTCAGCTGCAACTTGGAACCTCATCTGAGGGGCAATGTGTATGTTCAGTACCAATCGTAAGTATTCTAAACATAAAATGTCTTCATGTTTTGTCACAGTATAGTGTTGTGATTATGGTGATGTCTGGGGTTCTTTCCACTGAATAATACAGCTTTCATATGCATGATATTTTTAAAAATGTAAACATTAAGAGCTGATATAGAAATATAGAAAGGATTTGAAAATAATACATTTGGATTTCATTCTCTGTATAAGTACATAGTTTTGAATGTTTTGTAATATAGTTATTTCTTACATATATAATTTTAATAATTAACATACAAACTGAAAGGGATAACTAGAATAGAGAATAGTAAAGTATAAATTGAAAAAGCCAGGAATTGAAGCCCCAAGTAATCTCAGTGTGCAGTTAGTGTATCATTTCTGCTCATTTTGCTGTTTGCCTGGGCCGCCGCCATGGCTAATGGGTTAAATTAACCATTGTAATAAGAACAGCAATCTTAGCTGAGAAACAATGGGCTCTGATAATGGAAAACACTTCTGCATTTTTAATGGTCCCATCTTTTGGTTTAAGAAGCTTTGACTCAAGGCAATTTCCATGCATCAGAACCTCTCAGAGGGTTAGTAAAAGGGATTCCTGAATAAATTGTGAGCTTCAGGAGCTGGAATGTTCTAATGAGTACTCTCTTAGTAGTACAAAAGCAGTAAGGTTGGTGGTCCTACAATCAACTAATAAAAGGGTTCATTAACAACAGGATTAATCTACATATTAGAGCATTACTGTAAAGTGTGTCCTTTAATTTGTGATTTAAAGGGAAGAAGAATGCCAAGCAGCCCTTGCTCTGTTTAACGGACGATGGTATGCAGGACGACAGCTTCAATGCGAATTCTGCCCAGTGACCCGGTGGAAAATGGCAATTTGTGGTAAAATACAACATGATGATTTTTCCACAGCTGTTCTGTTATATAAAAGGACATTCTTAGTGAAAAAAAAAATATATTTTAATGGGCTGAAGCATAGCTTTTACCTCACGCAGTAGATAAGCCAAGATCATTGTACAAAGAACATTACATTTTAGATCTGTAACAGACCTTGTGCATCTCCTTGTGCATGACATAATTGAGGTCACAATGCACTGGTGACAGAGTTGGGCTAGAATTGGATCTTCTCGTCCTCAGTCCTGGGTTCTGTGTGTCTGACACTTTAGGAAGCCTGAGAAGTTGTATCCATGGGAAGCCACCTTTCCTTATTGAGGTTTTAGAGGTGTTTGCTATTCATGGCTCCCCTCACTTGAGCTATGTTGTTTCCCCCCATCTTTATCCCTAACAAATCTTTGGTCATCTTTGCCACCTAAAACATTACCTATAACATTCCCTGCCTTACTTGAAATACATGCTTTTGATCAGTACTTTGGTTCTAGCTGTGGGATGTGGTGAGGGCGCATTCAGTCAGACTGACTCATCAACAGTGGCCCCGAATCAGGAAATGAGTCAGTCCTCTGAGTAGCCACCAATTTTGATGGCGTCATTCTTTTTTGATTTCTATCGGATGGGCTTAGCCGAACTGTATTGCTAAGGTACCCAGAAGCAATGGGATGGAGCTATTTGTGCCTTAGGAGAGCACATCCCTGACCCTTTGCTTTGCTTTACACTTGCTTGTTTAACATCTCTTATTTAAAAATCTATAATTTATAAGGTCTGAATCTTTGGCAACCTGGTCTTAATGGATGCTGTCACTTAAAAACCATTTATTGAAGAGGGGGGAAAAGATTTTGGAATCCCTTGCTTTGGAAAACCAGAACAACCATTACACCTTAAGTTTAAAGGCTTGGGGGCTGAAAGAAATGGAACTGTTTTCTTGTAAAGGTGGTTACTGCTGTCAGTTCCTGGCACTCCAGTATGGTGTCAGTGTGGTGCCTCTGAGGGTGTCTTTGACTCCCCTAAAGCAGAAGACTATTTCACTTGTATGTGTGTGTGGGGTGGGGGACATGTTTCAAAATAACAGCTTGGATTTTTTCCCTATTGACTAATGATGTTGATCATTTTTCCGTGTCCTTGTCTATCTTCTTTGGACAGATGTCTATTCAGATCCTTTGCCTATTTTTAATTAGATTGTGTCTCTTTACTATTGAATTCTGAGAGTTCATGATTTATTCTATGGACAAGTCTCTTATCAGATCTATGATTTGCAAATATTTTATCCCATTATGTGGGTTGTCTTTTCACTTCGCTGGTATCCTTTGCAGCACAAAAGTTTTTAATTTTGATGAAATCCCATTTATCTATTATTTTCTTTTTTTACTTGTACTTTTGCTGTCATATCTAACAATCCATTGCTTAGCCCCACATCATAAAGATTTTACTTGTATGTTTGCTTCATAGTTTCATGTCTTACATTTAGGACTCTGATCCATTTTGACTTTCTTTTTGTATATAATGTGTGGTATGGAAGTATTTAACTTTTAACTCTTACATATTTGGGAAATTTACTGCTTTTAAAAAAAGTTTGAAAACCCCCAAAAGATTTCTGAGGTGTTCAAATAGATATCACCTTTGACAAGAATCTTCCATGTTAAAAACACTTGGTAAATTTAAAAACATTAGGCCAGTGTTTACTGTAATCATTTTAAAGTGTTAACTGGGGATCTACATTGTCAGTGAGTGGGATGGTGAAACCCTAGGAAAAATTGTAGTCACCACTTGTGTCTGTTGCACTCCACATGGTAATCCAGTAGAGAAACGGGATATCCTGGCTAGTTAAGACTTCTGCTTTGTTACATTTCAGTGCCATTTGTTAGAGCACTCAAATATATTTGAAATTCTGGGGAACAAAATTGTGACATCAATTTATGTAAGCCCCTCCCCACATTTTTAAAACTTATCTTTATTGTTGAAAGTATTACAGATGTCCCCCTTTTCCCACCATTGTAAACCCCTTTTAAATAATACAAAAAGGAAAATAGATCTGTCACATCCAACATGAGAAATGTACTTTCTAAGGGTAAAGTGCCACCAATAAATGGAATTTCCTCACTGTGCCACTGCAGGTTTATATGAAATACAGCAATGCCCAAGAGGAAAACACTGCAACTTTCTTCATGTGTTCAGAAATCCCAACAATGAATTTTGGGAAGCTAATAGGGACATCTACCTGTCTCCAGATCGGTCTGGCTCTTCCTTTGGTAAGAACTCGGAGAGGAGAGAGAGGATGGGCCACCATGAGGAGTACTACGGCAGGCCCAGGAGGAGGAGAAGCCCCAGTCTGGCCCGTTTCTATAAGAGGAATGGAGAAGCGGAGAGGAAAAGGAGAAGTAGCCACAGGGATAAGAAATCTCACAGACACACAGCAAGAAGTCGTGACAGGCACCGCTCACGAAGCAGAGAAAGAAAAAGGGACCGAAGCCGGGGCCGGGGCAGCCGGGGCAGCCAGAGCCGGAGCCACCGGAGCAGGAGCCGGAGCAGGAGCAGGAGCAGGAGCCGGAGCCGGAGCAGGAGCAGGAGCCGGAGCCGGAGCCGGAGCCGGAGCCGGAGCCCAAGCCCCTCTAGGTCTCGGAGTCGAGGTGGGAGGAAGTCAGGTAGTAGAGACAGAACTATTCATAGTCCCAAATCCAAATAAACTGACTTTGTTTTTAAACAATTGTATATGTTATTTATTATGGTTGCTCCATACTTGGATAGAGGGCTCTGAGCTTAAATGAATTAGCAAGTCTGACAGAACCTTATGTCATCTGGAACTCTATTTTAAAATACTCTTATTCTCTGATAATTTATGCGCTTCTTTTAGAAAACCTAAATGTATAAATAACATGAATATTACTTGTAATCCTAACCCTGAAAGCTAACCAGTTAATACTGGAACATTACTTTAGTCTTTTTTTCTCTTCTTACGGGTATGTGCACATTTTTTACACAAAGATCATAGAAGGCTGCAGTTGAATATGCTTTTTCTCACACCAAATATTGTCATATTTTCTCAAGTCCTATTCTTAATGTTATTTTTACTTACTGCATAGTGTGGATCTCTTAATTTATTCAACCATATCCTTCTTGGATTTTAAGTTCTTTTAACTCTTACACTATTAAAGCATCCTGTGCAATAAACAAACAATCCTGTGGTGGATTTCCTTACTGATCATTTCCTTAGGATAAATTACATCAAGAGATATAAATACTGAAGCATTTCCAAATTGCCCTCCAGAAAAACTACATAAATTATCAATAATAAATTTTGCTATTCCCACACCCCACATTACTTTTCACCAATTTGGTAAATTTTATGTGTTTAATTGTTTGTTTCTGTACACACTGGCTAAGTGAAACACTTTTTCTGTATTTAATAGCCATTAAATTTGGTCATTTGCCCTTTATTAATAATCTATTGGATTTTTCTACGTGCAAAAGCTGAACAGCTTGTTTTACTTTAAAATTGACTTCTTCAGTTTTAAAATACTAAAGGGTAGTCAATTTTTTTTGCTTCCCTCCTACCCCATATTTGCATTCCCTCCTCAGCTAGAGGTTTTCCATTAGGGTGTTCATCTTTTTTAATAGTGTATTGAAGAGCTCTCTATATAAAGGTAAATTTTTGTCATTTTCAGGAAAACGGGTCCCTGCTACTGAATATGCCTAGTATTAAGCAATTCTGGTTAAAAAAAAAAAAAGAGAGAGAGTGGTTAGAGAACATTCTATTTAAAAAGCTTAAGGTACACCCGGCCGGGCGTGGCTCAGCGGTTGAGCATCAATCTGGGATCCAGGCGATTGGGGTTCGATTCCCAGTCAGGGCACAGGCCCGGGTTGCGGGCTCGATCAATGACTCTCTCATCGTTGATGTTTCTGTCTCTGTCTCTGCCCCTCTGCTTTCCTTTCTCTGAAATCAATAAAGATATATTTAAAAAAAAAAAAAAAAAAAGCTTAAGGTAAAATATTGTTACTAGATTTCAGATCATAAAAAAATGCTCTCACGCGTCCTCATAAATTTTTAATTTTCTTAGTAACCTCCTTTCTATTGACATACTTGGGATCTTGAATTTCAAGAGTATCTGGTCTTTGGCACCTTGAGATTTGGAAATAAGGACGTAAGAATACACAAAATAGTGAAGTTGACAGAATTAGGAATAGAAAATTCTTCAAGTTTGGTATTTCTGAGTGATAGCCGTTGAAAATGAGTCCTTTAATCTGTAGTCTATAAAAGGAAGTATGTGGTCCAGAATACATCTAATACAATTCTGTAATTATCCAGAGGGTTCACGAATGCCAAATCATCATCACTGAATTCAGTATTTTTCAGTATTTTCCTAAATGCAGCCAAGTTAAACACAACTAAAGGCAGTACTCAGCCTGCCCCGTCCTGTAGAGCACAGAGGGAATGTCTTGGAGGGTAAACACCAGCTTGTGCTCCAGGTTATTATGAGGTGTTGGTGACTTCCCAGTGTCGATAGGTAGTGTGGCATGGAAGGGAGAGAAGAAGTTCCTAAACCGTAGACCAGCTCGTTATCCTGATAAATGTCCATCTTGAACTTAAATTTATTAATGTTTTTTAAACTTACAACCTCATTACTAATGATTCAAAAACTCCAACTCTACATTGCCCGCAGCCCATAGGCCTATTTTCAGTGAATAAATAGCAATGTGTTGGAGTCTCTTTAAGTCTACAACTATATATATTTTTTTAACAGATTAGCAACTTAATTTGATGTTAGTTGTTTCCTTGTTCTTAAAAATCTTTTTAGTATGTAACATTTCCCATCTGTAGTTAATAGGAGGTCCCTTAACTAGGCTTTGATTTGCTGCTTATGAGACAGTACTTGGCAAAATCAGTCCGTTCTGTGAGTGTACTAGCACCTCCAGTTCACGGGGTGGGGGGACCCCACCTTTGGAATACCTTTGATGACCTGGAGTTATTGGAGTTGCTCATTCAGAAAGAGTAGAAAAGTCAAGTGATCAAGTTTTAAAAGCGGCATTTATTGATTGAAAATAAATGTGCAGATAAGCTCTCAGTAGCATGGAATCCACATTATTTTTTAATGAACTTGAAGTATATGAAGACTCCTTATATCTGCCATTTATCTTGTGTGTGCTTTTAACAACCACCACATTCAATTGGAGGTGAATTTTCAACATGTTACTGAAAAGAACCTTAATATTTTTCCTTCAACAGCTCTCCATAGTTTGATAAGCTTTTGGAAAGAGAGATAAAATCACACTACAGTGGTGTACATTGAACATTTATTACAACTAATTGGCGATGTGATGAACCGATGCACACGTGGCCTGAATATTGGTCACAATCACAACAAAGCTTAATCCAGCCCAGCAAATACAAATGAAAGTGTAAACAGTGAAGACATGTTTACATATGGAGTATATATAAAAGTGACATTGAAACAGCTTTTAAAAATATAGGGCCTACTAATGCCATTTTACCTCATTCAGCTCTCACTTTTATATGAAAGGTGGTATGTTTTTATTTTTATAAGATTTCTCATAGATAATGCCATGGAGGGGCAGGAAGCTGCTCTAAAGTTTGCAGCACTTTTAAGTGGAGGGAAGCAACAGGGGTGAGCAAAATAAATTTGGCTGCAACAAGTACCCCAGGAGGAACATTGGTACTTTAAATGAGTCAACACATTGCGGAGAGTAACATATTTTCCGTAGAATCTGTCATGAAGAATTCCTGGTAAGTCAATATTTCCATTTTATTTTGGGGCATCAAAAACGATCCAACTAAGTGACTAAATGGTTATGACCACAAAAAATTTATCTCAGGAGTCAAATGTTCCTTGGCCTTAAAAATAACATGCTCATCATTATAAAACAGTCAATCTCTGTTCTTCACCCCAGGTTTGGAATGTCAAAGAAATAATTTTTAGTGTAAAACAGCATGATTCCAATTTAGTCTATGTGTATTCCTTTTGTTTTCAGGTATGTAGGGGTCTTTGGTATAAATTTAGTTGTTTTTTTAAGTTTCAACATAGAGTTAAATTTTCTTTCATTTAGGATATTTTCTTTCAAGGGATATGTCAATTCCCTTTGTTCTCATATATACCGAAGTGCTCTGGTCTTTGGTTTCGTAAGTTTCCTTTGCCAAAGACAGTAATTAATAAATGTATATTGCCTGATTGTCATTTTCATGGATATAATCAGATTAAGAGAAACAGACCTATAAGCCTTAAAATACCCAGGTACCTTTCTTTTTCTCTATCACTCTAATTCATGTAAGTCCCTTAAGTTATCAATTGATTAACCAAAATTCCCTTTAAAAAAAATTTTGTGTAGGCCTGAATGAAGCAGCTTAGCAAAACAGTAATACTGACAAGACGTCATCTTACACCATTAGCTAACATGGACATGAAGGCAGTGACCATCTACAGTGTGTGAAATGCCACAAGAAGTCATCCACAAGGGAGGAGAGTTATGTCAGTCCAATCTCTTCAAGAACACTACGTGGGGTTTCGGCTTCCTGTGGAGGGAAAACGTGAGACTCTGGTAAGCAGATCGGGGGTGGCTTGAGAATGTGACACTGACACAGGACATGCAAGTTGCAGCGAAGAATGCAGGCAGGTCATGGTATGGGCGTGTTCTGCTCCTGGGAGCTAGTGGTTATTTAGAGTTTGGTACCCGTACGTTGGAAGCTAAGGGTATTTTTGGCATGTGCTGCACACTGTTGCTGTAACACAAAAAGCAGTCAAGCCCGGCCGGGCGTGGCTCAGCGGTTGAGCCTCGACCTAGGATCCAGGAGATCGGGGTTCGAGTCCCGGTCAGGGCACAGGCCCGGGTTGCGGGCTCGATCCCCAGTCGGGGGGGCTTGCAGGAGGCAGCCGATCAATGATTCTCTCATTGATGTTTCTCTCTCTCTCCCTCCCTTCCTCTCTCTGAAATCAATAAAGATATATTTTTAAAAAAACAAAAAAAGCAGTCAAATCCACTGGCAATTTAAGAAATCATTGCTACTGAATTATCTATCCACAGGAAAGGTTAAGTTATCCTAGTGTTAAAATTCAAAACCTCCCCTAAATAAAAAGCAGGGAAAAACACGAGTTCTCCCAATTCTTCACATAATTTTGGTTTCCATGTGGGTTTTTTTTTGGGGGGGGGGGGTGTCACATGTATTTATAGAAATGTCTTCCTCTCTGAGTTTTTACTCAGTTTTTGACTTCACTGTCTCCCCAGCAGCAAAGCTTCAGAAACTCCCCTCCCCAGGGCAACAAATAGCTTTGGTGGAGGCAACATACATAACGCTCTGGGATAAAAGACATTCTTGTCCTCTGTAACAACCAATACTCATCTTTAAACATCAAAAGAAGACAAAGCAGGCATATCTAGAAAAAATTATTTAAAAATTTCCCCAAGTGGCTGATTTTGCACTTCACAAAATAAAAAGGGTCCAAGTAGATCAAATTTCAGGTATTACTAGCAACAATTTTACAATTAAAAGGCATAGTATATTTTAATGAAGGAAAACAATGTAATTTTTAGTATCCAAGAATAAACTTACTTTTGCATCCTAATTGTGGTATAGCACAAAACAAGGAAAAAAAGTATTAAGCCATAAATCCATATATTAGATTGTATGTAAAGCACTACATGGAATAATCTTAAATAAGTTACACTTAAAACTCCATGGTCTGTTTCCTCATTGGGAAAACAAGGACCGTAGTACTTACCTTCATGTGTGGAGATTAAGGAACATAAGGCTCACTGCCTGATTTACAGAAAGTGCTCAAAATCTGTTAGCTGATACCATCACACAGCTGAAATCTAAATGACAGTATTTAGCATTTAGTAGTAAGCTAAGTGCTATAAACCAACTCCCTATATAAAGTTCATATGATGACCTTTTAGTATGTTTGTATATTAAGCGAAAATGGGTAAAAATCAGCTTTGGTGAAAAAGGTTATTTTTTATGAAGTATTCTTGCCCCCCAAAATTGAACCTCAACCTAACCAAACTACAGAGCTAAATATGGAAGAAAAGTGAAACAACCAGCCAAATACAGAATGGAGGGAGTTTTACAGCGTAGGTGATTCAGTTAACAAAAACGGAAGCGGGAAGAAAGCAGAGACGTGAAAAATTAAAAGAGACTTAAGAGACATCAGCTAGATACAGTGAGCCTTGTTTGGAATCTGGTTCTAACAAACCAATTATAAAAGTACATTTTCAGCCCAGCCGGGCGTGGCCCAGCGGCCGAGCATGGACCTAGGATCCAGGCGATCGGGTTCGATTCCCGGTCAGGGCACAGGCCCGGGTTGCAGGCTCCATCCCCAGTGGGGGGCGTGCAGGAGGCAGCCGATCAATGACTCTCATCATTGATGTTTCTATCTCTCTCTCTCCCTCTCCTTTCCTCTGAAATCAATAAAAACAAAAAACATTTTCAGTCTATGAGGCTGACACAGTACCTGCTGCGCTAAGGAGGCAGGTTGTTTTTTCAGACAATTAGGAAAAATTGAACCAGGAATAAGATATTAGGAATTACTGTTAATATTATAGGGTGTGGTATACTTATCTTCTAGGGATACATACTTTGGTTTCAAAGATGATAGGATGTCTAGGGCTTGCTCTAAAATACTAAGGCAAAATGGGGGGATGGAGGCTGATGAAATAATAGTAATCAGAGTATTGAGCTGATGGTTATTGAAGCTGAGCAATGTGTACATGAGGGTTCTTAGTACTATTTTATTTGCATATCTGTTTTCATGATATAACTTTTCAAGGAAGTCCAATGGAAATGATGTAACACTCCCAAGAGTGATATAAGCTACTCTTTCATTTTAAATGTCTAGCCTTAAACATATTTAAATACACTGAATCACATACACAGTAAAATGAAACAATTAAAAAGTAACCATTTTCATTTAACATTAAATAATTTTTTAAAATGTCATACAACCTTTAATATATGAATTAAAAGGGTGCCTACATTGAATTCTGTAGTTACCCATGTAAAAATGTCCCCCATCCTACTCCCTGGAGCTGGTCAGATTTCCCCTATGTGCTCACTGCCTGCCATCCTATATAGCATTTCTCAGCGAGAATCATGTTGATTATCAAATATGCATTATTTAAAATATTTGTCCTTTTAAAAAGGCCTAGTTTCAAAGAATTATGTACACATTTTATTCCTTTGAGATTTGTACAGATAGTACAGTAGAGATTTTTCAAATTGTGCTTAGAATATAAAATGTAATTTTCACATGTTCACTCTGAAATTGTAGCTCAAAATTATCAAAGAGTCAAATTCATAAAAACATAGAAAGTAGAATGATGGCTACCAAGGGCTGGGGGGAAGGGGGAAATGGGGAGTTGTTGTTTAATGGGTAGTGTGATGAAAAATTTCTAGAGATCACAACAATGTGAATATGCTTAACACTACTGAACCGTACACTTAACAATATAGTTAAGCTGGTAAATTCTGTTGTGTGTTTTACCACGATTGAAAAAAATTAGCTGGAAAAACTAAAATGTAGAATACATTGTCAAAATGGATGGAGAAGAAAAAAGTCATTCACATGAGACATAGTACATGCAATATTTTTATTTTAGACATGCAAGGAAAGCTATTTCAGAATGTACTAATTTAAAGCAAGCAGCTGTATACAGATAACAAAAGAAGCAACATCTTGTTACAGCTCAGCGCACAGCATCCAGAGCAAACAGGCATGAGACAATGCATATTTATGCAGCATAAAAACCAGATAAATAATATATTGCAGGGAGGGGTGGAGGGGGAAATGGAAATGAAAGACCAATGTTTCCCAATGCTTTCAATGTGTTATGCTCAATTTCTCATCTGATAGCCCATCCAGGTGCCATGGTAAGAGTGGTGAGAACTGATCTGCATGCCTGCCTGATGCACATTTTCATGGTCTTCCTTCAGTGCTTAACCAGTCTGAGCATCCTTTGAACTTACTGTTTAATGACAGCTTACTTAACTCGGGCTTTAAACTCTCTAGGTATAAACAATGAATTACTTGGTACTTTCCTTTGATAATAAACTATGTTGCATGTTTTATTAAATGTATACACAATGATCAATATTAAAGGTTTTAATATTCAGAAATATAAAACCATAGTTAATAAATCATTAAGTACTTTAAATGAAGACTATGATAGAACCGTAACCAGTAAAATATAAGTATTTAAACTGAATATTCAAATTTGACTATATAAACCCATTATTAATACTTTGAAAGGGTTACTATTAAATAGGTATCGCAGATGAGATTTTCTGACATAGCTTTCTGATAGTTCTTAAAGGGACTGTTTGATATTCAATAAATGTGGCATTACAAATTTCTTAAAAACTGAATGTTTTACCTTAAATGATGTCATAGTACAGATTTTACTTTCTTGTATTTCCGAATACACTTTTATGTGATACATGAAAACACATTAGCTCATATAGACTGTAATATAGTCACACTAAATATAGACTTTCTTTTCAACATCTGAAGACTAAACCACCCTATATATTATGGCACTGCTTATTTAGACCTAGCATTTCAGCTGTATTTTCTTTGGTAAACATTGTAATGATTACTAGGTTTTCCTCTTAACAAGATTAATCACAAGTGGTTCACAAATGACATGGATGTGTTTAAGATGAAAAAACATTCATAGGTCATATTTTTTCAAGAAGAAATTAAACCAGCTGCATGCAGGAATAAGCTATATCAAGATCACATATAGAATGAAGATAAAACAGAAAAGAATAAAACCAGGAACAAAATTACAATTGTAAAGGTATTGATTCTGAAACATTCTATTATTATAAGATGGTCACCAAGCTGAGGATATTTTCTTTCATAAGTATATCAGCTCTCTATTTCCTCTGTGAGAGTCTGCATACACGTCGAGTAGTCATTTAGTACACTGGGACATTAAAATATTCATGACGTGGCTACAAAAGAAATGCATATGTTCTTACACACAGTATACAAACTGACCGACACAATCAGATTTCTAGAAAGTTTAGTGCACAGCAAAGAAAACCTAAATTTTTGATTTTGTTCTTTGGTTTATGGCTGAATATTTTAACTTCTAAACAATGCCCAGGAGTTCATATCCATCTTTATTAACTTTACTATATATACAAAATGATAATAAAATGACCTATGTCCTACAGAACCCTAAACTATTTTCAGTGTAAATCATCTGGTCAATGCTGAGTTAACTGAAAATGCAAGTAGAATACTGCCTCCCGCCAGTATGCTCAAGTTCATCAGGATTTTATTACATTAAGTCAAAGAATTTCATCCCTCAATGAAAATCATTATATCCTAAGGTGACCATAAACTCTTGCACAGATCCTAAAGCAAAATCTTTCCCAAGAAAAAGTGGAAAAGTAGTCACCCATCTGGTATTTTAAGTAGCAATGGAGATTTTTAATGGTTCGCTTAAAAAAAAAAAAAAACAAAAAAAAAAAACCCCAAAGACTAGGCCTTAGAGACTAAGGATATATTACTTTTGAAATAATCCTTTAAAGAGCTCTCCAAACAGATTTGTTAAATGTGTATGCCTGGATATGTTATGTAAAAAGGAGTTTCTCACAGGTAACCTGAGGTGAGGTTTTAAACTGACCTTAGAATGTCCGGAGATGGATTTCTAGGGACTCCAAGAACCTCCTGTAACTAGAGGCAAAATTATGTGCAGATTTTCCTGAGAAGAGGACCCATGGCCCTTCAGGCTCCTTGGGATTATACCCCCACCAAAAGACTTGTGACTCAAAAAAAAGTTTAAAACTGCTTATTTGAGTGCTTTAAAAATATCCTCATTTTAATATTTCTTCAACTTGGCACTTTGAAACGTTAGGCTACAAAGTCATGTAAATTGTTCCAATAAAATATGTAATAGATCCCTTATAAAATAACCATTAAATACAAAAGTATCTGAAGAGAAAAGCCAGTTGAATTTTAATCCTCAGATAATTTCTAAACAGTTTAAAGAGATAATTGTCCTTTCCCCCCCACTCAGAATAGATTATAATAGAATAATAATATTAGCAATAAACTAAACCCCCAAATGCTTAGTTTTCTTCTAGAAGCTCTCATTTTCCCAGGGGAATTCTATATCTGTATCAATGGCATTAGTGAGTCACAGTATTTAATAATACTTTTTGTCAATGAGCCTTTCAACATTCTATGTAAAAAAATAAATAATGATGGATCAGTATGAGAGCAAAATTCCCTAATATCAGTTAAATGAAATAATTGGGACTATTCCTTGGGATTTAATGTAATTAGACTTTTCAGATAATGCTAAAATATAAATACAAACTTGACAAATTTATCATTGCAAACTGAATTACATGTCCTACTACATTTTGATGCATGTCAGTACTCCAGCACGTATTCTAGTATGCTTTCTTACACCCCATGAAACTTGCTGTGATACACATTCATTCTGTTTTCTGGAGAGAGAACAAGAAAAGTTTAAGTCTGTCAAATAACCTTTCACCTAAATAATACCAATTCTTTGAGCATTTATATTATACTTTTAATCTTTTTTTTTCTCTCTTAATTTTATACCATGGAGAACTTATGCCCATTAAAAGAAAAGTAAGTTTCCCAAAGAGGGCTGAGCACACAGCCATTCCAACCCAGGAGAGACTTACTATGAAAGAGAACAAAAAATTCTATAGAAACACTTCTCAAAGGTGACAGACCTTTCACTACCTTTAGGAAAGGGTTAGTGATAAGCCAAACTATTTTTTACAGCCAATGATCCAGATTATTGTACTTAAATAGGAAATTAGCATTCATCAATTGCGAAGAATAGTCTTCATAGAAAGAAAACCCTGTTTATTGGAAAAACACCCTTTAAGAAAAGAAACCCTAAAAAATAAGTGTATTATTTTACCACTTTTAAGTTGCTATAACATATTTTAAATAACTTCCCATTTTAGACGGCTAGGGTCTGAAAATGTGCTATAAACAAATGTCTCAATGACCACTTAATATTTAAGGTTGATTTTTTTACTTAATGATAGGTATGCCCATAATCAACCAAGGATTAATCATAACTCCAGTATTCTGGGCCCTTGGACCACACCAGTACCTCTTAGGAGCCATGGAATACTTATATTTATAACTAGGGAGGGTGAGAGTAAACTCTGTCATAACATACAAGGGGTCCTGTGCAGAGCCATACCTACTATCTTCTACCCAGCAAACTGAGTTTCTTAATGCACTAAAACGTCAGCGATGTAGACCATGTGGGAACATAGGCCAGAATGAAAATAGAAAAAAGGTTTTAATCCAGTTGTATCACACAAATACAAATCACAAGCTGCCCTTAGTACAGATTCTTGGAGACCTATTTTCTGAATAAAGATTAGGCATTTATTATCCTCAATCTGAAATAGGCCTTCAATCCTGGGCAATCCTTTTGCTCATCTAGTGATTTGCTCCCCTTAATGAAGTCTATTCCAAACCCTCAACATTTTCCTCAAGCTTTCTACCTCTTTCCTTTCTCCTCAGTCCCCAGCAGCTCTCCACTAGCTGACGTAGTTTCTCAAAGCAAGAAAATGACAACACTCAATTTCACTTGCCCAACTCGTGAGGCAAAAAACAATCTACAGCTTTCCCACGTTATCTCCTCAGGAAAGGAGGAAAAACTTGCCCAAGACCTGTGCTTGATTTGATTCCATTCCCATTCACCCTCCCAATACACTTTTCACTTTATTCTATTAATGTTCTTCATCACACTCTGCATTAGCTCCTTCCCCTTGGTATACATATGTTCAACTTTCCTTCATACTAAGAATAATCTTTCTCTCACTCCCCCTACATAGAGGACCAGATGGAGTGGGAAGTGTAGGATAACAAACATTGAGAGGAATTAAGTTACACCTGTTCTCAAAACCACCCACGTTCCCTAGAAAAGACAAGCCCATTACCTTAAAATTCCCCAGACACCCACCATACAAGGCTGATGACGCAAAGTAAACTGAGCTGGGAAAACTACGATGAAAACTGGTAAGCTAGCAATTAGCTGAGGGCTTAAGTCTTGTTGAAATGAGAACTGCTTAAGTAAACTAGTGGTATTGGATCCAAAATTGAAAACCTTGTCTGTTTTTCTCTTTCTAGTAACAATGTAGTCAAAGAGAAAGTAGTATCCTTTGTCCTTCATGTTCTAGAATACAGTTCCTGATCACCTCTCACTGAATTCTGTGGCAAAGTCCTTACTCTCAACTCTGGAACCCTATTCTGTGCCGAAGACCCAAGGGCCAAAGGGCCAGAGAGTATCCAGACTCACTCAGATCTATCTTTAGCAATGAATAAAGAGAAGACTTGAAAGCACTTTTTAAGTACTTGTTAGATGACAGGGCTCACAGTGTCAGTGTTATTTCACAACGAATTGTGAGACATTAGGAAAATCAAGTGATTTTTTTTTACATTAAGTTAGTAATGAGTGGCAAGAGCAGTAATTGCTCCAGATGGTGTCTAAAATGGTAGAGGACACAAATGCTTCACTTTACGTGCTGAAACTTTCGTTTTAGCAAACCCTACTCTTAAGTTTTACCTAATAAATAAAAACAATTGTATACTCTTCCATTCATACAGCATTCTGTCCTTTAAAAGAACTTGTAAATTAAAATTTTTCATACTTATAAATGTACTTAGAATACATGCTTATTTTACACTTCTAGGAAAGGGTGGGGGCTCAAACATTTTTAGAGTTAATACCATTAAGTTAATGTACTGCTTGATATACCTTGAGTATCTTTTCCATAACATTACATAGAAGCCGATCTCATTTCTTTTACATACAGGTAACACTTTCATGTATGGCCGTAACTGTAATTTTCTTAACCTACTTCCCATTGATGGGCACTTGTGTACGTTCCAATAGCTTACTATTATACTGACCATGTGTCTTGGTGCATTTGTACATTTGTATATTGGTATATTTGTACATTTCTGTTTGATAAAATTCCTTGTAGTGCAACTGATGGGTCAAAAAGTGTTCACATTTAACCATTAACAGATATCACCAAACTAATCCTCCAAAATGGGATACAAGTTTAAGTGTTCACGAGCAGCAAACAAGAGGCTTTCTCTCATCTCTACTAATCCAAAAATTAACAATCCAAAAATAGGTCTAATATTTTAATTTACATTCTCTTAGTAAAAGGACCCATTTGTGTCTTTTTCATCTATGAATGACTTATTCATATCTACTGCTGTCTTTTTCTATTGTGCTGTTGATCTATTTCTATTATATTTGTATTAATTTTTGTCTTAAAAATAATGATGGGGATAACTTAACTACATATCTATAAACCCTGCTCTAAAACCTCTTAGTGGTAAGTTACTTTCTCTGGCAGTTAACTGTGATTTTAAAATTAATAAAAGCAGAATAATTAACTTAGGAAATATAACTTTAGACTATAAAGAAAGTTTTATGTATATTTTAGGGTAATAGTATTATATTTGCCTTGATATCTTCTATTTGGATCATAACTTGAAATGCACTAAATTTAATCAGGATTTTCCAAACAAAAGATTTCTTGGAATCACTGAATTTCAAACTCTAAATATCTTTACTGAGTAATTTTTTAAGGCTAATGGGTACCAAAAAAACACACAACAAAAATGTCTATATGCAATAAAAGTCTATATATGCAAATTCTGATCATTTAAACTATTCCTCCTTTAAGAAATTATCAAATCCCTAAGGTGGATGGGGAAATGAGCAGAAAATTCAAAAGTGCTCTAACTGCCTGGAGGGTATATTCAATTCTGTTTCCAGGTAAAAACTCAATTACCTTAATAGATGTTAACAGATTTGGTGGTTGTTCAGGAAATTTAATTATATAGTGACATCCCACAAGCTTTGCTGTGGGTTACGTGCTGAACTCAACCATAGATTATCTCCCCGGGCACTGGTTATTGAATAAAAGTAATTTTGGTGAATCACAGAGGTGATTTCTCCAAGAATTTGTGTGTTCTTAAGGATGTTTGTCCTTTCATAATATTTAGGGTTTTTTTCTTTTCTGCCCCTCCTACCCTTTGATTCATTTCTATCTAGTCATTTATACTATGGACTATATACAAGGTGGGGCTAAAGCAGGTTTATAGTTCTGAGCACATGAAACAGTTTGTTCTTGTATTATTAATTATTGTATTATTTTCCATACAAACAACTGTAAAACTACTTTTGCCCCGCCCTAGCAGTCTTTAATGTAAATGCAATCTATAAATGGAATCTTTATATATTCCGTGGTGTTAAATTAAACCAGGATTTCTCAACCTCAGCACTATTAACCCTTGAGGCTGGACAATTCCTTGTTCTGGGAGGGCTGTCCTTGTCAATGTTGAATGCTTAGTAGCATCTTTGATCTTAACCTACTAGGCGCCAGTAGCACCCCACCGCCAGTTGTACAAAAATGTGTCTAGACATTGCCCAATGTCCCCTGAGGAGGCACGACTGCCCCCGCCACCCCAGCTGAGAACTACTGAGTTAATCTAATTGTCTCCGGTTGGCGGGTAAGTTTTATGTTCTATTCTGCTTGCCTGTATTTGTTAATTTTCCTATAATGGGATTTCTTTTTAAATAGCAACAGAGGAAACAATAAAAGAAAATAAAAAAGAATGTGTCAGTAGGGGGTGAAAGAACTCAAACCCTAAAATTATTCAGAAAGTACTTTTTAAAGAAAAAGCCTTCACCAACAGATAGTAGTATGCTCTTTTGCAGGCCCCAATCCCAGGGCTCATGCAGTCAATTTAGTAAATCCGGATCAGCACTGAAAAACGGAAGAACAGAAGAGAATAGAAAATGTGAGATTGCAAAACAAGAAATAAGAGTGTATTATTTAACAAAATTTTTTTCGGTTTATTTGTATGTAACTATTGTGATATAAAATGTATCTATTACTGTGAGTTCCTGTCAAATACTTTTGAAAATCAGATTTACTGACTATTTTAAGTTATTACAACTTTTCATTATTACAAATAACCCAGACTAGCAGGAGTTGGCTCGAAATGAATTAAAATCAAACAGTGGAGGCGAAGGGGGTCCTCAAAATTCTGAAAAGCAGGCAAATAAAGAGAGCTCAAAAACAAACACAGCAAAATGATGACAACCTGAAAACTAGTGACCAAGGACATTGGCCAAATTGTTCTTTATAAAATGTAAAGTGATAGGCAAGATTTGTTTGCCCTTCTGTTTTTTTCTGTATCTGCCCTTCTGTATTTTCCATTTTAAGCATTAATGTAACCATACCTCACGTATCCAGAATTTGTTCTAGCAGACCCCAATGAAGTTTACCTACAAAAAAATTAAAATATGGCCCTGGCTCGGTGGCTCAGTTGATTAGAGTGTTGTCCCATACACCAAAAAGGCTGCAGGTACAATTCCCAGTCAGGACACATACCTAGGTTTCAGGTTTGATCCCTGGTGGGGGCTCATGCAGGAAGCAACCAATTGATGTTTCTCTCTTTCTCTTTCCCTCTGCCCCCCTTCTTCTCCTCTCTCTGAAATCAATAAAAAACAAACAAACATATCTTCCAGTAAGGATTAAAATATGCAGGCATAAAAGACTACAGCCTGGTTAACTTTTACCCCAATTTAAAAGTAAAAGGTTTAGGCTTAAAGGTTTTAACAAATCACAGGAGTTTGTCTAAGAAGATTTACATCAAAATGCTTTTGCCTGCCAGCCGGTGTGGCTCAGTGGTTGAGAGTCGACCCATGAACCAAGAGGTCCCCGGTTTGATTCCTGGTTGGGGCACATGCCCAGGTTGCAGGCTCGATGCCCAGTAGGGGGCGTGCAGGAGGCAGCCAATCGATGTCTCTGTCGTCGATGTTTCTATCTCTCTTTCTCTCTCCCTTCCTCTCTCTCTAGAATCAATAAAAACATATATTTTTTAAAAATGCTTTTTCCTATTACATATTGTATATATTTGAAATCATCTGTTTTAAAACAATGTAAGATTCTTGAGTTTGAATAGCATGCTCAAATATTCTTAATTAGTAAGATTTTAATTAAAAAACCCAAAACTTCATATTAAAAGACAATGTTATTAAATTCTCCAAGAAGTACTTATTAAAATAATTTTAAATTACAAAATATTTATTTTTTAAAGAAATCACTTTTTCTCCTAAGACTCTTACCTTTCCGGTTTTTTATGTAGTCCAACAGATTACTACTTCTACAAAGATATTGCATAGTACTGAGATATATCATGCAGCCCCAGCACTAAAAGAAATCAGTTTTAGCAGCACTAATTTTCCACAGAGCACCACTTTCTAGACGAGGCAGATTAACAAGTGCAAATCCAGTAAATCTATTCATAAAGTGGATCATCTCGAAGTAGAAGCAAATCCATGAGTGTAATGCTTGCTTTTGGTACCTCACTTATTTTCATTTCTCAGATTGTTTTAGTGAGAAACAATACCAACAGCAAACAAAGCTCAAAAGGAAACCCCCACAAATTTCAAAACGATGCTGTTAGTATAACAAAGAAAGGCTGACATATCTCAAGAAGCACCGATGAACACCATCATGCACCTGCCGCTGAGGGTTAAAGCCCAATGCCCAGTAGCTAACTATCTGATCTTCACGGATCAAGCAAGGACTTGGTATCATCTCACGTGCAACAGTCTTTGCATAACACTCCATTTTATCCATGCCACAAAGATGGTAAATTTAGTAGTTACCAATAAATAAGTTGGGGGTCAAAGGGACTAAAGTCTTAGACTGCTCTTTATCATAAGATATCCTCAGACAAACCTCCCCATTCTTCATTCTGGCTCTATAAAATTAAGGAGCAAAGAAAAACTGTTAAGTGCTTTACTTTACAAAGAAAAGGCACTCTATATTTCCTTTGTTATATGTATGTTAATAAAGTAAATCTAACTATACCACTCCCCCTTGCACCCTCCTCCCCTAAAAAGCCTAGCTTAAAATAGACTTTTTTTAAAGTCTATTAAAAGGGGGAGGGAGAAGGATGTTCCAAGTACAGCAAAAAATTAAAAAAAAAAAAATAGAATGTCAATTTAGTACTCTCAGCACTTTAATGTTTTAAAAATCAAGTTAAGTACCAGTGGCACGTTAAGAAAACATGTTTTAAATTCCAACAGTCAAACATTAAAAAACTGGATAATGGACAAAATTTTCTGGGCTTTACCCCTAAATCTAATTATGTATTCACACAACTAAATTCCAAAAGGAATAAACAGAGTTCAGTCTAGAAATGGCAAAACTAAAACCCTTGTTTACTGAGTAAGTAAAATAAAAAAGGTATCTTTATTACTTAATCACAACGTCTGATATTTTAGCGATTATTTGAGTACACCTTTAAGTTCTCATTACTAACTATACTATGCTAATAGAAAATCTACTTTATCCACTACTGTCTGGCCTGTTTGCCTATAAAATGAAGGACTACCTAAAAAAATGGACTACCTAAACTATATGACATTTACACAAATTGGGTAAAAGAGAAACTTTAAAGAAATTGTTCCAAAGAAAATAAACATTTTTAAGGATAGAAATGTATATTTCACAAATTAAAAAGGACTAAAGTAAAAATCATTTACTGATTTGCATATATCTTTAAGCCAACAGATATTTTCATTATAAATTCAAAGCCATCTTTCGTGTTTATAAATAATTCAAGTTAAAAACCTGACACCAAATAGAAAAATCACAATGCAGTTGATCCTTGAACAACACAGTGTGCGTGTGGGGGGTGGGTATGAGGGCCACCAACACCATGAAGTCAAAAATCCAAGCATAACTTTTGAGTCCCCAAAAACATAAGCTGTCCCTCAGTATCCTTGAGGGCTAGGTTCCAAGATCCCTTGTGGATACCAAAATCCTGCAGATGCTCAAGTCCCCTATATAAAATGATGTCGGATCAATGCATACATTCGGCCCCCCACATCCATGGACTGACTCCTAGTGGAGAGTTGAAAATAGTACAGGTATTTATCGGGGAGAAAAAAATCCACATATAAGTGGAACTGCACAGTTCAAACCCGTGTTGTTCAGGGTTAGTTTTACATGATAAACTAGGTTAAAAATCAATTAATTAGGACTTTTACAAATTTAAGGCTGCATTTAGGTAAGTGTCTTTACAGCTATAGACTAAGTGAATACTATACCCCAAATTATAAGACCTAAAAAGCTTCTATAAATCTAGATGTTTAGACAAATCCAACAAGAAATTATCTAAAATATATGATTTATATCTATATATCCAATTTAAAAATTCCAACTATTAATAATTTGGAAAATGAAAACGTCTAGTCCAAAAAGTAAAAGGTGGCATCGGAAATCTACTCTGTTCAATACAGAGAAACATCCAGGGAAAAGGTGATATCTAAAGCAGAATGTTTAAAACATATATACCATGACAATACATGAATGGGGGGTGGGAGAAATGCGAAGAACACAGTGGTTAAGATTTCATACAGCTCTGGAGTCTAAGTGGACCTGGATTTGGAATCCCGGGTTTGCCAACTGCTACCGAGGACCAGCTGCTGGACCCTCACTGAGCCTCTGCCTTACTTGTTACAAAGGCTCTCGTGACACTTTCTCAGGGCATCCCGAGGATTAGTATAGGATGCCTCATATCTAAGTGCTCAATAAGCGTTAGCTATCATCATACTTCTCTTTTGTTGTCATGGTGTCCATATAAAAACTTTTTTAGCAGTTTGTGAAATGCTTTTTCTTATATGAACAAAATATTTCAAATATTCTTCCAGAGATGTAAACATGTATCATGTATCAACATATAAATTAATCCATTTTAGGAAACAAGTGTCTTGTTACTTCTAGACTTCATGTGACAGTGTGTTAGTGAATAACCTGAATAACAGGTTGGCCTGTTAACCTGAAGCCTTACTGCCCACAGCCTTAACCTGCAATGTATTATAACTCAGTCTAAGTTCATAATGGACCAGCCGCCTTCTGCCTTCCCAAGCACTGAATGGCTAAATGAAGAAAAATGGTTCGCTCCATTTTGGTTCGACCACTGAATAGAAAATGTCTTAATGTACTATCACTTGTTTATGTACAAAATAATGTACAGGTAGTGACAGATGAGAAATAGGGCCAAAGCTCTCTTCTAAAGACAAGGAACTCTAATTAATAGTTCTTTTTTTAAAAAAACTAGGGTTAGAAGAGTAAGAAAAATTTAACTTGGACCATACACATCCTATGATGTTTCTTCATTCCTACTTTCCCCAATTAAAGATATAAAATACTACTTCAAAAAGGGAGACATTACTTACTATTATAATACTTCAATAGGGGAGACACACACACACTCTCTCTCACAAATAAATATGGACCTATAATAACTTTTTTATCAGCTAGTACACTGAATACAATACATGCTATTAAGTAAACTTAGCATATTTGTCATACTGTAAAGTCTAGCAATTTCCCAGTAGAGTTTAAAAAACAATCCAGACACAAGGAGCTATTAATACCCTAAACATAACTCTCCAGAAAAAAGCATTAAAATTGAAAGTTGAACTTCAATAACTTTAGAAATGTTTTAAGGCAAATATAATTAATCAGGAAATAAACTTGGAGGAAATACCGGAATCTGACAGAACAGACTATAGTTCCATAATAATGAAATATAAAAGTGATCAAGGGAAGGGACAAATATGGAAAATCCCCAATTCTTGATTCTGGTTTTGACCTAATTTTTAGAAAAGTCTGATTAGTGAACAGAAATAGGGAGCTACTAACTTTGAGAGACTTTGAGCTTGTAGCCAGCACACCTGATGTTAAAAAATTCTCCCCAATGACATGTTTGCAATCAATTAATAAACCACCATAGCAAACTGTACACACGGGGAAGAGAAGCTATGCTTATTTCACTACTGAATAGCAAATGGCGTCAGGGTAGCCAACAAAATGCTTCACTCTTGCAGGTACCTTAACCACTGCCTTGGTAACTCAAGATCACTAAATGCATAATGCATTGTCTCATATTTTATATATGTATGGCCTAGATGATGTCATCCCAACTTTGAGCAATTCCCACAACTGACCCAGTCAGTGAAGGATGCAGAGAGATTAAGGAGAGCTGCCCTGTTTCCTTATACAGGCTGATGGTTAAGAAGTTATAATGGAGAAAAAGAGATTTATTCTTCTTCCCTTAGTTCACATTTCTGTTATAACAGAAGTGCTAAAAAATTGGATTTAAACAAAACATATAAATAAACAAAACAAAAAGACCCACATATACAGAGAACAAGTCGAGGGTTGCCAAAGGGGGTGGGGGAGGATGCAGGGATGGGTGAAATAAAAATTTTTTTAAAATAAATTAAATTTAAAAAAAAAGGATTTAAAGCTTCCTCTAATTAAAAAAAAAAAAAAATCAATTACCTTAATGAAAACATACTACATTTGTTATATTGAGTAGTCCCTTCTTCTTATGCTATAAACCTTGTTTGATTAAAACTACAATTATCACTAAAGAATAGTTCTACCTGGTACTGAATTAAGGTATCATTAAGTTTTTAGGAAAAGGTAGCCTTATCTTTGAAATTTTAAACTTCAGAAATCAAAGGTACAGAAGCATCAAGTATACAATTAACCCAGAACAACTGCAGAAATTAGAAAGGGAAGGGAGTTTATTAATGGCTCTGGTGATATCATGGCAAGATAAGAATGTAATTGCTTGACAGAACATGGTTTGTTATCTAAGAGCAAAGAAAAGTACTTTTTAGTTAGTTTTCCTAACACAACACTAGAGGGTTCTACAAAAAGTCTAATTATAACACTATGATTTGCTTGGGACATTTGCACTTAATGGACATGAGGTGAAAATATAAAATTTGGAATGAAAATGCATTAATCTCAGTCAGCTCCTAATTATCTACATTAATGAAAAAAAGGGGTTATCTTAAGTAATTCAAAACAATGGATGGAGAATTTTCAAATTACTGTTAACTTTTGATGACTCTTTTCCCTTCTTAGTTTGTCTTGTAAAGGTTTAGACTCTAGTGTTTTGGGGTCCAAAATGGGACATTAATATGGCAGACCATTTTCAAAGTAAATGATCCATCCACAGATAATGGAGTTGACGTGACTGACACATATTCCAATCAATAAACTGCACATGGACACCGCATGCTGAGCATGCTTCAGAGTAAGTTCTGAAACTATAAGAATGAGGGAAGATGACCAACACTCTCTAACAAGAGCAAAACATGCTAGTATCTAGAAAACTCCAAGCTTACCTCCTGCAGCAGATCGGCCTGCTCGATTGCTTTAAGGACATTTTTCTTGGATGTTTCCTGAACTTCCCCTCCCAAAAGAAACTCATCCAAAATAAAATAAGCCTTCTCAAAATTAAAGATGATATCAAGCTCACACACCTGAAAAACAAACAAAAAATAATAATAAAAGCAAAACATACTTATCCACTATCAGCTAGTGATAAAATCTGACCAGAGTGAATCCATCTAAATTCTTTCTAAAATACATATCATTGATTTAGTCAGTTTAATTTTCAAATCTCAAGTACTTGAAAACACAATACCTACACTCCAAGTTAGACCCAACTCTGCAAGCTCTCAACATGGGCAACTATTCTACTCATAAAAACTGATATTTTAAAATGCCTATTTCCTGAGTAATGTGATTATAACTGCCAACGAACTCTAAATTCTTCACTAAGCACTTCTATATATAACTCCTTGCAGTTGGACTCCTTTCTACTTCACTATTTTAAACCTCACTCTCACCACCATAATTAAATGAGTAGGTCTGTGGGGTCAAAGCAGTCTTGGCCAATAACTGATTGACTAGGCACACTGACAAAAAATAGTCATTCTTTCCCTCTCCCATAGTTACTTTCAGACAGTCAGAATCCCCAAGACAATCAAATAATAAACTTGTTATAGAAAAGATTAAAAGAACAAAACTATGGCATTCAATTCCCTAAAACAAAATACTACTCACACTGCCAAAATACTTGTCAAGTAATTCCACGTAACGATGAATTATTTCCAGGGTAATTAGCTCATTGTCCTGGTCCTCAATAGCACAGCAAAAATACAGACTAGCATATCTGTAACAAAAACACAAATGTGAAAAAAATTTTACCCTATAATCACAGTTCCTAAATATATTTTCATATCCTATTGTGAAAGACCCCATGTTTATACGGTTTATTTCCTCTTTTATAACAGTACAGATTATTTTTCTCCTACATTACAAATGCAATAAATGCTTAAGAGAAATTTTGAAAAGTATAGGCAAGCAAAAAAGAAAAAAGTAATAATCATTCCATCATATAACCTAGAAAGAGTAACTATTTGGCTCTTCTTCCTTTCAGGCTCCTTTCTATGTATATTCTAAAACATAACTGACCCAAGTTGTTCTGAAGTTTACTTAATTAAAACAAAATACACTGCATGACTAATTCAAACTACATGTAAACAGGGAAAAAATAAACTCTCCAACTGAAGGACTTATTGATACTGAAGGTATTGTTGAAATGAAGTCAACATTCTAGAATGTTTTATTAAAGTGTAACATACACACAGAGAAGAACACAAATCATAAGTGAGTTTTCAAAGTGAACCTGCCCATGTGCCAGCACCCAGATCAAGAAACATTACTGAACCCTCCAACCCCCCTTTCCTTGCCTCTCCAGGTCACAACCTCCCACCTCACAGGTAATTACTATCTTGACTTCTAACAGCATAAAATTATTTTTAAAAAGGAAGTTTGTAGGATTGTGCAATAAACCCCAAGAAAAGAACAACAGTTCCAAGTTATTACAGAAGTTAGAGAAAGAGAGCAGAGGAAACTGGGGCCTCTCCTCAAATTTTCATATTTCTACCCTGTTGAACTGAAGTTTAGTTATTCACCCTTGAAGAAGACTAACGTTGGAAAACTCATAGTCTCCTCCAACCAAATTAGCAGTTTAACACATGGTTATACTTAACCCAAGAAAGCCCAAACTCATTAACATACAACCCCTTCGAGGCATAGCAAATGATGACCAAGTCCTTTGAGGAGGGTTAAAAGAGCATTTCCAAATGGTTTGAGTATATTTAAGGGTTTTTAAAAAAATAAATAGTAAAAACCTAAGACATTCTAAACAAATTTCAGTTGAGACTGAGGAGCATTCAAGTGGTTTTTAGACAACACAATGGGCAATTAATGCTCAAATCATTAATGTAAAATAATATATAAATGAGCACATCTCAATTCAATAAATTCCTGCTCTTCAGTATGAGAATAACTATTTACATAACAATCTACTAATTTCAATATTATCAAAACCATTTCATCTTATCTGATTTTTCCAACAGCAAATATCCTCCTGCTTGATTACAGGAAAAAAAAAAAAGAGGCCCAAGAGTACAGGGCCTGCCAAGTAGTTGTACTGGGACAAATCTTTTTCAGTCCTTTACCATCTACCCCACCCCACCAGCATCCCGTCATACACATGAATTTTTGCCATACCCGTTCTACCTGATTTCTACATTCAGTAAGTTACTTAAAATGTGGGGTCTCCTGCAGAGAGCAGGTGCTCGAATGCATTCATTTATCATCATAAAGGACATAACAGGGCACCTCCTCCAACTTCAAGGAAGAACTTCCTCTTTTTCCCAGCGTTAACCTGTTTCTGTTTATGTTTAAAATGTAGTGGGATGTTATAACTCTCCATCCTCCTGAATCCATGCTCACCGAACAGTTTTGAATTTGGGGAAATTGATACAAATGACACATTAAGGTGCCCTGAATTAAGGAAACTAAAGATTAAAGGGACTGACATTGAAAATGGTAGATTTAAAACCAGACATGACTAGCTAACATGAACAGAATGCTAAGTGATTCCATTAGAAAGAATTTACTATTAGTTTCAGGTAAAATTCTTTTTAAGATTTCTTTTTCTTTTTTCACTTAAATCAGTTTACTTTACTTTCTAAGCTTAAAACTATACACATTCTTTGCCCCCTCCCCCAGGAGGATGCAAAAACCAACAGTGAAAGTGAAATATTTAAATTACTACAATTATTTGGCCAAAAGGATTTTTTTAAATTTATCTTTATTGTTGAAAGTATTATAGATGCTCCCCTTTTTCCCCATTGACCCCCTCTGCCGGGCACCCACCCCCCCAGCCAAAAGAATTTTTAAAACTAAATTTCATCTGGCAATACCCTATAGCTACCAACATGTTGACAGTAGATAGGAATTTAAAATAACAAATCCAATCTGATCAAATCCACAATTAAGTGAAGTTTTCATTTTATTCAGTTGTGAACAAAATAGCAGCCATTGTTTTATACAATGTACTAATGGTATCAATATCAACTTCAGAAGAAATTATCTGCCCAGTTCGTGCAAAACAGGAACAGTTACCTTCTGTTGAAAGGATGTGAGCTTTTCAAACTTGATTCTTTTTCATTTGTCATAATTTCCAAATAAAATAAATGGCTCCAGCTCCCTATGTGACCGAGTAGGTCTCCCATGAAGTCATTATACAGCCACTTAGGGGTATAATCTTTGGAACATTCTATAGTTCAAAAGGCGTTCAAAGTCTCGAGAGTACATATTAGTTATTTTTGTTTCTTCCTTTTGTCTTGTTTGCTTCAGTATATCCACTGCATCAACGGACTCAAAGATTTTTTTCAATGTTACTGTTCAGTAATCCAATGCTTGCACCGCCCTTACTCCTTACCCACTGTACTGCCTCTACTTACCAACAGCACTTTAACACTAGTCAAAGGTCCTCAATTGTATGAGTCATTCGAAAATATTAATTTAAATATCACCAGATTGATGTGTCTAAGCACCAATCAGTAACATTAAAGCACACACAAACAAACAAACAAAACCCCGGAACACATTATTTAAATGTTTGCTCTTGCTCAGAATGGAAAAAAAACCACCAAATTAAATGAATTCTTCATTGTAGGTGAACATCTAGTTATCAGGATTATAAGAAGGTATGTCTTTCCAAGAAGCTTAGGGGAGAAAGAGAAGCATAATAATAACAGATAACATTCATTGAGTCCTCATATTTTACCATTTTAATCCTCACAACAATCCTTCCAGAGAAAAACCATTGTCACTTGCATTTAGGAGACTCAGGCTTAATTGAACAACCTCCCCAAGAATGGCAATGATACTCCAGAGCCCAAGTTTTATATTAAAAACTACAGCCAGGAACTGTATTAAATAAAGTAGTCCTGCATCTGGCTAAAAATTAAAACACATTCAAAGCAATATTTTAACAGCTTTGAAAAGAGATAAAAATTGTTTTACTTATTTAGTGAAAGATTACCAAAAGAACCTGAAGTGTACTCCCTATTTTTAGAAATGGCTTTTAAAAACTGAATAATGAGCTCATTTTGTTCTCTTAGTGCATATTTGTAAGTCTGAATATGAAGTAAAATTAATAATAGACTAGTAAGAAGAAAGGTATGTTTGGTTATTTTTAGCGAGTGGATTAAGGCTTACTCTAATTACTGGCACTCACAGAACATCTGAAAGTGCCTATTCTTATATTCAAAACACATGACTTCTCCACAGTCAGCTAAATATCAGCTGATGGTGGGTGAATGTAACTAAACTGTTCTCAATACCCACGGTGTCATTAAAAATTCTTTTGTTAGTAAAGAAAATCAATACAGTCCTCTTCAGCGAATTCTCAAGTTAGTAATTTGGAGATGCATGTATTTTTTAATTTTAAGACTTTAATCCAGTGCCTCTTCCATAACATGCTGCACAAAATAGGAAAAGAAAAAAAAAAAAGATAGTGTTCTATCTTCAAAGGATCTCAAGAGCATTTATTTTAGAGATGAGGAAACAAAGGCCAAATGACTTGTTCAAAGTCACAAAACTAGCTAATGGTACAAAAGGAATAGAACTCAAGTCCCCAGACTTTCAGTCCATTTTTTCAGCTATACTAATTTTAACCTTACTCCCTTCCTACTACTCCAGATAACTGTTATGCAAAATGCTCAGGAGGGAGAAAGCGGATGAGACTACTTGAGGGAGACAGAAAGATCACTTGCTGATTTGAAGAATGACAGACAGTGCTAGCTCAGAATTTCTCAGGAGCTAAGCAGTAATTCTTTTGCTTAAAAGGTCTTCTCTTCCATCTGGACTAATCACTTGTTTATATCAACAAATAACTATGTCCTTAGTAGAACTGGTGGTTTTCAGTATGAAATGGGGGTGGTGGTGCATAGAAAAACCAATTAAATTCTAACTTTTGTATGTGCATTTTCTCTCAGTAAAGCTGTGTGTGTGTGTGTGTGTGTGTGTGTGTGTTTATTGTACCTTTTATTTATAGGAGCTTGATGCAAGTATCAGAGTCAGGTTACATTTCCCTTTATAGCCTTTAAAAGAAAAAATTGTGGCCCAACATGGGTGGGCTGAATGCTGCATGTAGGAACACCATTAGAGCTTTCTATCCTTCCGTTTAACACGAATCTCCATTCCTAGGATTCATTTTCTTGCTGGTATTTTCCTCCTCCACACGGGGGACTCCTTCCCCTATCTAGAAATAAGCTTAAGTCTCTCACACCTATTTTAAGCCCTGTCCCTCACTCCTAATCTATGGGTGGTTACCACCTCTTCTGTCCTTCAGATCAAAGCTCCCCAAATAATCTACATTTGCTGTTTAAATGTTTCCAGGTCTTCATCTTTCTCCCCATTTCTTCAAGAGTTCTCTCCCTACTATTTCACTGAAAATGTTCCCACAAAGGGCATTTTATGAAATGCCCACTGTAAAATCTGAGAGTCTTTCTTCACTGTAATTGAACTGTATGCAACATTTGGCACTGGTGACTCCTCTTCTCCATGTTACTGACCCTCTTCCCCTTTTCCTCCCACTTGAATGTTAGTGATGAAACACATTATGCCTAATTATCCCTCCAAGCAGACTTCCACACCTATGCCCGCCCCAAGAAAACTAGGCATCTCCAAATGGAAGTCACACAGGCATCTCAACGTCAACTTGTCTACCAACTCACCATTCAGCCTGTCAGCAGAACCAGAAAAGTGGAATCGCTCCATTCCTCCCCTTTTGCTGCCCTCCTCCCTTCTAGAAGGGAGCAAGTCTTATAAAATTTACCTGGGTAACAGCTCTTTCCACCTGCTGAGCACACAGCAAGAGGTCTTCTTTCAGGAACTCATTATAATTCGGTCTCCTAACAAATTCCCCCTCAGGTTCCAGTCTCAGTCCTTTCCCCACCCATTCTCCAATTATAAAGATCTGTTAAGAAAGGCAAATCTGCTCTTTTTTCGTCCCTGTTCAAATCCTTAGCTTCCACACTTAAGATTTGAGCTGTAGCCCCTATGCCAGTCACTAACTAGCATATGACCTTGGACAAGTCACTTCTCCCAAATTCTAACTTAAAAAAAAAGTTGACGTTCCATCAACAGTAGTGGTTTTCAAACTCAAGAGCCATCTCATAGGCAGAGGGTAGAGGCCAAGTGAGCAAGTGGTATAGGACCAGTCTTTATTTCACAAGAGCACCTCACTTCCACTTGTTTCATTTAAGGTTCCATCCTTGGGGCAAAAAGCTTTTTTTTGTTTTTAATCACTTAAAAAGTAATATAATGTTATATACCAATTCACCTAAAAAAAAAATAATTAACTAGATATTCTAAGAACTCTCCAAGATCTAAGATGCTATGATTTTTCCCCTAGCTGGTTTGGGTCAGTGGTTAGAGCGTTGGCCCATGGACTGAAGGGTCCCGGGTTCGATTCCAGCCAACGGGCATGTGCCTCGGTTGCAGGTTCAATCCCCAGCCTGGTCAGGGTGCGTGGGGAGGCAACCAATATATGTTTCTCTCTCTCATCGATGTTTCTCTCTCTTTCTCCCCCTTCCACTCTCTCTGAAAAACAATTGAAAAAATATCCTCTGGTGAGGATTAAAAATAATAAAAATAAATAAATAAAATACTATGATTTTTCTCAACAAGTACTAAACAAAACACTGGACACAAAATCACCCAAAGATGACTAAATTAGTTTTATTGGAAAGAGGAGTCTACAGTATTTTTAAAATTCTTGATGTCATATAATCTCTATTACTTCCTGTCATTTCTCCCACAAAATACACCACCCACACTTGGAGTGGAATCCAGGAAAGCTGAGACAAAAACCCAGATTTCTCTTCAACCCTCCTTGTAGCCCATATTGTTAGTTCCCTACATATCTCCCATAGAAGAAAATTTTTCACACGCAGAAACCCTTGTACCTTAAAAACAGTAAATTATTCCTAAGGGTAGAGAAATGGGGAAAAAACAGAGTAAGTATATTTCTTTTAACATAATTAGAACAATTTTGAGAAACTTATTTTAAGGTATTAAAAGACTTTCAGATGCTAATAAAGATAAATGCATTTTTTTAAAAGCTTAGTGTTAAAAATATTTTATCTATTCTTGGCAAATTTATCTGTCAGATCTAATCACACCTCCAGCACAGCAACAAGTCTACGTCTAATTAAGAAACACTACTAACAGATCCTGTATATACACAAAAATTTTAAATATTTATATGACTCAAATGGTCTACGTATTCAAGGTGTTTATAAGTAAGATTCTAAAAGTCAGATGAAAGGCATGTCAATTATCAGTCATTACGTTATAGATTTTTGGGGAGAAGAGGGAGGGAGGAAATGCTTATCTAAATTCAGAGAATTACTCACACATTTTAAAATACTGATCCTATTTCCCCCCTGCAAAGGGATGAATTCATTGAATTTTTCTAAAAAAGATGATTAAGGCTTTAATTATATAATTAGCTTTAAAACAACTTCCCTGATTTTATCATGTTAGCCTGGGTAACCAAAACAATTTATTTTAGAAAATACAAAGCTTTAACTTAAAACCTTTTTCATCTAAATCCTTTTTAATCATTATCTATAAAGGTTATCTCTGAAAAATCTGTAATTTCCACATTACAAATGACCAAACATTTGATTCTGCTATTTCACCTTTCTGAAAAATAAAAATGATACCTCTTGTAAACAATCTTCAGGTCTCGCCACTCAAGAAAGCTGCACATTTTAGGCTTCCGTGCTAAAACGGTTTGAACAAGTTCTCTTGTGATCTTTTTCTTCTCTTTGTCTGATAGTGGGACATACCATTTCTGCAGTCGAAGCTTTCCCTGACGACTAAAAAGCAACATAAACTGCATCTGTTAAGATAAATAGAATCAAAATTACATGCAATACTTTGATTCAATAAAGTTAAGATTAAGATGATGTTTCACAGAGCTTTGTGGGCAGGGCATTTAACTGACAAATGATTAGTAGCCATCAATATTTCTATGCCAGTTAAAATAGCAGGAAATTCTCGTAGAAAGATCTTCCCACCAGATGCAAATCTCCCCACCCCACCCTGTTCCACCTAAGTTTGGAGCCTGCAGAACAAAAAGAAAAGCAGGCATTTAGTTGAAGTGAAAATTTTGAGGTAAAAGAAAGACAACTCTTGCAATTTAAGAAACTATTGTCTATCTGTGCTATACATTCCACACTCTCTATATGCATCAAAAGAGAATTGTTAATGTCAACTGATTTAGGTACATTTGAAAGAAACAGAAGACCTACTATTTTTCACCCTGAAGCTGTTCTTGTTCCAGGATGAATTACTTGTAGGCAGGCTGCTATCACTTAGAATGCTTTCTTCCATTTATGCTTACACATTTTATTTTACTTTATTTTTATTTTTTTCAATTACAGTTTACATTCAATATTATTTTTATGCTCACATATTTTAAGCAAAAGATCTAAAATATTAGCCAAAAATCTCATAAACGCACACTTTCCTTAATAAAAGCCTAACAGTAAAGTCTCTCTTCTCATCTCACTTTTTTAAAATTCCAAGATAAATATGCACACAATAAAGTGGTAATTTTTATGAAAGAGAATATAAACCTTTAAAAAGCCAAAATAAGAGCTACACACATTCAGAAACATTACAGAAAATACTTCATTTAAAATTTTAAAAAATAGCATTTACAGATGGAGTGGACGCTGAATTCTAGTGTATTTTACATATACTATTTTGTATTTATTTGAAATCTGCAAATCTTGATTAGCTACATGTTTCATTTTCAAGAAAAGCTTGTAGTTCAACTCATCTTAAATGGAAACAGATAAACATTGTTTCTAGGAAGGCAATTTAAAGGTAGAATTCAGACAGGTATTTTTTTTTTCTTTTTACTATTGTAACCTCCTTTAATAATGTTGCCAGAAGTAAGATTCCAGCCTGATTCTTATTATTCACCACACCATCTTGAATTTGAACATGGGGTGGGGAATTCATGCAACCAATTTAGGATAAAATGGGCCCTAAATTTCGCTAAGAAATTATTGTCGCTTTTTGTAGTAATCCAAACAGGCATCAGCGAGATACTTAGACATTTATGTTGCGGCTATTTAACTTTATTAAAGTTAAAATTGGCTTATTACACCTTACTTAAAACACTTCACTGGCACAAAATGAACGAAGGATATTTGTGGTATCTAAGTGCCTCCCATACAGGTCCTGTTAAGCTAGCGGCATTCGAAGAGGACACCAAGTAAAGCATCGACTGGACAGCGTTGAATGCAAGCCCATTACCAGAACTTGGAAAAGAACAGACCCGTCTTCCAGGATCTCGGTGACCAGGAGGGGGGCGGGGGGTTGCTTTCGAAACGATACGGACTTCAAGGCTGTCGGCAGCAGGGTCCTACCTCCCCCTCCCTACTAACTTTATAGGATGAGTAAATAATTCATTCTTTAAAATAAATGATGTGCTAATACGGGACGAAGAGCAAGGCACAAGTCTACTCTCCCTCTGGTTAAAAACAATGCTTTGATTTTGCCGCCAATCCCGGGGCACCTCAATTCCTCGAGACTGGTCTTAAAATCAACGGGCTCGGCCGCGGAGCCGCGGATCGCGCTCGGGGCCAGTGGTCCTGGGTCCGGCCGCCTCCGACGCGTCCCCGCGGGGCCGCACTCCATCACTGCTCCAGCCCGGGCGAGGCGACGGGCACGGAGCGGGGCAGACAATGGCACCCGCCGCCGCGCAGGGGGCGCCCAGAGTCCTCGGCCGCCGCCGCCCCCGGCCGCCGGCCCTCCCGAAAACGTTCCGCAAAACTTGAGGGGATTCCCGACCCACAGGTGCGGCCGGGCCGCCGCGGTGTCTGGGGCTGTGACCCCACATCCCGGGACGCGGACGCGGAGAGAAGTGAGTTGCGAGCATCGCGCCCCGGCGCTGGACCCGGCGGGCGCGGGGTGGGGTCGTCAGGGTGCGCGCAGGGCGGCTGGGGGCGCGCCCTCCCCTCCCAGCCCGCTGCCGGTCCCCGGCACCCCGGCTCGTCCCCCGGGACTTACGGCGGCCGCGGGCCGCGGGCGCGGCGCTGCTCGGCCGGCGGAGGAGGCGGAGGCTGAGGGGAAGCCCCTGTCGCTGAGCTCAGAAGAAGAAGCCGTGGTGCTTGTGGGGAGGGGACCCGCTTACTGGATGGAAGGCAGAGGAGGCTAGGGGAGGGCGAGCCGGCAGACCCCGCCCCGGGGGCCGGGCGAGGGAGGAGCCGGGGCTGCGGCGAGCGGAGGGGCGGGCTGGGCGGCGCGCGGGCGGCGCTGGGCAGCCTCCAGCTGCACCGGAGACGGCGCAGCGGACTGCACAGTCCGAAGAAGCCGATTGGCGGGGTCCCTACCGAAAGGGGTGGTCTGGACCGGAAGCCGGGCCACGTGACCCGGAAGCGGCCGCTGCTGGAACCCGCGAGGCTGCGCACACCTACGTGTGCCTTCGGAACGCGCGCGGGCGGCCCCTTCGGCTCTTTCGTGGCAGGGAGACAGGGTTCCGCGGTGTCCTTTGTCGACCCCGCCGTGTTGGGTAGGGCAGATCTGGACGGCGAAGAGCCTAGTTCGAGCTCCGGTAACTCCGCGCGCCTCCAGACGGTGGGACCGGGGAGAGTGAGAGCCGGTGATGGTGATGGTGATGGTGATGAGCGGAGGGAGGGAGGGAGTGCTGCAACTCTGGGGAAAACAAGTCAGCTCTGCCGTGGAGCTCGTGCACACTGTGGTTCAGAGGGCCTTTTGCGATGGTTCTGGCTCTAATCTCCGCAGTCCGGCCCCTCCTCATCCTACTGCCACATCCCCAGACACCTTTCACCCCAGGCTGTGCAAGTGTCTGCCCCGGGCTGGCCGGCCTCGCCCACGCTCGGCGCTGTGGACCTGGTGACTTACTGTCCGTTCTCTGCTGAAAAGCCCAGACAGCACCTTATCTTGGAGATCCCGCTTCCCTCGCAGCGAGACGCCCCCTCCCTCCAGCCGCTGGGCTCCAGTTCAGCCTTGCTGACGACTTGCTCTGCCTGGCACGCCGTTCCTCTCAAATATCACATCCCCTTTGAAGCCTCGCCCTCAAACCCTGTAAGAACGAATCCCTCTTTCACCCACATGCCCATTAAGCCTCTGTTTAGCGCATCTGAGAATTATATTTTCATCCCAGCCTAGTTCACTGCCTGGTATGCAACATAACTAATAAATGTGGGTTAACTAATAAGGGCTATAAAATGATAGATTTGTTAAGAGCCATAGTGCTGAGCATCGTGCCTGGCACGTAATGGATATCCATATTTTTTTGAATGAAAAAAATAGATGAATCATCTTGTCCCACTCATCTTTTACAGATGAGGAAAGAGGAGCCCCACGGGACTAAGTGACCTTGTTTGAGCAGACACGGATTTCTTATGTCGAATGCTATTCATTCACTCGTCACCTAGGTTCTTACAAAGGAAGCTAGAAAATTGCTTTTGTTGAGCTATGCCCTTTTTGCAGAGGTTCCCAAACATAGTCGCCAGAAAATTTTAGTGGCCCAAAGTGAAAAAAAATGCTAAGTTTTTCATGAAGCTAAATTTAATCAATTTAAAGGAATCCTTTATTAGGGATTGTGTTCTTTTTGTGCGTTACAGATAGTATGTAATAGGAGTTTGGGGCATTTAAAAATGCTCTTATTTGGCAAAATAAAAATGTATAATACCTCCTCTTTTAAGCACTATTATGTTGCTTGGATAATTTCCTACTAACGTGAATGACTAATGTATACTGGAATATTAAAGAGGTGGTCCACCCAAAACACAGAGCTGGCTTTCTGTAGGTCTTTAGGTCTCCTGCCCAAATTTCTCTCAGTTCCCTGACTAATCACGCCCCAAGGCACGTGTTAATGACCCATTTCTCCCTCACTACAAAAACAGATGCCATGCCATGAAAACTCGCCCTCTGAATCCAAACTGCTTTTTTCTTTTTCAGTACAAAACATATATTCTCAAGGGTCCTCAGATAACCACCTCCAAGTCTAAACTCATTGGTTAGGCTCCTAATGTTGGTCTGTTCTGAAAATGAGGACGGGAGACTTGCTGATGACATATTGGCAGACTCTGGTGTTCCTAGCCAAGAAAAGGTGGGGGTTGGAGGTAGGGAGAGAAAGGAATTGTGGGAAAAATAATTAGCAGCTGAAAGCAGCTATTACATAATCTTGGCTGCTTATTAATTTAGCAGAAGGAATGGCTTATTAAATTCTAATAGCAACAGCACAAATGCAAACAACCTAGCAATTAACAGTGCAGGGCCCATTATTTTGTTAATATGTTCTCTTCTTTTGGCAACTGTATAAGAACAAAATTTATAGAAGCAGATGGTCTTTTTCAGTAGATTATAGATGGTTTATTCCTCAATCTTCGTATTAAGTGCTAATTGTGCACTTAACCCTGAAAGACAAAAGAAGCTCTGTTACTGCCTTTGTTAGTAATTAATCATTGACTTTGATTCCCACAATTTTTAAATAGTGGGCTTTGTTATATACATGTTTCTTCTCACCTAGTATCTTCTTCATCTGTCATGTTAATAGGGTGTCTTTTTTAATCCTCTGCTTTTGTTACCTGAGTGGTCCTGATTTCTTGGTTGTTAATGACGGTACAAAACTTATTTTTTATGGAAAATTAAAAACCAGGTTTTCTACTTGTTTCTCTTTTTTTTGTACAAGAGACAGTTATTACAAAACCATTTTTCATGGAACAACAACATGTAGTGTCTTGATGCAAGGCTGCCTGATGTTCCTTGTTTCAATGGCCCAGGTAGGTAAAGGAAAATTCAACAAGGTCAGAAGAGAGAAGAACAGATTTATGTAGGAAAGATAACTTTGTCCCACGTGTACAGATGGGGAAGAACTGAAGTATATCTGGTAACTTGCCTTTTAATTATTTTTTATTGAGATATAATTGACATGTAAAATTACTTTCAAATGTACAACATAATGGTTTGATATTTGTATATATGTACTGTAAAGTGATCACCACAATAAGTTTAGCTATCATCACTTGTTTCTTAAATTTAAAAAAGTGCCTGGCTTTCATGTATGCTAAATGCAAGAGCTAAGGGTGAAATAGGGAGTCTACCTTCTAGCAATAAAATGTCGAGACTTTTTATGTAATCTTTTTTAGTTTTCAAAAATAGTTTTAGTTTCCTGTCGAATGTGTGATGGCCATATGCTTTTATCTCCTCTCCCTCTCAAAATGCCATTAAATGAAAAAAGAGAGAGGAAGAGAGAGAGGACTATTTAACGTATGTATCTACAAGGACAATAAAAGAAGGAGCATTAGCATGAGGAAGTCAACAGGATGTCAGGGTATACTGTCGCTCATCTATAACACTGCAATTTAAGTAAAAATTGTAATATGTGTATAGTGAGAATATGAAGAAGCGGAAGTGAGGGAATGTTGAAATATTGCTAAATCCTCATGCACTAACAGTAAGAAAACAGATAACATCTAACATAAATCAAGAAATAGAATTTTTAGTAAATTCCAGAAGCAATAATGACTCTTTTTCCAGGGACTGAATCTTGAGGTAGGATGTAATAAAGGTTATTTTGGCATTTAATTTTACTGCAGGTTTTTACTTAATTTTCTTAAAAATTGTAATAAAGTAGATTTTAAAAAAAACCTTCTGTTAGTGCTTATACTGTATTATGAACTCGTATAGAGTTCCTTCAGCTAGTCGATGCGATATTATTTCTAAATTATTAAATCAAAATGTCTTGTAATGGAATTCAGTGCTGAATTGGTGTAGAAGATCACAGTAAGTGTAGAAAAGACTTCCAAAGATAAAGTTGTTCCTAAGAGAAAAGTGGCCTAAAATGAGAGTTCTTAACCAAAGCATTTCAAAGAGATAGAGCTGTCACTGCCAAAGTCCTCAACAATGAGCTAAAGAGAAATGTGGAACATATGCTCTTTCTTGGAGCCTGTTTCTATGGCTTTGAATAAACTTCAGGAAAATAATTCTTCCCTTTTAATATTGGGTAAGAGCAGCGATTCTCAGCCTGAGCAATTTTGCCTTACCCTGACCCCCAGGGGACACTTGGCAGTGTCTGGAGACATTTTGGCTGTCACAGTAGGGGTGAGGAGGAATGCTGCTGCAATGTACAGGACAGCTCCCACTGAAACAGGACACAAGGGGTCTGGGGCCACATGTCACTGCTTGAGCCAAATTAAGCAGAGACAGGGCTGAGTCATATGTGAGCATTTATTCCAATAATGCCGGCAGTATGGGGAGAGCAGTCGGTCACCCTGGAAATTCTGCTCTGACTCCCCTCGCCAGTTGGCTGATCATACATGTGCGAGGGAGAAGATAACTACATGCAGCTGCGAGCTACCAGCGGAACAGGGAAAGGGGAGGGGAGGGTCTGCAGGCTGGCCTTCAGGAGCTCCAGACCCAATAACGAGGTGGCGAATCCTCTGTGATGTTACAAACAGCCCAGCCCATTCCTGGGACCAGAGGATGGTCAGCGTTCCTGAGGCAAACTCCCGGAGAGGGTCAGGGTCCGGGGCACAACAACCAAGTCAAAGCATGTCCTGTCCTTGGTCTGTTCTCAAAATGTATTTCTTTTTACAGCCCTGCTTTTCTTCTTACAACACATCCTCCACTTTCCCAGGGTCTGTAAGAAAACCTCTTAACCATAGTTAGGTGGATAATTATTGAACAACTGTGGCTTTATTCTTATTACATGCCCTTCCCCAGTATCACCACCACAAAGAGTTATCTAGCCCCAAATGTCAAAATGCTGTTAGTCACTAAAAAGGGTAACATGCAATAACTGAAGTCTTTTATAGACATTTCAAGAAATGAAACACACACTATCTTCATATAAGTGTTTTGGTTTTTTTCTCTTAGAGGAATCGGAGGCATTATTCTTAATATCTGATAGGTAAAATCAACTGCTGAAAAGACCGGCCACATACGTAAGGCAGTTAGTATTCTTTAATAATAACTAGAATAAACTATTCAAATGGGATTTTTTTCAAAGTGACCCCAAAATATTAGTAGAAGTTATTTTAGAACCTGAATTACTGAAATGATTATTTCATCTATTCATTGAACTTAAGTGTTTATTTTGTATCTATTCTGTGCTGGGCACTGTAGAAGGTAAAGGATACAAAGATGTGTAAGATGTTGACTCTTCCCTAAAGCTCCAAAACCATTTCTCCTTACATAGAATCCCAAGGCTTTTGGAGACAAACCCTGGATAGTCAGAGGCAATCCCCAGTCAAACATATGGATACTTTTGTTGTTGTTTTGTTTGTTTGTTTGTGGGTTTTTAAAAATATATATCTTTATTGATTTTAGAGAGAAGAAAGGGGAGGGAGAGAGAGAGATAGAAACATCAATGATGAGAGAGTCATTGATCGGCTGCAGCCCGCAACCCGGGCATGTGCCCTGACCGGGAATCGAACCCTGATCGCCTGGACCCTAGGTCGACGCTTAACCGCTGAGCCACGCCCTGCCGGGCATTTTTTTTTTTTTTGGAAATGCCTAAAGATGCTTCATAGAACCTTAGATTTCCAGGACTGACAGCATTAAAAACTGTTTGCCCTAACTACCTCCCAGGGCTCTTAGCTATTTTTTCATTCTATGAGTTTTCTACAGCACTCTTAAGTCACAGCAGTTTAAGAGACAGATTTGATATGTTTTCAACAAAACAATTTCAGATAGTATTCTTTTGACCTCGTCCTTGAAATGAAATGTTTCGTCAGTAATCTAACCAGTGCTTCTGGGATATTCTCCAGAGGACTTGTGAAAACAGATTGCTGGGCCCCATCCCCAGAGTTTCTGATTCAGCAGGTCTGAGGTGGGCCTGAGAGTTATATTTCTAATAAATTTCCAAGTGCTGCTGATGCTGATAGTCCAATCATACTTTGAGAATGACTTTTCTATACCAAAAAGAAGCTATGATATCTAACTGGAAAGTTCTCAAAGCCAGCAATTGTGATATAATTTTCCCAGACAAATGATCTAAAGGTAACTTGAGATCTGAATATTTTTATAGCTAACATCATTAAATCTGATAACATTAGGAGAGTAGTATTCCCAGTTCTATGTACCTGAAGTTAAATCTTTATGCACAACCCAGAGTGGCATGTGATCATTGTATGCTCTGTGCAAACTAATATACAATAATAGTCTAAGTTAGAAATTAGAGCGCTTAGAGAAACCTGAAGGTTGAGCCATAAAAATCAGATGCTTACTTGACGAATATCACTAGTCTAAAAATATTTTCCAACTACTCAGGCCAAGTAGGAATCACCTCTGAAATATTTTGTCAGCAATTATAGACATAATAAGGTAGAAGAGAGAGGCTTTAGAGGGAACAGCTAGACAGAATCAATATCCCTGAAGATATTGGTGGAAACCACTATGTGGTAATGAAATCTGCCCTTTCTCTTCCTTGGCACACAGCTAGGCCCTGTTCCTCAGCCACACCTGCAATTAGGTGTGCCCATGGGGCTGAGATCAGCCAAGGAAATTTGGATGGAAGGGATGTCAGGCCAGGCCCAGAAAATCCACAGGAAAGCCTCTTTCCTCTCTCCCTCCTGAACTTTGCTTTTGCCTCCTGGATGTTGATACCCAGAGTAACCTTGGAAGTCAGGCTTTGAAGATGGCTGAGTCTCTGTCAGCCTAGGCTCTTGAATGACTTGCATGGAGCTGACACACACACGAACCACTACCCCCATCATCATTCCTACCACCAATTATACTTTGAGTAAATGAGAAATAACTTTGTATTAATCCATTGATTTTTCCAGATTCATCTGTTACAACTGCTAGCATTTACTGGCCATTCTTGCAAGCTGTTAAATGTTGTTACAAAAGAGAAGGAACCAGAGTGATGGGGAGAGCAGTGAATTTTCAGTGGATAGCTCTTTTTCTCAATTCTAAACCTGCTTTTTGTGCTACTTCATGCATCTCATTTACATTGAAATTCGAAGGGAATTCTCAAACAATCTGAGTCCAGAATTTAAAATTCCTTATCTATCAAAGGGGCAAAAAAGACTGATTTGCGGTTCTTTTTTACAATTCTCAAAGGCTACCATTTGTATCAGGAAGTAGGTAAGGCAAAATATTTAAAATCATAAGACTGAAAGAACCAAGGAAATGAAAAAAGGGTCAGGGGGTACACATTCCAGTAAAATGCCCCTCATTTTCCAAAGTGAACAATATTGTCATCTATTTCTTAGAATTAAGAAACCAAAGTTTACAAGTATTTTTGTGACCAGATTATGTCCTTGTCTTCTAAATACTATAGAAGAAAGTTAAAACATCCTAAAGCACTATTTAAAATACATGGACATTTAAATTAAATGATTTGAAAAAAATTTAGAATTACAACACATTTTAAATATAACAAATAGAAGTTTACCCCAATAAATTTAATAATAAAAAACCAATCAATTTAATTTTTAAATGGGCAAATAAATGGTGACGGAAGATGATTTGACTTTGGGTGGTGGGAACACAATGCAATTTACGGATCATTTATAATAGAAATATACGCTTGAAAACTATATAATCCTATTAACCAATGTAACGCCAATAAATTTATTTATTTTAATATATCTTTATTGATTTCAGAGAGAGGAAAGGGGAGGGAGAGAGAGATAGAAACATCAATGATGAGAGAGTCATTGATCGAGCCCACAACCCAGGCATGTGCCCTGACCGGGAATCGAACCCGGATGGCCTGGATCCTAGGTCAGTACTCAACCGCTGAGCCATGCCCGGCTGGGCACCTCAATAAATTTAATAAAAATAATTGTAAGGTCATTTTATTGAAAAACTTGGTTTTACAAATGAGGAAATTAATCCCCAGAGAAGTTCAGTTGTTCAAGATCATAATACCTAGTTAGTAGCAGATGAGGAACTAAGACCTCTATCTTCTGTCTCTCTAGGTGATTTTTTTCCAACACAGTACACTCTCTATTGCCCATAAAGTACTAACACCTGTCTCATTACTTCTTGAGTTTTATTAGTTTTTTCTGCTCCCCTACCCCTACCATAGCATGTGAAGTATTCTTCTTTTCATCCCCTTTAATATTACATTATGTCAGACCAACAAACGACTATCTCAGCCCCTTCCTTCCGCCTGATCCCATTTACTTCCTTCTGTATGTGGCTACCTAAGTGTTTTTTCTAAAACATAAATCCATTAGAGATTAGACCCTCTGCTTAAACTGCTTCAATTTGTTTATTACCTCATCTAGTAAGTCTGGGCCAGACACACTCACTGGGTACTGGGGTAAAATAGAGGATGATTTAGACATAGAACTTTCCACCATGTTCATATGGTATGATTGGAGTGGGGGGCACAGTTTACACTCAGCAATTCCAATGTAGTGGAGTGTTTCAAAGGGGAAAGGCCACGGTGCTGTGGGGGCACATAAGAGTGCCTAACCCAGAGTCTTCATGGTAGTGATGGATGGTGGAGTCAGAGAAGATTTCCTTGAGCATGCAGCTTTTAGGCCAAGATTGAAAAACAAGGTGGGAGTTAGCCAAGAAGGCAGGGCAAGAGTATTCCACACAGGGAGAATAGCATGTACAAAGATGAAGAGATGAGTGCATTACTGTCTTAGGGACCTGAATAGAAGGCCAATGTAGCCAGGTACTTCTGGGTAAAGATGAGTCTGCAGAGGATAGGAGGACCATATCATGCAGGGCCTTTCAAACAAGATTAAAACATTTGGGCTCTATAAGGATATTGAGAGACATTGAAAGATTTTTTGCATGGGCAATGCCATTATCAGATTTGAGTATTGGCGTTTCAGGAAGCTCACTCTGGATGAAATGTAGTTAATTGTAGGATATATTGTAGTCAGAGTTTAGTTGCAGATAAAATAAACCATTGTAACTGATACAAACAGAAGTAACCTAAAAGTGATTGAAAGAGCTGGAAGAGAAAAATCTAGGATGAGTTTCCAGGAAAACCTTCCAGAATAGCACTGTACAACCTGACTGCCAGGGAACTGCTGTGTCTGCCATTATAAGTGAGCTGGAATATTAAGAAGCTGTTTCCATAAGTGCTGGCTTCAGGCCTATACTTCCTCTGTTGTGATCGAGAAATCAGGAAGTTGCTGCCAACAAAATGGATGCCATGGGTCTTACTTCTTTTCAATCATGTGGCTAGGGACTGGACAATGGACTTCCTCTCCAACTGACACTGAAAGCCAAATGCTTCCATAACCATACTTGCCAACAGAAATAGCAGAGGCGAACTCCCTGTTCATGATATACCATTCCAAATCTTGTATGGGAGCACCTTATTGGAATCTACATCACAACCAGGAGCCTAGCTAATGAATGTAGTTTTCCATTTTCTGGAAGGAGCACCACAAGGAGATTGAAATGGATATTGAGCAAGCAGATTCACAATGTCCACTGCGGAGGTCAAGACTGGTGACTGAGAGACCAACTGAGAAGCTGTTGAATAATTCATGAAAGCTGAAGGTAGCTTGAACAAGAAATAAAGAAAAGGAGATAGATTCAAAAGAATGTAGGAGGTAGGATTGATTGGTGCACTTTGGTTTGATGTGGGAGAAAGGGGAGTGGGTATAGAGTCAAGAATGATACTGAGGGATGATTCCCTGAGAAATAAAACTGGTGGAGAAATGATGAACTCATTTTTCAACCTTCAAAATCACATATTTGTAGAGCGTTCAAATGAACAGTAAGAGTTGTTGATACAAGTCTGAAGGCTCAGGAGTCAGGTTAGGACTAGAGCTAAAGATTTGTGAGTCATCACCATAGAACTGGTAAAGGAAGCTGAGTAGGAGGATGAGATCACTCCAGAAGAATGTGTGCAACAATAATATATATTTTTAAGTACTCCTACAGAATCGTAAGATGGTTCCCATGATGTTCTTCACCTGGTGTTACTTCTATGATTATGTTAGGTTATCAGGCCAAAGGGAATTTTCAGATGTAATTAAGATTACTAATCAGTTGACCTTAAAATAGATTATATGGAACTCTTTAGAATAAGAGAGTTTTCTCTGACTAGTAGAAGAAGAAATCAGAGTGATTTGAAGCATAAGAGGGATTCAGTGAGAGGGGGTTCTTCATTGGTGGTGTTGATGGCATGTGGAAGGACTTGAGAGTAGCCTCTAGAGGTGAGAATGATCCCAGCTGACAGGCAACCAAAAAAACAAACAAACCAAAAAAAGGCACCTCAGTCCTATAACCACAAGGAACTGAATTCTGCCAACAGTCTGAATGAGCTTGGAAGAGGACCCAGAGCTCCAAATGAGAGCACAGCCCCAGCTAATCCATGACTAGACTCTTGATCCACAGAAGCTGAGAGATGTTGGATGTTGTTTTAAATTGCTAAGTTTCTGTTGATTTGTCACACATTAATAGACCACTTATACAAATACCTAGGATACAACTCAGGAATACTTTTAGAGGCAGGCAGGGGGAAAGCCTCCAAAGAAGACTGAGAAGGAGTGGTCAAAAGTATGGGAAGAGATCCATAAGTATGTAGAGTCATGAAGTTAAAGAAAGAGCTTCTGATAAGGAGACAGTTGTCAAATGTGCCAAATATTGCTGAGAATTCAAATTGAAACAAAAAGGGCTCACTGGATTAAAAAAAAAAAAAAAGCAAAAAGCTATTTGAAGTCATGTGTAGAAATACTGCAGCATATGGAGGAAAAAATGGAAAGGTAGAAGTGAACACAGCTCTTTCAGGCGGTTGTGTTTAAACAGGAGGAAAAAATAGAGAGGTAGCTGAAGAGGGGGTGTGGCATCAAATTAGAGATGCTGTTGTTGCTTAAGGAGGGAAAGACATGCTGATGGGTAGGAGTCAGTAGAGGGAGAAGCTGAAGATAAGTGGGAAAGGAGTAAATACTCAGTACTGCAAGGATGCTGAGTAGTAAGGAGGTGATGCAAGCCACAGCACTGGTAGACTAATAAGAGAAGGGACATTTCTTCCATTTTGCTCAGAGCAATGAATGGTAGGGAAGGAGTTTCTTCCTCCCTGACATAAAAGAGATTATCTGCTGGCTGTGAAGAGAGAGGTGGAGATGGGTTGAGAAGAGTGAATCAGATTTTTACTAGAAACCTTGGAGAACTGGAGAGAGGCTTTTGGAGCAATATGAAAGGATAACTGAGGGCACAGAGAGTATAGTGGAGATGAGATCAGTGACTGGGTCATTCTATACTTAGTTGCTCTGATGGCGGATTGAGATTTGCCAGATGGTTGAGATAGAAGGAGAGACTGAAGTGATGAGGCATGGAATTCAAGTCAGACAAGGAAAGCATTGACAGTGAAAGTGGGAGGGAAGCTGTGGATGCTGATAGAGCAAAAAGAAAGGAAGTAATGGGGTCAAGGAAGAAGAAAACCCTACCTCTATTAAGGCCAGATAATAATTAGAGCAACTGAATGAGACACCTGGAAGTATTGGAAGATGTCTATGTGGATGTGTCATTTTCAGAGGTATGCAGCAAATAAGGGCAGAGTTGGTGGCCGAGTGGAAAGGAGAAGGTGACTGGAGCAGAGAAAACCAAAAAAGAGACTTGCTTGAGTGTTGAGTAGTGAGTCATCTATGTGGATGTCAAAGTCGTTCAGAATGGTAACAGGATCTAATGGAAAAGGTGAAAGAAATCCAGTTGGACAGGGAGTGGTATATAATGGCAACAGGAGGAATAGTAGGGTGTGATTTTTTTTAAAAAACAACTTATTGTGATATAATTCACATGTCACACAGTTCACCCATGTATAGTGTACAATTCAATGGCTTTTAGTATATTCAGAGTCATGCAACCATCACCACAATTAATTTCACTCCAAAAGGAAACCCCACACTCCTTAGCCATTGCCACCACCCTATTTCCCTGTCCCTTCCCAGCCCCTGGCAATCACTTATCTGCTTTCTGTCTATGGATTTGCCATATAAATGGAAGCATACAACATGTAGTCCTTTGTGTCTGGCTTCCTTCACTTAGCATAGTGTTTTCCAGCCTCTTCCAAGTTGTAGCACGCATCGGGATTTTATTTCAGAGCATAATTTTAACGGATGGAAAGAGCCTCAAAAGAGCTTAGGGGAGTATGCAAGGCAAACACTTCCCTTGGACACCAAGTCAGCTCTGCTCATTAACATTCAGCGCTGAAATTGTTATAAGTACCTCTTTCTCTTAGGAGTATCTAAAATCAGTCAGTATTAAATGCTAATGCATGCTTCTTCCCTCCCCCACCCCAGCAGTAAATAGAACTGAAAGTCTTGTTTAATTACAAAAACGGAGTCAGTTATTGTTGCTTCATGTAAACGACTCGCCTCAGAAACATATTCATCTTGGAGAGGAGATAATGAGCAAAACTGGCGATGCCCTAATAAGCTCTAAATTAAGCGTACAGAATGCACAAAATAGAAGAGTCAGCAAAAAAATATTTCCTACTTATTGATCATTAGTGTTAATGAGAACAGCAGCAAGTGGCTTTGTTCTATTCACTTTAAAATTAGAAAAACAAGGTAAAAAAGCAATTAGGAAGTTAACGTGAGGATTCAGTTTTCATCCTGATACTGGAATAATTTATTTCCTAGCCTATTGACCTTAGAAGCCCTGGATGGCTTCATCTTCCCTGGTCTTTGGCTAATTTTCAACTATATTAGTAACAGAAACTGTGACAATGGGAGCAGGGCCTACTAAAAGCAATCAAACCGGATTAATGCATCTACCTCCAGGAAATGTTCATTACAAATAAGCATAAGGGACTGTGGTCTGTATGAAGGGACCAGAGCCCCTTATTAGTACTAGTGGAGGAAGTAATCCAAGAAACTAAATGTGCTGATGAGAAGAGTAAGGCTCTCTGAGGAGCTCAGATTGTAAAAGACACATCCAAACCTGGCAGGAGGGAGATAGCAATCAAAGACTCAGACCATGAAAACAGCACAAACCTTTAACACCAATGTAAGAAAGACTAGAAAGAGGGAACTGAGATTTGCTGAAGGCTATTTGAATTTGAAGGTTCACTGCTGTAGTGCAATTTTTTTATTTGCCTAGTATCCCTCACTCCTTCTAAATTCAGTACCCCCATTCCTTGGGGAAACTGTTTTCTACCCCTGCCACTATCACTCCCATTCCAAGGATGCAAACTGAAAGTATGCAAGCCTTCAGCTTTGGACAAATCATATCTAAGAATATAAAAACAATTTTCAAAAGACATTTGTAACGTATCATCTGCAATCTGAGGGAAATAGAAGTGTTTCTTGAAGACAGGAGATGGGCAAATGCCGTAGTTTCCAAAAACAGGGGGAAGGTAGCTGATGCAAATGTTAATGGGGATTTCAATATTAATTCTCCATTAAAAATATCACATGGCTGGAGTGTGAACTCCCAGAGAGAAAGAGATGATTTTTAAAGAAACCAGCATGGATTTACTAAGAAAAGACAGCCTGACAGACAGGCCTTGGTTTCTTTTGTGGTTTGTTGATTACACTTGATCAAAGGGACATAGAGTTTTCGGTATTTCCACAAGGCATTATTCAAAGACTTTTGTGGTATCCTTGCAGATAATTTACCAGCATAACCACTCTATCCTAAGAATGCTGATTAATGGGTCTATCTTTGTCAAAGCTGGCACATTTTGTCAAAGGTCAGAGCTATTTTCCTAGCTTGGCCCTTTTTAAGTAACCTGGATATGGGTTGAGCGGATCTGGCTATCAATGTATGGAGAACAGGAAGCTGGGAGGCTGTATGAATAAAGCAGATGACAGAGCAGGTTCCAAACTGGCATTGCCCCAGGGATGATGTACCAGCTAGTATCTTTTGGAATAAGGCAGGATAAATGTGTGAATAAATGGCCATCTCTATTAAAATGAAATTTAAATACGAGAAGTTTTCGTTTTCTATCCTTGGGATCAAAGTTAAGGATATAGAGAGAACTTACTAAATAGCAGCATGTGGAAAAGAAGATGGGAATTTTATTGGCCTGCAGCCAGTAAGAGCCAAGAGTGTGATGAGGCTACAAAAAAAAAAAAAAAAAAAAAAGAAAAGAAAAGAAAACACACCCAAAGAAATCTTGAGCTGTTTAAATAGAAATATATTATTCTGACTATTCTATGCTTTTGATAATCAATCTTACTATACTTTGATTTATTATGTTCAATTCTGGGAAACATATTTCATGAGGATGTAGACCAACTTCAACTCCTTCATAGGAGTTATATCATATAGTGCTATAAATCATGACATACGAGCAACAGCCAAAATGAGTGAGGATTGTTAGCTCAGGGAATAAAATATTTAGGGACAAAAGGATGGCTCTTTTACAGCATTGAAAGAGATGGGATATAAGACAGAATTCTGTTTAGTTCAAGAGGAAAACAAGGATCATTGGATGAAAGTTACAGGGTGGTAGATTTCAGATAAAAATACAAACAAGTACTACTAATCATTAGGAATCTGGTACAGAACTAGGTGAGCCCCCAGTTGTTGAAAGTGTGCAAACAAATGACATGGCAGAGGGAACTCCTTCACTACACAAAAGGCTGGACTCTCAGAACCTTAAGGCCCCTTTTAATTTGGGGATCCTAAAAAGCCCACTTTGTTTTGGGATGTGTGTGTGTGTGTGTGTGTGTGTTTGGTGTTGTTGCTCTCCACCCTAAACTGAAATGAAATGTTTTCTGAGTTATATGTCAGAAGTCTAGAATAGTCAGGCACAAGTGGGATACGCCAGTGTCCGGAATTTCCTTTGGCTTTCCCCCATAATGCCTAACACACAAGCACTCAATGAAGGGACTCTTTTCTTGAAGCTTCTGTTTCTCATGAGGATGCTTTCTTATTTATTTATTTATTTATTTACTTTTTAAATTTATCTTTATTGTTGAGAGTATTACAGATATACCATTTTCCCCCACAACTGACCCCCTCCACTTCGCTCCCCCCCCTCCCCAGGCCTTCACCCTGTTATTGACTGTGTCCATGGGTTATGCATATATGCATATAACTTCTCTGGCTAATCTCTTCCCACCCTCCACCCCCCTTCCTGCTTTCCTCTCAAATATGATCGTCTGTTGCATGTGTCAGTGTCTCTGGATCTATTTAGTTCATCAGATTCTTTTGTTCATTAGCTTCTTTTTAAAGAAGACACTTCAACATTTCCTGTAGTGCTGCTCTGGTGGTGATGAACTCCTTTAGCTTTTTCTTATTTGTGAAGCTCTTTATTTGACCTTCAATTCTAAATGATAGCTTTGCTGGGTAGAGCAATCTTGGTTGTAGTTCCATGTTTTTCATCACTTTGAATGTTTCTTGCCACTCCCTTCTGGCCTGCAAGGTTTCTGTTGAGAAATCAGCTGACAGTCATATGGGTGCTCCCTTGTAGGGAACTAACTGCTTTTCTCTTGCTGCTTTTAAGATTCTCTCTTTGTCTTTAACCTTTGGCATTTTAATGATGATGTGTCTTGCTGTGGGCCTCTTTGGGTTCCTCTTCTTTGGGACCCTCTGTGCTTCCTGGACTTGAAAGTCGATTTCTTTCCCCAGGTAGGGGAAGTTTTCTGCAATTATTTTTTCAAATAGGTTTTCAATTCCTTGGTCTCTTTCTGCCTCTTCTGGCACCCCAATAATACGAATGTTGGGCCTCTTGAAGTTGTCCCAAGGCTCCTTATGCTATCTTCATATTTCTGGATTCTTTTTTCTTTTTGCTCTTCTAGTTGGGTGCTTTTTGTTTCCTCATGTTCCAAATTGCTGATTTGATTCTCAGCGTCCTCTGCTCTACTGTTGATTCCCTGTAAATTATTCTTCATTTCAGTTCATGTAGCCTTCATTTCAAATTGGTACTTTATTATGTTATCGACTTTCTCAGTTATTTCCCTAATAGTCTGCTTAAACATCCTTATAAACAAAATTCTGAACTCTGTATCTGTTAGCTTGCTAGGATCTATTTCATTTGGTTCCTCTTCTAGAGATTTCTTCTGTTCTTTCCTTTGTGACATGTTTCTTTGCCTCCCCGTTTTGGCTGCTTCCAGGTGTTTGTTTCTGTGCATTAGGTAGAGTTGCTGTCTCCTGGAATTGGTAGAGTGGCTTTATGTAGTAGGAGTCCCGTAGGGTCCAGTGACTCAGCCTCCCCAGGCCCCTGAGCTGGGCCTTCTAGGTGCTCCCCTGTGTGGGCTGTGTGCACTGTCCTGTTGTAGTTGAGCCTTGGTTGCTGTTGGTGTCCCTGGGAGGAACTGACCCCCAGGCCAATCACCTGTGAGGACCAGCTGCAAGTACAGCCAAAGAGCTGCTGTGCTGGAGACACCCCTATGGAGCAGGATTTACTTCAGTGTGGCTTGGTGTTCACCAAGTGCGCCCCTTAAGTGTCACTCATGGATGTGGCAGGGTTGTAATCCAGGGTGGTCGAGTCTGACCATCAGGTGCACTGTCTCTGGGGCCTCCCGGGAGGGCACAGTCAGCCTGTGCCAGTGCCTTGCCCGGGGCCACCCAGCATGAGCCACACAGCAAACCGTAGTTGGCTGCTGCTTGTGCTGGGCTTGGAGGTGCCCAGGAGAGGCCCAGCTATGAGCCAGTGCAGCTGCCGCTAGTGCCAGGCCTGGGGCCGCTTATCAAGCCGCATGGGGCAGCTGCTGCTTGTCTGAGAGATTTTAGGAGAGTCCTAAGCATGGGGCTCTAGAGGCCACTTGCACAGAAAAGCCCCTGGAAATGGCCTGGATGAGCCTGCAGGTGGGGAGGGGCGGGGCCTCCGGGAATCACGGGGCGGGGCCAAAGGTGAGTCAGGTGCTGGCAATTCAAACATGGCGCCTGCCTGCGGGTTGTGCGGGGCGGTCTCGCCACAAGAGCCATGGCCTCCGCCAGCCCTTCTGCCTGGGAGGAAGCCGCCCTCCGCCTGTTGCCCGGATCTCAGGCAGGTCAGTCCCTCCCCGAGTGTCCCGGGTCCTTTCAGGCTGCTCCCGGTGCTGGGCTCAGAGGGAGCGTCCGAGTGAGTCCGCGCCGGGCCCTTGAGAGGAGCTGCTGGGGCTCCCGCGGCCTCCGCGACCCTCAGGGACAGTCCCCCTGGTTTCACAGCCTGGAGTGTGGGGACGTCTCTTCCCGGCCTGGAGCCCTGGGCTGGGGCCTGCTGTGGGGCTGGGACCCCTGCTCCTCCGGGAAACCCCCGCCGCTGAGATTCCCTCCCGGGTTTCCCGGCGGCACCGGGTGTGGGCCTGGCCTCGTGTCCCTGATTCAGCCCCGCCCCGCCCGCGTCTCCCCCTCCTCCCGTCTCGGTGCTTCCTCAGCTCCCTGGTTGTGGGGCTTCTGTTCAGCTGGATCTCAGGAGGCTCTGAGTGATGGTGGTTCTGTATTTTAGTTGTGATTTTGATGTGGTTGCAGGAGGCTGTGGGTGCAGCTGTGACCTACGCCGCCATCTTGTTTTTTCCTGCTTATTTTATACCCTCATTTATAGTCATGATTTAACTTTGCATTAAGGCGACTCCTTTCCTCTTAAATAAAAGTCTTTAACTGTTTTCGTTTTGCTTGTGGATATCTCCTAATTTAAGAGTGAAGAATCATCCATTTTTAGTACTAAAGAAGCTGCAGCTCCTTACTGTAATTTCCATCATTGTAAATTCACATCAAGTAAAAATACTTTCCTAATTCTCATTCCATTCTCTCTACAACAGGACTATGTTTTGGAGGGTACTTCATGTTTGTCACAAAAGTCTGAAAGCTTTTTCGAGCCCCATACAAAACAGTTGACCCTTCAAGTCAGGCCGACTCAGGCTTTAAATCTTGTCTTTTCTTCATACCTTATCAGCTTACTTAATCTTTCAGAACCTCAATTTCCTCATGTATTAAATGAGATTAATAATATATATTTCAGGAAGTTATCTTGAAAATGAATAAATTAAAGTGTGCCAAGGACCTACCATAATGCTTAGTACATAGTAGGTATACAATGGAATGTGACTATTATTAATTCCTTACACAGTAACTTTTCAGCAGTTCTCAGCTCTCCTTAAAATGTGTTTGTGTTACATGTGGTTGAGTTGGCTCCAACTCCTGGTGAGCGTAGGAATGAGTGATGTCCACAATGTCCTGTCCTCACCAGCCCTGCCCAGCTCTTACAGACTCCTGCCTATGTCTGCTTCTATGGAGTCAATCCGTCTCATATTTGGTCTTCCTCTTTTCCTGCTGCCTTCCATTTTCCAAGCATTATTGTCTTTTGCAAAGAATCCTGCCTTCTCATGATGTGCCCGAAGTAGGACAGCTTTAGGTTTGTGATTTTTGCCTCCAGGGATGTTTCAGGTTTAATTTGCTCTAGGACCCACTTTTTCATCTTTCTGACAGTCCAGGGCATCTCTAGAGCTCTCCTCCAACACCGTATTTCAAATGAATCAAGTTTTTTCCTATCAGCCTTCTTCACTGTCCAGCTTTCACATCCGTACATAGTAATTGGGGATATGAGCGTGTGGAAGATCTGTCTTGGTCTCTAATGACACATCTTTACTCTTGGAGATTTTTCCAAATTCTTCCTTTGCAGCCCTTCCAAGTCTCAGCTTTCTTATTTCTGGGCTGCAGTCTCCATTTGAATTGATGACTGAACCAAGGTAAACAAAATTAACAATTTAGAGGTCTCCATGGTCTATGTTAAAGTTGTGTATTTCTTTTGTAGTCGTAATGCATGTCTCCTTGATGTTCAAATGCAGTCCTGCTTTGGCACTTTCTTTTTTCACTTTCATTGGAAATCATTCCAAATCATTGCTACTTTCTGCCAGTAAGACAGTGTCATCTGCATATCTTAAGTTACTGATATTCCACCAATTTTCACTTGTCTTTCCTCTGAGTCTAGGCCAGTTTTTCATATATGTTCTGAGTTTAGGTTAAACAAATAAAATAGGAAGATAAAATGGACCCTTGTTGAACCTTTGCCTGTAGGAAACCATTCTGTCTCTTCATATTCTGTCTGGACAGTGTCCTGCTGTCCACAATACAGGTTATGCATCAGGACAATCAAGTGCTGAGGAATAATCATTTCTTTCAGAGCAACCCATGGCTTTTCATGATTGATGCAGTTAAAGGCTTTACTGTAGTCTATAAAACATACTAAAATTTAATTTCCTTTTTTTTAAAAAATATATCTTTATTGATTTCAGAGAGAGGAAGGGAGAGGGAGAGAGAGAGAGATAGAAACATCAATGATGAGAGAGTTATTGATCGGCTGCAGCCCGCAACCCGGGCATGTGCCCTGACCGGGAATCGAACCCCGATCGCCTGGATCCTAGGCCGACGCTCAACCACTGAGCCACGCCCAGCTGGGCTAAAATTTAATTTCTTAACACTAATATTTCTATTTAAAATATTTAGTGCCAGTTGTCCATTTCTTTCCCTAATCTAATCAGTTAACTACAGCTAAAATGTCCTAACTTCATAATTATTTATAGGTTTGATAAAAATAGAATGGCATGATGGTAACCAAGTTCAAGGCATGTGTTTGTCATTAGGCTAGACTTTTTCTACTCCCCATTCCATATTTAGATCTGAAGCTCTAGTTTTCCAAAATGCCTGGCCAAAGAAAAGCAATTGGAGGGTTCCTGCCTCTGTAGCCTGGCATAACTAAGCCCACGGCCCTGACTGTTTCCTTCTTATACTTGGCAGAAATTGGCCTCCTCTGTTTGATTTGAAGTCACGAATCTGGATCACAGTGAGCAGTACACTCTGCTTAATGAATCATTAGGAAGACAGAGAAAGAACAGACTCAAATACATGCAGGGTTGGTTAACCAGCCTTTCCCTGAACACTGCCCTGCTCCAACCTACACTGAAACAGGAAGGCTTTTGTAAAGCAATGACTCCCTCGCCAGTAGTTCTGTCTATTGAACCTAAGATGCATAGTCTACATTCTTGATTGATTTTAATCTGACTTGGCAGCTTTCTTAAGTATTGCAGCCATCTGCAAGCAGGAATAATGAGGGCTTTGTACAAACAGCATAGTTGCTGGGCTCCCTGCCTCATCCCCCCCCCCCCCCTTCTGTCTTCTTGACCTCATGCTCCATCACCTGCCAGTGTCAGGCTCTTGGGGCTTGCTCAGGACGTGATAAGCCCAAGATGTAAGAGGAAAGAGAGTAGGGGGAAGATGAATGATAAACAAATAATAAGATGATGGTAAGTGCTACTCTTCTCTGCATCTGGAGCTCCAGCCTCAGAATATTAAAGTTTCTTGAATGAGCTATGTTCTCTCCCACCTCAGTGACTTTGAACACTTGTGGAAACCTTCCTCAGCTTTCAGAAAACCTCAGCCCTTTTTACCTCTTCAGCGAGGCCTCTTTGACATTCCCATATCACGGCCTCTCTTATGACCTATTGTTGTCTGTCCACTCCTAGAAGTCCAGAGGCTACTTACAAGCAGGGTCCATGTCTTTTTCTTTTCTGTAGCTCAGAGACTTTACACAATGGCTGGCATGTAAAGATTGCTCAATGACTCTTGGTTGATTGACTGAATGGGTCAGGAAAGTTGAAGGCCAATCTTGATTTATCATATAAATAACATGGAACCCCCGTGATATTCCAGGGGAGCCATACAGTCCAAAAATAAACACATAATTCTGCCAGGTAGTGAGAAGTCCCAAGAGGTGAGGGGAAGGGAGTGACAGTGGAAGGCACACAATAAGCAGATAAACAAATAGGTCAGGAGGAGATAAATAGCAAGAGAAATTGCAGGGAGGAGCCCAGGGAGTTGCTACTTCAAATAGAGTGGTCAGGGAAAGCCTCCCTGGAAAAGTGATAGTTGAGCACACAGATCAGAAGCAAGTGAGAGAATGAGCCAGTAGAACCTGAGGGATGAGGCAGAGAGAACAGAGAGTACCAAATCGTCGAACTTGATGGGAGGAAGTGTGGCCTCTTTGATGTAAGGAATTGGAAGGAAGATAGCATGGCTGAAGTAAAGTGGGTGAAGAGGAAAGTGGTAAGAGGTGAGAATTAAAAGAAAAAGAAAAAGAAGGAAAAACAGACAAAAGATGCAGAATCGATTGGCTCTAATTACTAGGCTTTGGACCCATGAGAATATGATAAACCATCAGAGAAAACTTACAAATGAAACCCTGAATTCGTGTGGTTGGAAAGTAGGAGAAAAGCCAGAGGAATGGAAGGGGGTAAGGGAGGACGGGTCCTAATTCTGAAAAAGGAGGCAATACTAATAATAACATTCTAGAATACTTGATGTTCTTCCCAGGTAATTGATTACAATATTTGAAGAATAAAGCGTAAACACCCACGCGGGAAATTAGTGAGCTGTAGGAGCTAGGGTGGTGGGGTCACAAAGAACATCACATTTCCTTTTACTTGTACCGTCACTAATGATGTTAGGCTGCTTGATCAAAATAATGTGGTACAAATAGTATACAGAGATTTCTGCAAGCATTTGGCAAGGTCTTGGTATCCTTGTGGAAAGATGCATAGATATTATCTAAATGGTCATCCGGCTAGATGGCTTTGTTCTTTTCTATTATTTTTTTTTTATTGTGGTAAAATACACATAATATAAAATTTACCATTTTAACCATTTAAAAGTAGTACAATTCAGTGGTATTAAGTATATCCCCCGTGTTGTGCAACCATCACCAGAACATTTTTCATTACCTCAAAAGGAAATCCTATACTCATTAAGCAGTCACTCCCCATTCTCTTCTCTCCCCAGTCCCTGGTAGTCACTAATCTTCTTTCAGTATCTATTGATTTTTTTATTCTGGATATTTCATATAAATGGAATCATATAATATGTGACCTTTTTTGTCTGAGTTTTTTCACTTAGCTTAAGGTTTTCAAAGTTCATTCATGTTGTAGCATGTGTCAGTATTTCATTCCTTTTTATAGTTGAATAATATCCCATTACATATATACAGCATTTTATTTATCCATTCATCAGTTGATGGAAATTTAGGTTGTTTCTACTTTTTGGCTATTGTGAATAGTACTGCTATGAACATTTGTGGACCAGTCTTGGTTTGAACACCTGTTTTTAATTCTTTTGGGTTTATACCTAGGAGTGGAATTGCTAGGACATATGGTAGTTCTATGTTTAATTTTTTGAGGAAATGCAAAACTTTTCCACAGCAACTATTTTTCATTCCCACCAGCAGTGTATGAGGATTACAATTTCTCCACATTTTTGTGAACACTTGTTATTTTCTGGTTTTAGCTTTTTTTCTTTTTTAAATAGCTATCTTAGTGGGTGTGAATGATATCTCATTGTGGTTTTGATGTTCATTTCCCTAATGACTAATGATGAGCATCTCTTCATGATCTTGCTTGTTGGCCATTTCTACATCTTCTTTGGAGAAATGTTTATTCAAGTCCTTTGTACGTTTTTCAATTGGGCTGTTTGTCTTTTTGTTGTTGAGTTGTAAGTGTTCTTTATATATTCTAGATATTAAACCCTTATCAGATATATGATCTGAAAATATTTTCTCCAATTTTGAATGTTGAATGTTGTTGGGGCTTTTTTACTTTCTTGATAGTGTCCTTTAATCACAAATTTTAACTTTTTATGAAGTCCAATATATCTATTTTTTCATTTCTTTCTTTCTTTTTTTTTTTGCTTGTGCTTTTGGTGTCATGTGTAAGAATCCATTACCAAATCCAAAGTGATGATTTAACCCTAAGTTTTCTTCTAAGAGTTTTATAGTTTTAGAAACCCTACTCCATTCATACTCTGTATAGTCATGGACAAGTTGGAAGGGGCAAGGAGCACTCTATCTATCACATAACAGGCAGAACTAGAAGGCCTTGGGCAATCTGACAGGCCAGACCTTAGAACATCCTCATGTCAGGAGTTCACCAGGAGAGTTTATTTTCCAGCATCTACTCAGCCTTAAGGTTTTCAGACCTTGCAGACTTTTTTGTCCAGTGCTCATTAAAAATAAGCTTCCTTTCTTCAGGTACAGAAGTTAACTGGGCCTTAACTAGGGTTTCTACAGTTTGTCCAAGGTCAGGAAAGACACTATTAATAGATTCCAAAAAGTAACACAAAGCTAATCATGATCTCTGCAGAGCTCTCAGTGCACACATGGGTAAGGAATCGTGAAACTGTATCTCAAGAGGTGTTCAGGAGCCACTTGACAGCTCCCCCAGACCTTGCAGGGACTACTTGACTTGGTCTGGGGTGACGACCAGACAGAGCTGGAGATATTAGATTCTGCACATACTCCTCCCTTAGCTGTGTGGTTTTCCAATGCAACCTGAGCTGCTTTTCTGCCTCCCTCTTCCACTTTTAAGGACCCTTGTGATTATATCAGGCTCACCCAATAATCTAGGATAATCTCCCTATGTTAAAGTCAGCTGATAAGCAACCTTAATTCCCCTTTGCCATGTAACAACATATTCACAGGCTCTGGGAATTAGGACATGGACGTCTTCAAGGGTCCATTTCTCTGCCTACCACACCTTATACCTTCCTTGTCGTCTCTAGGGCTTGAAAGATCTCCAAACTGCTAAGGAGGAACAAAGGGATGGGATTATGACAACTTTATTATCCCACTTTTCCTTTTCACTTGCAGATACCCTGATCCAGTGCTTCTGCAGTTTTGGGGCATAAACCTGTGAACACCTAGTCACTGGTCATTCCAACTCAGCCAGATAGATGACTTGCCAATAATCCCAGGAAAGATGTATCCACCCCTTCTCCCCTGGTGAACTCTTCTGTCTTTCCAAGACCATAGCAGTAGGTCAAATGATGTTTACCCCACATTAAGTGCCAGCTATTCAGTCCCAGGGCAGGGACGAATACTACGCACAGTGCATAATGCAGGGGCAAGGCAGGTTTATTGAGTAAACTTAGAGGAGGGCCAATGAAATGTATGACAGACAGTGGCGTACATACATTGTATATGCCACCTCCCAACTCTTCTCTTCCCATAAAGAAGTGTTTGGGGGCAGGGCACAGTTGAAAGCACCAAGGTTTGACTCCAATAGAAAGACTCTGCTCCTCCGTACTTATAGAGAAATTGAGAGGGCCAGGAGGCATCCGATCGGGAATGTATCACCAAGAATTAGGAGGACTTAGGTAATTGTCAGTGGAGTGGCCATTGCTGAGGCGAGGATCATCCTAATCTGGAATTTGCACACAGCAATCACCCTTCTCAGCTGAACATTTTGAAGTCCTTCCTATGAGCCAGCCTGTTGCTAGGCTCCCTGAGGGGAGGGCACAGTGCATTCAGCGACTGTCTATCTCTCTTCAGATGGAAAACTGGTCAAATTTTCAAATGACACCCGAATGGAAAGTGTACCAAATTCAGAATCAGGATTTCAAAATATTGAAGCAAGCCAGAAAGATGAGTAAAACCTAACCAGATGATGTTTATTTGTGATTTTTTTCTTTTTTTAAGGACTTAGTTGTTCCTTCAAAGAGTAACAAAAGCTAGAAAGAATAAATGCCTACTAAAGAAAAATCAGCATAAAGATAGCTACTAGAGCTCTTAACAGAACCCAGAGGCTACCCAAGTGGCCTACCAAGGAGTGCACTAAAAGTGCCTGAATTTATTTCCAACATCTCGTAACAGATGAATATCAAAATTTCAACAATATGTCTCCTTCTAAATCGGCAAAGTAAAAAACCACTGGTTACCAAACATTTTGCTCAATGTGCTAGTATCTCTCTTTCACTCTTAGGAGCAGCTTTCACTAAAAATGTTCCCCTTCAGTTACCATACATAATGCAATTAAGGAATGCGGTGTGTACATGTAGGTGGGTGTGGAAGTAGAAAAAGTACAATTCAGATACCAAAGCAGAGACCGTATTATTCCAGAATCAACTTCCCCACCATAAATATTTTAAAACCTCAAAATCCAACACAATGCTTATATAATACTTTTCACCTTAAATATCAAGCTAATTACTTTCTAAAATATTTATGAAAAAGTAAATCATAGAATTCCATTCAATTTTTAACTATGCATAATATTTATGAGTCCACAAATTGCAAATAAAAAATAAGAAAAAGGTAATAAAAGTGATCTGTTTCCAACTGGGAAACATGCATTAGAAAATTCGAATCTACTCTTGCAAAGTTTTGTTCACCAGATTTTCTCTTGGGGGCCTGGACAGTTAGCATAATACTTACAGATTTTCAGATCAAAAATGCCTCGTGAGGTTTGAATTTTCACTACTGACTTAATTTTTACAGTTTTTGCTTATATCAAAGGACCTAACTCTTAGCCAGACCAAGAAAAAAATCTGTATAAAGTCACCTAAGAATATTTGTGCTCCCCATCCAGTTCCAATCACCACCATTTGTAACACTCTCATAACTTAAATCTTTTGTCTTGCATTGTTTCTGCGACATGCAAACAGCAGTGGGAGAAAGGGAGATGATAAATAAAACATGCAAGAATATTATAATTTCCAAGTGTTGAAAGAGAACTCATCTGAACGGTACAGCAAGCATGATTTTAAAGTAATATTTGGTGTTAGAAAACACAAATATTCTGTGTTAAGTGGTAGTGTTTGAACTTAAGTTAACTGATTACTCAAAAATTCAGAAACACAAATTCATATATCAAAACTGACTACCCTAGCAGAGAGGAAAACAGGAATTGTTCTAAAACACAGGGTAAAAGTTAAGTGCTATATCTGAATAAGAGGACATTGTCATGAGCAACACATAAAATTCAAGTCAGTATGGAGCCATTGGATGATTATAAAACAACTAAGCTGAGTCTCAAACAGTCCTCAGGTAGGAAATATCAAAATCACCCTCTCTGTTAATCTCAGTACTGTCCATTTCAAACTGTTTTTTTTCTTGAAGTTGCTTGCTGACCAGAATGTTACTTGTTAAGTTATAAAAATAAGCATAGAGGAGGGCAATAATCCCAATAAACAAAAATTTTTGAAATGCTGATAACAAATAGTCACCTCTTTTAAATCAAAATCTGCCTCAAAGAAGATGTGAATGCATTGCGAATTTTTAAAAACAACAACACAGAAGTGTCTTTCATTCACAATCACAAAATCAATGGTAAAGATGAAAAGTCCCAAAAAGAAATGTTGAAAAGAGCATTACATCTTCTTGATTCTACAAGATAATGGCATATTAATTTAGCACAGGAAAACAGATGAATATATACTTTTAAATATTTTACCCTTTTACAATCTATCCCTAAGCCTAAAGTAATAATTATCATGATGATCTGAAATACTACTACTGTACTAATGAATATGTGAACATCTCCATATTATTATTGTCAGGAATAAAAATGGTAGACTACAGACAGAGCCCAGTGGGCTGGTTTCCACTTCCCTACACGAAATGTTGAGTAAGGATTGATGGCTAAAACAGAAATTGTTGATGTATTTTAGAAACTGTGACTATACTGAGGTCAAATATGCAAACTGAGCTTCTCTCTGGGGATTCCACTGATTCCTAGTGTCTTTTCCAACCACCTGCTTCCTTTCCTTCAAACTTCTTTAAGTGTCCCCAAATTCCTACCTCTTCAGTTTGCACACCATTCTGTTCAGTGAGCCTAGACAAATGTTGCTTCCATATCTCACCTGCCCCCTCCCTCAGTCATGCAATTAGGATCAGCACTTTTAACTGTTGTATTTTTTTTTCCTGAGAAGCAATTTACCCCTTTACACTATCAGCCTCTATGAGGAAACACCCATTTTACATCCCATTTTGTCGTGACCACTTGGACCAAATCGTGACCCCAAAAGATGAATGCAATTGTGTTTTAATTAAAGTCAGGGGCCAATGGATTAAGAGGAAAAAAAACTTGAAGTTCAAAGCTCATTTGTAGATATTATAGCTTAGACATTTCAAGAAATCATCTAGATTTTTTTTTTAAAGTAAATAAAAAACTAAAAGAAATTTAACTGCATGGTTAATGTGGTACTCTCCTATATAAACTTAAAATTTCTTATCTTGTTTTTAAAGAATGTTTTTAAATTCCTTAAAATAGGAATAATAGAAATCTAACCAGCAATAAAAAGGTCCAAATCGTAGAGAAAAGATTGCAATTCTACTAAAAAGGAGCCCTACTTTCTGTGAAGAAAAGTGCAAGTTGGCCAGCCCTGACTCAGCACAGATGGGACAATAATAGCTTAAATTGAATTCTTCTGCTGCAGGATTATCTATTTCATTAGGGATTTAGACTCAGAGAGAGCTGGACATTTTTGCTCATTCTTATTCTCAAAATAATAATATTCTTTCCTTGAGCCAGTCAATTTTATTTAAAGTTTTCTGTAGCTAAGACTGCTATAAGCAATAATACCCAGGAGGATCTCTTGTATGTTGCAAAGAAATGGCAAAGGTATATTGCTTTTTATGCTGCGTCCTCAATGATCTCCCCCTTCCTATCTCATTTTTATTTAAATTATAGAAAAACAGAAAAAAAAGTTAAATTTCTGTTATCTGTAGTCGTGCCCATGTTAAATTGTTTTTAGCTCAGTGAAAAATGTTTCCACAACACATTTTTTAAAAATTTTAAATTACAGTTGATGTACAATATTATATTAGTTTTAAGTATACAACCCCATGATTAGACATTTATTATCACTTACGAAGTGATCACCTTGATAAATCTAGTACCCATCTGATGCCATATATAATTATTACAATATTATTGACTGTATTCCCTATGCTGTACTTTACATCCCCATGACTATTCTGAAATGAGCAATTTGTACTTCTAAATCCCTTCACCTTCTTTTTACCTATCCCCCCAACCCTTTTCGCATCTGGCAGCCATCAACATGTTCTCTGTATCTATGACTCTGTTTCTGTTCTGCTTGTTTTTTTTTTACTTTGATTTTTAGATTCCACATATAAGCGAAATCATCTGGTATTATGCTTTCTCTGACTCAGCATAATACCCTCTAGGTCCATCCATGTTGTTGCAGATGGCAAGATTTCATTCTTTTTTATGGTTGAATCCTATTCCATTGTATATATGCACAACTTCTTTATCTATTCATCTATTGATGGACACCCCAGTTTTTTGTTTTGTTTCCATTTTCATGAAATATCTTTTTTCATCCCTTTGGTTTCAGTCTGTGTGTGTCTTTCAATCTGAAGTGAATCTCTTATAGACAGCATATGTAAGGGTCTTGTTTTGTTATCCATGCAGTCACCATATGTCTTGATTGGTGCATTTAATCCATTTGTATTTAAAGCGATTATTGATAGATATGTATTTATTGCCATTTTATTATTCATATTTTCAATCTTTATTTTCTTCTTCTTAAAAAAGGTCCTTTACCATTTCTTGTAATATTGGTTCAGGGGTGATAAATTCATTCAGATTTTCTTGTCTGGGAAGCTATTTATTTATCCTTTGATGCTAAACAATATCTTTGCTGGATAGAGTAACCTTCGTTGTAGTTCCATGTTTTTCATCACTTTGAATATTTCATGCCAATCCCTTCTGGCCTGCAAAGTTTCTGTTCAGAAATCAACTGACAGTCTTATGGGAGCTCCTGCACAGGTAACTAACTGCTTTTCTCTTGCTGCTTTTAAGATTCTCTCTTTGTCTTTAACCTTTGGAATTTTAATTATGATGTGTTTTAGAGTCAGCCTGTTTGGGTTCATCTTGTTTGGGATTTTCTGCATTTCTTGGTGTCTATTTCCCTCACCAGGAAGTTTTCCATCATTATTTTTCAAATAGGTTTTCTATTTCTTGCTCTCTCTTCTCCTTCCAGCACCCCCATGATTTGAATGTTGGTATGCTCAAAGTTGTCCCAGAGACTCCATACACTATTCTCATTTTTTTGGATTCTTTTTTCTTCTTGCTATTTATATTTGGTGTTTTTTGCTTCCTTATATTCCAATAACTGATTTGATGCTCCACTTCATTTACTGTACTGTTGATTCCCTGTAATGTATTCTTCATTTTAGTTCATGTATTCTTCATTTCTGACTTTTAAAAAAATGGTTTCCATGTCCTTTTTATACTGTTGGAGTTGTCACTAAGTTCATTGAGCATCCTTATAACCATTGTTTTGAACTCTGTATTTGGTAGTTAGTTTGCCTCCATTTCATTTAGTTCTTTTTCTGGAGATTTCTCCTGTTCTTTCATTTGGGACCTGTTTCTTTGTCTCCTCATTTTGGCTGCTTCCTTGTGTTTGTTTTTATGTATTAGGTAGAGCTGCTACATCTTTTGGGCTTGGTAGAGTGGCCTTATGTAGTAGGTGTCCTGTAGGGCCCAGTGGCATAGCATCCCGAGTTACATGAACTGAGCACTCCAGGTTCCCCTCTTCCCCCCTGTGTGGTTGCTGTGCACTGTCCTGTTGTAGGTGAGCCTTGATTGCTGTTAGCATGTCACTGGAAGGGATTGACCCCTAGGCCAACCAGCTACAGGGATTGGCTTAAATTACTGTGGAGGAGCTGCTGTGCAGGGGCCAACCCTACGGAGCAGGACTCACTTCAGTGGGGCTTTGGTGCCTACTGAGTCTCCCCCTTGAGTGTGTCACTTGTGGAGGTAGTTGGGTTGCAGTCTGGTATAGTCTGAAACTGTGCACTGGGTGCACTGGTTCTGGGGCCTCCCAGGAGGTGCAAGGTCAGTCACTGCTTGTGCCCTGCCTGGGGCTACCCTGCACAAGCTAGAGTGATCTGCAGATGGCTGCTACTTGTGCTGGGCTTGGAGGTGCCTGGGAGAGGCCAAGCTGTGAATTGAGGCCGACTGCCTCTAGTGTCTGGCCCGGGGCTCCTTAGGGAGAGGTACAGTGTATGCCAATGCCAGATGCTGCTTATTTGAGAGATTTTAGGAAACTCTGAACCATGAGCCAAGAGAGGCCATTTGTATGGGAAAGCCACTGGAAATGGCTTGGGTGGCCTGCAAGTTGGGTGGGGTGGGGTCTCAAGGAATCACCAGGGTGGGGCTACAGTGTTAGCCAGGTTGATTGGGACTCAAATATGGCTCCTGCCTGCCAGCTCTGTGAGGGGAGGTCCCAGAAAAGGAACAATGGCCTCTGCCAGCACTTCTGTCTAGGAGAAAGCTGCTCCCCTAGCTCTTGCCCTGAAGCCAGATAATTCAGTTCTTCCCCATATGTCCAATGTGACTTTCGAGCTGCTGCCCCAGCACTGGAGCTCGGAGTGAGTGAGTCTGAATAAGTCTGTGTGGAGGCCCTTTAAGAACTGTCTGGGACTCCAGCAGCCTCAGTCTCTCTCAGCTTCAATCCCTGCTGGTTTTTACAGCTAGAAGTTATGGGGACTTTCCTTCCTGGTACTGGAAACCTGGGCTGTGGGCCTGGTATGGGGCTGGAACCCCTCACTCCTCAAAGGGGACTTCTTCATCTGAGATATCCCTCCCAATTTTTATGCACCACGTGCAGGTTCCACATCTTTGCCCCTCCTATCAGTCTCGATGTGACTTCTTTAAATCCTTAGTTGTAGAACTTCTGTTCAGCTAGATTTCAGGCAGTTCTGAATGATGGTTGTTCTGTAGCTTAGTTGTATTTTTGATGTGGTTGTTGGAGGTTCTGAGTACCACGTCTTCCTATGCTGCCATCTTGACCAGAGCCTTGAGACCACCAGACATATTTTTAACATATAATTTTACATAATGAAGCATGATAAAACTAAAAAAATGAAACACTGACATTGTCACACTAATTGCTTGAGCATCCTCTGTATAGAACAATAGAATTATTTCCAATATTTGCTTGAATAGACCATTTTTCTTGTGAAGAACCCACTCATAGAGTCAAATAGAGTCAGCAGAGTGCATGCATAAAGGGGAAAATTAATCTATGCCTGTCTTTATTATGATAATGGATATTTTTCTCTCAAGAAATTAAAGTCCATGGCATTCATCTCCAAACCATCTTGTGATGGTGTTACAAAGTGTTCTTCTCCTTTAGTGATCAAAGTGAAAATGTTTGTGAAAGCTCTTTGTAAGCTATGAAGTAGTGTTCATATATAAATTACTATCATTATTGGCTTAATACTTATTTATATCTGAGATTAAAATGAGACACCTGGAAATTGTTGTTCTAGTTTGGTTTCCCCTGAAGCAGATACTGAAATTAGGATTTGGGTGCAGAAAATAAACTGGGGAGGTGATCCCAGTAAGCATAAGTGAGGGAGTGGGGACTGTTAGAAAAGGAAGGAAGTCCCCCCAAAGGGTGAGTTATTAGTAATTACAACCATGCACAAATGAAGATCAGGTGAACCAAGCAGCCTCTGAATCATCCTACTGAGGATGGGAAGCTGAGGCATTTAGCTACAGGCTTCTGTCCTTCATTGGTTAAGGGCTGCCTGCAGGGATAATAAATCTCTGGCACTATGTAGACACCTTGTGTACAGCCTGAGCCAGCTCCAAAGGTGCTCAAGAATGTCCTTGGGCAGAGATGCAGAAACACAGGTGGCTACTTGAGGTGGGAAGCTGTCAGTATGTACGAGATTGTCTTCCCAGTAACTGCAAGTGAACCCAGAGTGGGCCAGGGGCATATGGGGCAGGGCATTTGTTGTATGTGCTGAGATGCCAACCATCATATGCAGGCTCAGAAGCAAAGTCAAGGGCAGGTTTCTGGGATCTGACTTGTGCTGTCTATTTGGGTCCCAGGCCTATTATAAACACATTGCATGAGTGAAGCATCCTAAGTAAAATTACCCTGTTTCCTTTAATCCTGTGTATTGGTGCCACTATTAGCTATTTTTAGATGCTGAGATTGAAGTGCTGTCCAGCTTCTGCTATGTTTCATGAAATTTATTGATATAGTTTTGGAGGCAGCATATTCTAATACAATTTGTTCCAACTCTGGGTATTCATTAGAATCATCCAAGGAACTTTGAAGGAAAATACTGATGCCTCAGCCTCACCCACTTTAAAGTAAGGATCTCTAACAGTGGGGCCAAGGTCTTGTGTGTGTGTGTGTGTGTGTGTGTGTGTGTGTGTTTACTGTCCATATGATTTTCATTGCAGTCAAAGTTGAAATCGCTGGGTAATGAAGAAAACATAGCTTTGGAAAAACTTTGAAATCATATAGCATTGGCTATAGATTTTTGCCACTCTACTAAGTAGCCATATAACTTTCTATGAGTAAAAACACATCCTCTGGGGCTTAGTTTCCTCATTTGTAAAACAGAGATTGTGTGTGTGTGTGTGTGTGTGTGTGTGTGTGTGTGATAGACTTCTTTGAGAACTAAATGGATGCAAAAAAAAAAAAAAAGCCTACTCTTGTGCCTGGCACATAGTTGGTGCTTAATAAATATCAGTTCTCACCTTCCTAGTACCCGCTGACTTGCTCTGAAAAGTGCTACTGTATCTCCATACACTGAAAAATGCAAATTAAATTTTCACACATAGATGGAGAGGCTGGGGAGCTGCAAGAACAAATGGAGGAGGGCAGGATAAGATTGTTACACTATCAGAAGTTAATGAAAGAGAATATAACAAGAGAAAAAAAACTGACTGAACATGGAAACAAGAAAACCACTAGCTGGTTAAAATACAATTATGCAAAGGCTTCCTGTGGAACAGATTTAGGGTGGCATGAGAGCCAGTCCCTGCCAGAGATAATAAGTAGGTACTGTGGGGTCCGGCCCTACCCTCATGGAATGTCTGTATGAAGTTGAAGTCTCAAGCACAAGAAAATACCTTTAAGCACAAGAAAAATATTCATGAGAGGTCCTTTACAACACCCTAGGTTAGGCTAAGTACCCTCCTCTGGGCTTCTTGTGTTACCAGTAAATTAATATTCAATATTATGTTCACAAAAACTACTTATGTATTGACTAGAAGACTGAGTTTTTTTGGGGGGACAAGGCTGTGTTCATTCATGGACAATACCTGGTACACAATTGAAGTTCAACCATTATGAAACTAAGTCAAAACAGAGCCTAAATCTGTGTGGTTGACCTTGAGATTGCCTCTCCCCCTTTGTTTTAGGAATGCGAAATTGGTCCAACTAGAGAAGGGTCTGATGTCAGGAGAGACAAAATCTGCAGCCATTTTGCTTTCATAAAGAATGCCAGTCTTAACATGGTGAGAGTATTACATAGGAAGGCAGAGGAAGGGTCATACGTAAATGGATCTGGGGTCCTTACTACTGGACTTTATCAGCTATGCAAGCCAATTCTGTTTGAGCTGGGTTTTCTGTACCTTCCAAGCCAAAGTTTCCCATGGATATGGTTATTGTTAGGAAAGGCAGCCTTATGTGCAGTCTTTTGACACCCGCTTGACCAAATAAGAATGGACCTTGGGTCTGGAACATATTCTTACCAAGAGATAAAGAGCCCACAGAGCTTGTGCTGGGCTTATTGACTTGTGTGGGCATATCTTTCCCTGTTTCATTCTTAATGAGTGTTCCTTATTCTGCTTAATTGTGTATGTCAGTGGCCCACAGGCACACACCCAGCTTTCAGTATTTCATACTCCAAGGGTAAGGGTCAGGGTCCTTCTCCTGTGGCGCTAGAGGGGTATGTATAGGCCAACTGACCTTTGTTGGCTGCCTGGGGGACCTCTGGCCATGGGGGACAGGAATCCACTATTGAAGCTGATCTTGCTCAGCCTTTTATCCACATACATAAAGCATTGTTCCATCCAGTTCTTGCCTGCATTGTGTTTTCTTTGGCAACTCTGATATGAAGATGTGATGAGCAGAGGTTTTTGGAGTCTTACTTTGGGATTGATAACTGGTTCATGGTGTTCTGCTTGACAGTTACATATAGTTATATTTTGCACAAAAGTATAGTGAGCACGTTATCTTTAGATAAGCAAATTGATGACTGAATTTCTTAGCATCAGTAGTTGAATTAGTTGGAACTTTTGAAACAGATGAGAAAACAAACAAAAAGGACTTTAGATAAAAAGGGTTTTATTGGAAGGATCACTGGATAATTCATTCCATGGTTTGTCTCAGAGGGACAGTGATGTGACATAGATACAGTTAAAGGAATATGTTTTCTCTGATGTCAAAAGATACAGAAACCAAGCTGCCCTCAACAGCCTCACAAAGCAAGAGACAATGCAGGTTGCATCCTTGATTCCTCTAAGATCCCTTTAAGGTTGGTGGGCACTGAGTGAGAATTTTGCTGGGTGGGAGAAGCTCGCACCTGCCTCTTCTTTTGGGTTTTTGTTTGTTTGTTTGTTTGTTTGTTTGTTTACTCTGTTAACCCCTTTCAATCATACTGCAGAACCTGGCTACCTGCTTGCTTACTCATCAGATATAAGAAATAGACACAAAACAACCCTTGTACTTTCCTCATTTGTCATGAGACAGGTGACATTAATGGTTAATTTCCCATGAGTTTCTGGGCCTGAGCCAGTAGGCCTGCCTGAGTTCCATTCTACTTCTAGAATAGAGGTCAGAACCAAAAAAACAACTCTTAGGGAAGCATGGACCAGGGCATCCCTGGTAACCTCAAGGACAAGATGGGAATCTCCCTCTCCTCAAGATTTACCTTCCCTCCCTGTCTCTGCTTCTCTCTGCAAGGTGTTGTAACCCTGGTTGATGGCAGCTCAAGGTCTCACATCCTCCCAGCATAGAGACCTGAAAAGGAACAGTTTCTTTCCCTTAGGGCTGATTTGAAAATGTCCAGAGAAGTTCCTCTGATGGAACAAGCTTGGGTCATGAGGCCTGTCTTATGAAATGGATTGTCTTAGTCAGCTGGGGCAGCTGAAACAGAATACCAGAGACTGGGTGGCTTATGCAACAAACATTTCTCACATTCTGGATCTGGGAATTCTGAGATTATAGTGTCAATATAGTCTGGTTCTGGTGAGAGCCCTCTTTCTAGTTTCCAGATGTCCACTTTCGAGCTATGTCCTCACAGGGTAGAGAGAAAGGGAGGAAGCAAGCTTTCTCCTGTTGTCATGAGGCTCCACCCTCATGACTTAATTACCTCTGAAAGCCTGCACTTCCTAACACAAACATTCAGTCCATAACATGGGTGGGGGAAGCTGGGAGGAGGGTATTATGATTATCAACACCATTAAAACCATACAGTTGAAGCTGTGAATATGAGTCCTCCAAAAGAAAGAATGGATCATTCTCAAAAGGTGGGGTGGTGGCCACATCAAATAAGTAGATCTTGCGACAACAGTAATAGTAAACCTTTGAAAACCAGATAACCTTTACCACTAATGCCACTGACCCTGTTGAGGAAGAGATGTATCTCCAAGAGCCTCATTTCTTAAAGAATGGTGCCCAATGGCGTTGTTTTTCTAATTATGCTCAGTCATGACAAATATTGCTGTGCTCCTGTTCCGTCAAGAAAACGTATAACAGAGGGTGACTGTATGGTACTATTTCTTTCTTTCTTTTTAAAAAATATGTTTTTATTGATTTCAGAGAGAGGAAGGGAGAGGGAGAGAGAGATGGAAACATCAATGATGAGAGTCATTGATCAGCCGCCTCTTGCACACCCCCTACTGGGGATCGAGCCCGAAACCCAGGCATGTGCCCTGACTGGGAATCGAACTGCAATCTCCTGGATCCTAGGTCGATCGATGCTCAACAGCTGAGCTGTGCTGGCCTGGTTGTATGGTTCTTTTTCTATAAAATAGCTCGAGTAGGCAAATTCATAGAGACAAAAGGTAGATTAGTGATTGCCAGGGGCTGGGAGGAGGTAGGGGTGATAGCTGAACGATATGGAGTTTCTTTTTGAAGTGATGCAAATTACTCTAAAATCATGGTGATGGTTGCACAACTTTGTGGATATACTAAAAACCATTGGATTGGACACTTGAAATGGATGACTTGTATAGTATGTGAATTGTATCTCAATAAAGGTGTATTATTATTATTATTATTATTATTATTATTATTATTATTAGAACAGAAGGCTGAAAAGATGCTTAGAAAGTGATGAAATAAGAAAAGCAGATGGACACTGCTTCAGCAAATCAGACCCACAAACAAAGATAGTGGATGAGGGACAAGGTTTTAACTGAACTCAGAGTTATTCCCAGTGTGGGCCCCTCACCAGCAACTGTATCTCCTGGGAGCTAGTTAGAAACACAAATTCATGGGTCCTACCCTAAACTCCCAAATCAGAATTCCTGGGGATAATTAAAGTTGAGGAAGCATTACCTTAGCTCATCATTGCTTTTAATAAACGAGAACTCCTTCCCTAACAGTGTCCAAGGTGCTGTCATCAGGGCTTTCCAAACTGCAGGTCCAACAAAACGTAAAAGCAGCAGTAACGTATTTTTCTAAAATGTTATCTGGACAAAGAACCCTTAATTCTTTACTTTGCACGTAATGATACCAATGTAGCAGGGCTTACTAACAACCAATGGTTACTTGCAATAAAGATAGTTCATTTGCTGGGAGCTGCTAAAGCAGTTAAGCAGACTGATGTGCCTTGAAGCTGCAGGTATTTTCTCTATGACCTGCCGGAAAGATACCTCTATCATTTTTCTGCAGTGAAGATGCTGAAATTGGTGTGAATGCAATGAAAGCTGAGATGCAGGTGGAAATTCAGAGATAGTTTTGTCATCTTGAAAGCCAATTACCTGCTCCAATGCCACATTTCCAGATCCAAGGTTTGAGGACAAATTTATCTCCTGTGATCATGTGAAGCATCATAAGTGCTGCACACATATTAGAAATAAGAAGCCAGAGCAAGAAAAACAATCTTAACACTGCTTTTGAAAATATTCAGAAAGGATCTTTAAGCCACGCACAAAGCTCAGCTGGTACGCCTGCTTCAGTGAAACTGCTTTGTCATCATCCACCTGACTTTAAACTCCAGGAGGTAAATTTTGACTGTGGTCAACTACTATTAGGCAGGGAATGTGGTAAATCCGTGGCAACATTACCAAGAGCAGAAATCTGTGCTGGCCCAAAACATCGGGCGCCTGCTCTGACTTCACTTAAAAATGGATGTCCATTTGGTGCACAATTGCAAATGGGAGGTGCCAAGGTTGAAAGGGCAGTCCAGGCGCTGTCTCAGCTCAGATGTTGTTGTAGGCTACAGTAAAATGTCACACTTTAAAAAGTGAGCACTGTAACTATTAATAATAAAGTTGTAATATTTTAAAATTTTATGTTCAGAAGTCCATTCTAGGAAAGAATATTTGCTTCTGGCCTTGGCTTGGGCCATTGGGCATGTGGTTAAAATGCGTATTTTGTGCACCCCTGGTTTACAATGGACCAAACTTAAAATTAACATCAGATATCCAGGTTCTTAAACAATTCCTTGGCCTCTACAATTTCGCATTAGCTTGTGTCCTTGTTCAGCTCTTCCTGTATTCTTCCCCTTCTCTGCTTTGTCCTTTCCAAGAGCCAAACCCAATTTCCCTCCATTTGCTTAGGGAAGCAATTCAGCGATCTCCCTGCTTTATCTCCAAAATCAACTAGGGCCTTTCTTCACACAGCTAAGGCCTTATAGTCAGTACTGAAACCTAGAACAACACCTTCCCCAGACCCTTACAGAGACAAAAATGTGTATAATATATATGCAAAAAAGAAGGTACTAAATATTAAACTAAATAAAATTTCCATTGGGTGGAAATAGGGGGCACATGCAAACTCTCTATGCTATCTTTACAATTTTTGTGCAACAGAATTATAATCCCCTCTCCCACGTTGGCAGTTGGATATTGTCAGGTTCCAATTCAGAGCTTCCCAGCTCAAAAGTATGTGCTATTTTCACTATAACCCACTGACTGTCAATACATGCCCCAACCAGGAATCAAACCCTCAACCCAGGTATGTGCCCTGACTGGGAATTGAACCAGCAACCTTTCAATGCACAAAGACAATGATTAACCACTTGAGTGACTCTGGCCAGGCACAACAGATTTTTGATATCAGATTTGCAGTCTGAATTATGTTTATTGAATAATGTTCTTGATTTGTACTAAAGGCAGGGTTAGAAATGAGGTGGCCTTGGGAAAGAGTCTCAATATTAAGTTGAAATATATAATGGCCAAAACTGGTTGAATGTTGGCAATTTCACATGGTTCAACCTGATATACGCTGTGTGATAAACTTGCACAAGAGCAGTGCCTTAATCCAATCCATGCTTTGAATCACTTAGAGCTTTAGTTGGTTCCCAGAGTTGCTGTAGCTACTGGCCTTGGGGCAGAATTATCACTGAACTGTTGGGGGGATTGTTTTAATTTTTTGTTTGAATTATTATTGGAATTATTGTGAGACTTGTCTTTCAGCTATTTGCTGTATCAATCTTTTTCTCCTTTATCTGCTTCTTTGAATTTAATTAAAGTTGGCCATTTAGAACTTGTACTCCCAGGTGAACAAAATGTGCCCAAGCCTTGAACAGCAAGTAAATCAACCAGTAAAGAGAATTCTAACTTCGAAATTTAAAATTTGTATCCAGAGGCCCTAGAGTAAAGAAGGTACTACATTTTAAGGTTATTTCTTGACGAGAGCCCCCTAAAGATAAGGGACATAGAGAAATGCTAACTGCACCTTGTTCAACATCATTGAAAATAAATATTAGCTACATTTTGGTGTAATAGATTTGGAATAAGAAACTTCTTTGTTGAAAAAATGACTAAAGACAACATACACTAAAATAATTTGAATTTTACAGATAATACCCTACTAATATTTTTAGTTTAGCACCATCTGTTTATCTGAAATTAAATTTCTGGCAAATAATCATGCCAGGAGATGCTGTTTTTATTTTTATGTGCAGCTGAAACACAGAATAATAAAAATCTGCTTGAGTTGAAGAAATATGTTCATAAATTTTTTTTTTTAATCTGAGTTGGCTGAGAAAATGACTTTTTAATCTAGTGGCAGCTGCTTTCATTTGGCTGGTGTTCAGTCTAAATAGTTTATGTTGGAGACAGATCATTTGTTTTATATTTGGACGCAGTATAACAAACAGTGTCTTTTGAGCTATGAGGAGGACCCAGATATTACAAACATCTTATTCTCCCCATTAGCCTACCTTTCTAATTATTTCTTGTTTCTTTCACCAGCACAAAGTGACATGCAATAGGTCTGTAAATTAAAAGCCCAAGTGGCACCCGTTACCCTCTTATTTTTATTCCACTCTGAGAAAGTCACATCCTACATATTAATTGGCATTTGTTTACAGGAGGAGGAAAGGATGGCTTTTGAAAATATGATGCAGTGGAAATGCTTCTTGTCGTACTGGCTTGCAAATAGAATCACTGCACTCCCTGTGGGTACTCTGGGTGATTCCACTGGGAGCCTGATTCTTCCCAACAGAGTGTTAATTAAAGCGAGCCACCTCTTGGCACCTCGCTGTGCTCCAGCTACACTTCAATATCCTCCAGCCGCCTCTTTAATCAACAACATGTGTTAGATGTCTACTTTTAGTGAGAAGTACTGCAGCTACCACCCTGATTTCAAAGGCAGTGATAAGGACAGGGGTTTTATTGCATTGCTTCAAAGTCAGGACACCTAAACCTACATTAGAGACCGTTCATATCTGCCATTGACTTGGAATAATTGAAACTTCCCAAGTAAAGCATGGATTTTGTAGAATAAAGAGATCTGGCCTTTTTGTCTCTGTACCCCAACACTTAGCACACAGGTCTCATTGTGTTTATCCAATAAACCCACTTTTCTTACTGGGCAGTATGGAATTATCATTGTACGTGCCAGCTTCTCTTAATATTGCAAAAACAATGCATTATTTTGAATGTAGAGGCTGGCCTTCAGTGATAAACTTATTACACAAAAAGTGCAATACATTTTAAAAGAAAATTGGTGTATTAGTTAGCTCTGCTACCGTAATAAAACATCACAGACTGGGTGGCTTAAATAACAGAAATTTATTTCTCACAGTTCTGGAAGCTAAGAATTCCAAGATTAAGGTGCTAACTGATTCAGGTCCTAGTAAACGTTCTCTTCCTGGCTTGCAGATGGTAGCCTTCATGCTGTGTCCTCACAGGGCAGAGGAGAGAAAGAGAGAGAGAGAGAGAGAGAGAGAGAGAGAGAGAGAGGGAATTTTTCTTCCTATAAGGCCACAGTCCCATATGATTAGAGTTCTATCCTATGACCTCATTTATCTTTTATTACCTTGTAAAAACCTTGTCCCCAGAATAGTCATATTGGGGGCTAGGGCTTCAACATATGACTTTTGGGAGGACACAAGCCAGTCTATAGCAATTGAAATGGACTAGAAGAAGCACTTTAATATTAGGATTCTCAAGTTTCCATAAAAAGAACCAGCTTTTAAAAAGTTCGTATTAATATTACTTCCTTTTAATTTTGCATCTCAAAAATGTCAGTTTTTAGAATTTTATTTAGAGTTTGAAAATACACCAAACTAATCTATGAAGTATTAAAAGTCAGGATAGTCATTCTGGGAGAAGGGGGCAAGTGACTGAAAGGGGGCTTCTGAGGTGCTTCAGTGCTCCATTTCCTTTGGGTATTGATTCAAAGGATGTGATCAGTTTGTGAATATTTGTTCATATATAATTTGTGCACTTTTCCTGAATGTGTGTTACAAGTCAATCAAAAGTTAAAACAGAAAAGAAAAAGAAACCTGAGTGATGCATTTAATACCATTATAAACCACACAATTGTTCCATTGTGTTCCAACTCAGGACTAGAAAAGACACAGAGGTCTTTTCTAGTTCAAAACATTACCAGAGGTTAAAATCTAATGAGTTGTAACATATGAAGAAGACTAGTCTTTACAAGGTTGAGTATAATATCTTCCCACAGGCACAAGCAGAACTGCAGACACAGTGGAAATTTCTGGCTGACACTGCTTGATGCTGTTTTTCTCAGTCTGGTAGCTCAGCAGCTGGAGGCTAAAAAGGCAGGTTTCCAGGGAGAGGAGAAAGGCTTTCTATGAAAGGGATAATGTGGACTCCAGATCAGGGCCATATCCTGGACCTTCTCGAGAGCGATGGCAATTTTAAGTGGCTTGTAAACAAACACTGCCATGTTGTTCCGGGAAGTTCTAGCTGCCCTAAGAAGAGGCTTTGGATCTGTGCAAGTGCCGAAGCTGGCTTTCCTAGACAATGGGTGGAGCTGAAGAGTCAAGTGATATGTTTGTAACCCTGGAAATCAGTGTCCCTAAAAGCTTCACACTCACACTCCTGTTATTGGTCTAAAGGAGTCTGTTTGCCTGGGCTCATCAGAGCCCAATAAGACATGAAGAGGAGTTTGCAGCAGAGAAAGTAGGGGTTTATTTTTAGGAAGTAGCCCACCCCTGGAGCTAATGCTCAAAGAGCTAGATCCCCAATGGCTTCCAGGGGATGGGTTCTATAGGGGAAAAAAATCATTAATCATGCAGATTAAGTTAGGGTCGTGGTTGAGGTCATGGTCTCTACTGATTGCTCAGCACTAGGCTAGGGGGTAGCTCATCAGTGCATCTGATCTTGAGGTCAGTCATGGTGTTGCTCTGTTTGGTGTTGCCACTTTTCTCGGCCTGGAGCAGAAACACAACTGAGGCCTCCATGTTATCTCTAGTTTGACTGAAACTCTGTCTCTGGGGTTAATAGACCCAAGGCTTTGTTCCTAGTTTGACTCAAACTCTGTCTCTGGGGTCAACAGACCCAAGGCTTTGTTGCTAAGATTATTCGATGCCGACCAGAACCTCATTGTCCTGAGGCTTAATGATTAAGGGAGTGGGTGTGCAAGGGAGGAGACAGGTGAGTCAGGGTGCTGGATGAGGCCAGTTTGAATCAAAGGAAAGAAAGGAGAAAAGAAACGAAGTTTCTATGGGGTTACACACCCAAGAAGGAGTTTGTCCTCCTAAAGACAATTGCAATTATAGAGTTTGCACCTGTAACCTATTAGACCAGCCAGTGGCTGCTTTGTGGAGACCTTCCGGCTTTACAAATAGGTTACTGCTTAAATTCCAGAATACCAGGACCATGCTCCATTGTTCCCAGCTGTCACATTCAGCATTTATTGTTTCACATTGTACTTTAACTTCCTACAGAACATTAACAGCAGTAGCCAGTTGAATGTTTTCAAAGCCTTTTGTATTTGCTGAGCTGACTGTGCCACAGGGCTAATGGAAAGTTCATTGTTTCAGGAGTGCTGGCTCTTTCGACAATTACCTTGGTGTTCTTGTCTGTCACACATAAAATGAGCACATTTACTTCTACTTAACTTTGATAAGTTGTTGAGATGTAATTTTAAAATAACTGGATAAAATGCTTGTTGGAGAGGAAAAATTTTCCTTCAAAGTTCTTCTGGCTGGTCTAATAATCAGATTGACATGAGACAGATTAGCAGGAGAAAAACAAATTATGTTTAACCTCTTCTAAACATGAGAGATACCCAGGAAAACTGAGTAACTCTCCAAAATAGCTGAAGCCATTACCTTAAATACCACCTTCAGCTAAAGATAAAAGAAGTCATTGGGGAGTGGAGAGTCAGTTATGGGAGGTGACCAGGAAAAGCCCAGTAAAAAAGGGTAAGGCTGTTATGTGCACTTAAACCCATGCCTTCTCCAGTGGTACTAAAGGCAGGCCCTAGTGAGGGAGACACCCTTACAGGTAGAGATTTCCCTTGGTTTTCAGAGCTTCTCCCATGTCTACTCTTTCTTAAAATGAAACAGACTAAAATAATCAAATCTCCAAAGAGGCATATTTTGAGATGGCAAATTCTGCTCCCCTTCATGCTTTTACAATATATTTTGGAGCTCATTGTCATTTCCCCGCAGAAATATTCCCCTGTGGAAAGCAATGATTTTTAAATTGTTGAGGCTGTTGAATAATTCGATTTGGGGTGTGTGTGTATGTGCACGCGCGCGCGCACACACACTGGGAACAGGCCTATCTCTTGGTGCTTTCCTAAGTTAAGAGACTAGACATTCATAATCACATTAGACTCCAGGTGTTGGTAAATTTTCAAGCATTTAGAGATGTAGCTTTCTTTTCTTCACCATTATCTACCTTTTGACACTCAAAATGTCTTTAGACCACCAACATTGGATTACCCAGGAGCTTGTTAGAGTAGATTCTCAGGAGCACCTTAGATATAGTATATAGTACCAAAGTTTTAACAAGAGCTCTCAGTGATTCCTCCACACATGCAAATAAATCAGCAAGTAGGCAATGGCAGTAGTTGAGATATCTCTCTCCTCAGAACATCTCCCACCTGGACAGGCTGCTGTTATTATTTAGGATGAATTTCCCTAGTTTATGCCACTTATTGTGAAATATTTCTGGCCTGTGTAACACAGTAAGTCATTTTCAGTTCCAAGCCTTCATGTGAACCCATCTACTCAGGCCTTTCCAGCTCGACAGATGGCAGAGAGCAGGTTGACTGGGTAGTGAGGGTGGGAGGAGGGAAGTGGAGTAGAAAATGCAGCGCCTTTGGTGGAAGAAAGCAGGCAGACTACATCAACTGTGGCACCGTGGAGTAATGCTGCAGGGGTGGGCAGAAAGGATCAAAAGAGCAATGACAATGGTCACAATAATGGCAAATAACTGTTGGTGCAGGGAGTCCTAAACTTGTTTGATAATAAGAATACAGGTTCCCCAGAGGCAGGGAATTATGGAATATTTATCCTGGTTTATTCACCACGGGCTTATGCCATCTGACTCCCTAGGGAAGAAATATCTGTATTTTAAACAAGTGCCTCAGGTATTCACATTCACAGGCATGACTGAGTGAATGGCAAGCCTGGATCCTGTGCCTGCTGCTCTATTATTTCTGGAGTTCTCAATAAGCCTAACAAGTCTTATGGCATTTTACTAACTGCCTTTTGTAATGAAGAAGTTCAGTAGCTTGCCCAATGTCACACAGGCCGTGGGCTGCAAATTCCATCCCCAATCCCACTCCAAAGTCTTCGTTCTCTCTACTCTGTCATACTGTAACCTTCCGTAAAACTCTTGTGGCCCAAAGGTTATTCTACCCAGGACACACTGTAGTTGCCCCAAGTCTACTCTTTGGGGGTGGCAATTTCTGAAGAAGGTCCCTAACCTGATTTGAAATTATACATGAACATCCAGATTTGGGTGGAGTTGCACAAGGAAACTACACTGGTGAACGAGCAAGGATGCCCCTTCCTTCCTCCACGCCTGCTGGGGCAACCCAGATCTAGAATGCTGGTCCCAAAGGGATGAAAAGTGGGCTCTCTCTGGTAACTGAGAATTTCTGGTTGCCTTGGTATCAAAGTTGGTTCAAAACAGGCACATATTGCTCCTGCCCTCTGAAACCTTATTTTGTTTCAAGAAATCCCTAGAAGGAAAACACGCTAATTTAATACAACAATGTTAAATAGTGATAGTAGCAAGAACAAGGCACCATCTGGTACATTTGAATAATTGTCAAGGTTGGCTTTTCTTTAAATGCTGTTTATTGCTCAGTCCACCCATATTCAATTACTAGAGCTACAAGTCATGTGGTGGTGATATGTTGGTAATACAAGAGTATACTTGCATATTAAATTCCTCAACTTAACTCATTTCTGGAATTCAAGTGTGACATCTACATTTAATCGCCTATTGTTGGGTACAGCCACCTTTTTAGATTTCTTTCAAGAACTTCTGAATCTGAGTCTGTCATCTATGACAATGGTTTCCAATGCAGAGTGTGCAAACCCCAAGATGATCCATTGGGGTGTGGGAAACAAGTGTTACCTTTTTCATAGCAATATTTATAATTTTTACTTTATGTGTATTTGATAATATGTATAACATTGTATTATAGTAGTAGGACATGTATAAAATGTATAAATACATATAAATATCCTGGGGTGTTACATGATTAAAATGTTCCCACTTTTTGGGATGTTGGCTCAAAAAAGTTTATGAACTTCTCAGGTAGCATATTAACTCTTTGTACCAGAATTGTGTTATCTGCTCATTTGATAAGAGCGCCTTCATCCTTGCCAGTTCAGTTCATGTTTATCCTATGTAGGATCATGTACTGAATGTTCCTGTGTATATACAGGGTAAGACATATTTACATATTTACTGTTCTTAGGAAGTTCACTATCTGAAATGGAGATGATGATAATGGTAGTAATTTTGGAACAGGCGACAATGATAATGGTGGTGGTGATGAAGATGATGGTGGCTATGGTGATGATGGTGATGATGATAATGGTGGTGATGATGATGATGACTAAGAAAGAGAAAAAGAGAAGAAAGCCTTATTTATCACTGACATTAAAGCAAAATTGAACTTGACTGCTTCTCCTCCCTGCTATCTGGTAATGTGACATCTTTCCTTAGCAGCGATGCTCTTCCCTGCTCTTCATATTGCTTCCCATGTAGCTTAAAATATTTTTTTAAGTCATCTTCAGCATATACTATGATTCTCAGCTTCTTAGGATTTGAGCCTTGGGAAGAGGAGGTTTTTCTAGGCCCCTGCCACTCTTCTGTATTTTGGTCCTCGGTGCTCCACAAGCTGTGAAAGCTGTGAGTCACGGCTCCCATATGGTGGGATTCCCTCCCCTCCCCTCAATCCGCATGCCTTCCCCAACCATCTGCTGCCACTCTCAAGGTTATGGAGCAAGAGATGACACAGGGAAGGGAAAGGAAAACACCAGGGAAAAGAAAACTGTTTCATAAATAAACTTGAAAAAATATGTATTTTCTTATTACCAAAACAATTTGTATTCATTACAGGAAAATCAGAAAATGAAGCACAATAAGCAAACAAACAAAACAAAGCACAGCTTCCCTCAGAGCATCATTAATCACCCTAACCATCTCCATGTGCGTTTCTAAACTGGCATCCTGTATCTATGTAGCTAGTTATCAAATAAAATGAGATTATTACCACATTACTTTGTAACTTGCTTTTTTTAAACTGAATCATGAACATCTTTCCATGTCCATCAATATACCCCACACTAACATTTTTAATGTTTAAGGAGTGTTTTCTATGTAAGACATTATTCCAATTGCTGCAGTTTATGTACAAAAATAAGTCAAATTATCTCCGCCCTCATGTGGGTTTAACATAATTTTCCCCTATCTAACATTTAGGTCACTCCTATACTTTTGCTTTTACAAACAATGCTGTGATGAATATCCTTGTAGCTAAATCTTTGCATATACTCATAATTTTTGAAGGATTGTGTTAGCCACTGTTTGCCCCCTGGGTGTACTCCCTACCCTTCTTTGCCTTGCCCTTGCCCTTGCCCTTAAAGAGAGTTCTTCATTCAACTCTTCTCACTTACCCCATGGGAGTGTGACATCTGTTTCCTGGCAGAACCCTGGATGGTAAAAGCATGCTCACATTCTGGCATATTCTGAATCTCTAACTGCTTGCCTCCACTGGGAACCTGGGATGGATCATCTAGAAAGGTCAAGAAGTCCCTTTTCTCCTTTAGCTTAAGACCTGGACACCAGTGACCACTGAGCAGCCATCTTCCATTTTTTTCTCCTTGACCTCTCCATACCATATGGTAATCTCTCAACCTATGACTGGGGCTTTCTGGTAGGGGGCACAAGAAAGAACCAAGAGAGCCCTTCAGTCCTCCCAGCTGCAGCTTGGATCCCAGGGTCTGTGCTACCTTCACCTTGTTCTTGATGCTTGACACCCTCCCTGGAGTCACAGTGAGCTGGCAGAGGTTGTGTGGCCATTTTTTAATCCTTTTAAACACCTGAGTTTGTAGCAAAATTTGTTTCTTTCTTTCTCCACTTTAGTCTTAAATGGTATTACAGTATTCTTATTAAATAGCCATAACTATATTTTTAGTGCTTCCCTGATACAATCTCTTCTGTGATTCTGTCTTTTCTGTTAATCAACAGAAATTTGTTTTCTTAAAAGTCTACATCCAATTTTATTTTCCTTGTGTTTTAGATTTTTAGATAAAGCTATTACTTTCTTTAAAGGTTCTTCACGTTGTGTTTAACCAATTGTTCTTGGGTGTTGAGAATTAAGAGTCTGTCCCATTTTGTGTGTGTGTGTGTGTGTGTGTGTATACTTTTCAATGAAATTGCTAGCAATATTAGTCAATAATATAAAATACTCTTTATTTTAGTAACATGAAACTTTTCAATGTCTACATATTTGGGGTTCCCATCTTGTTACTGTGCCCCTGACCCCTGCTCCTTGGTACATTGTCTTGTTCTGTAATTTCAATTCCTAGAGGTGAACACTTAGAGGGAGTTTGGTTTCAGAGTCAGAAAGATCTGGAGTTAAATCTAATCAGTTACTGGCTTTGTTATTTTAAGGCTTCTATCTTTACTGAGTCTCAAGTTTCCTGACCCACCTCACAAGGTTGTTGTGAGAAATAAATGAGACAACCTACATGGAAATAATCTAGCAGGGCCTGTGGAAATGTGGCTGCTCAGACTATGTAACTTTCTCTTTCTCTCCCTCCTACTCACTTCCTCCCTCCACAGCTCCCCCCTCCTTTATTTGCCCCTTCCTCTCCCGACTTCACAGCACCCTCTCCACTTACCCGCTCCCCTCCCACTTCTCCTTCCCCTTCCTTCTGCCTGCTTCTCCTTTCTCCACACAATTCCTCCTCTCCCTCTCTTCTTCCCTTCCTTCTCCCCACTCCTCTCCTCTCCACTTTCTCTGACTGCAAAACTGACGTGAAGATGCAAGGGATTAAAAACCAAGTCAGAAACATGTCAGATAGTGTTCTATTTCTCCTTAAAAAAACACCACACCACACCATAAAATACAGGGAATTATACTCTGAAGTAAAACTCTCAATTATAAATCCAGTACTCCTGAGCTCTTTCATGAACTCTCCTTATAACATCAAGGACACAAAGAATGACAGGAAGTTGCTGATAACGGTCATTATTTTTCCAGTCTTTGAAAAATGCCTGTCTGATGTTCCAGAGACTAAAGATTTGTCATAGCAAATCAAAAGAGAAACTCTCAAAGGGGTTACATAATATGGCAAATGATCTCTGGTGGCAGGGAGCTGGCTGGCTGACATGAGCTGGTTTAGTAATTCTGAGGTGTTCCGAGTTGGGTTGGGAGAATGATCCCTGGTTTCAGGAAAATGCTGTATCAGCTGATAGTGGCTGCTCTCAAGGCTGCAGGAATGCAAGCTGGGTCTTTTGTACCAGAATGCAGAATTCACATGCTCCCTCTTTCTCAATGTTTACAAATTCTTAACTTTTCAAGGAAATTAGATTGGTCTAAAAATATTTTAAGAATTTGCCCCACAGTCCTATGACAGAAAAAACATTTTTATCTTAAAATGTTATTACATAATATTTTATAAACAATATACAAAGTAATAAATGTAACATAAAATATATATGTAAATTGTGAGAAATAAAATACAAACACACAAGGGCTGGAACATTACTATCTGGGCTCTCTTCATGATTTCTACTTCTCCCACCGAAGTAACTGCTCTTCTGAGTTTTACATTCCCTTTTATTAAAACAAAATGCCTTTAACACATATAGATGTATTCCTAAACAATTTATTTAGTTTTGCTTGTTTTGAGCTTTATAAAAATAGCATCATAATGATGTAGTGTTTTTTTATTCATGTTTCTAACATTCATCAATTCATCCATTTTGTTGTGTGTAGCTGAAGTTCATTCCTTTTTACTACTATTGTTATATTCCATTTGGTGAACATACCACAATTCATTTATTCATAGTCTTGTCTATGAACATTTTGGTTGTTCATTGTTTCCAGGTGTTTTCATAATAGTCTTGTTACTATAGGTGAGAATATATTAATAAGTGTTCCTTTGTCAAATTGACATAAACATTAGATTGTTTTGTCCAGTGGCCCTTTGAGCTTTTCCTGTTTTATCACTGCCATTTATCACGTAAAGAAACTTAGATGCAGAAAAAATAAATGATCTGCTCATGTTCTGTTGTCACTGCTGTTATTTCCACTACTATTAACTTGCAAACCAGTTAGGTTCTATCTTGGTGGTTCTTGTCTGAACAAAGGAGATCCCCTTCTATTCTGACACCAGAGCTAGAAAGATATTTTTTTTGGTCTCTCCAAACTTATGATCCAGGAGGCAGTATATTACAGTGAAAATAATATAAGCTCAAGAGGCAGAAAGATCTGGGTTTTAAAATACTGGCACCAGCACTTGTAGCAGGGGTAGTCTTATATGAATTACTTCATTCTCCCAATCCTCATTTCCTCACCTGCAAGATGGAGATAGCAATGCCTTCCTCACAAGATGGTTCACTGATTATGTCAGGTCAGACATATGAAAGGTCCAGTCATCGGGCCCATTGGCTGTGACCCTGACCAATGGGACTAATGATCTCACCATAATAGCTCTTTCAGGGCCAGGCCCCCTGTCTAAATTCATTTAGGCAGTTAAGGGAGAGGGAAAAGTTTTTCTTGAGTCTGCCGGCTCTTGATTGCTTTAGCTCAAAATGATCCACATTCCTAAGTGGCACATTTTGGGGTGGCATATTCTACTCCCCTTCAGTAACATTTAAAAAATAATTAAATTATTTTAATTATTAAAAATTAAGTAGTTTTTAATCAATATATTTTTTTGAAAGGATGCTCTCTGACTCAATAATTCTAAGAAATTTTTTTGGTTTGTTTTTTACAAAAAAATAATCAGAGATTTACACTAAGTCCTATATCTTTAAACACAAGGATGCTTATGGCCTTTCTGTGTGACTTGGGCTTCCTCACAGCATGATGGCTGTGTTTCAAGGTCAAGAGAACCAGATGAAAGATACATGCTAATATCACCTGGGGGCTTTTAAAAAATGTCTGCCTTCAACTCCCAGAAATTCTGACTTCATTGGTCTGGGGTGGATTCAGGTATTGATATTTTTATAAGCTCCCCAGATAGTTTCTGTGGCCTGGTTTAAAAACCACTGCACTCATGTAGAGCAAATGAAACAAGAGATTTGGCTTCCCAAGTGTCTGGGCTCCAGAGCTTCCAGTCATGTCAAGTGATGTTCAAAGACCTGCCAAAGAAATAAGATCAGGAAAGTGCCCAAAGCTGTTGGATAACTAAATGCAGTTATTACAGAGATCCACAGCTCGCCTTTGGCTGCTTCAGATTGATGGTGGATGGGGCCAGAGCCCATGTGTTTTACCCAGGATATCCTGGAAAGGTGGAAAGGCTGAGTTGAAGAACTAGATTGGGACTCCTGGTTGCCCTATTGTTGAGGTGACAGATAAGTCAAATGCCAAGTGAAGTTTCCCCCATAATTCCCGAAGATACAATCTCTGCACCTGAGAAATCAATGCCCTTGTTTTATTATTTGCTCAGCAGCTAAAAGGAGCAGATAAAGATGAATGTTAGCCAGGACTTATCTGAAATACTCCCAGTGGATGCCACAAGGAATTAAGATCCTGTTACTTTTTAACCTGACACAAGATGTCACCATTGCTCTTGTGCTTTTGGCAGTGACAGTATAAAGTTAAACAGCAGTGAGAGTGCCTTCTGTTGATGGGGTTCATTAACCCATAGTCCATTCCATTTCATCCAAGTTAAAGCATTTATGTATAAACACATATTTGATTTTTACCATTATATCAGATATGGATCAAAATTAATATCTCTTTGTGAACACTTCACAAAGAAACATTGGTGGAGGTGACAAGATGACATTTTTTCTAGGATAACTGGAAAATTGTAGATCATGTTTTAGTTTGGCCTCACTGCTACTGACAATGTTGAAGTGATCTCCTGTTACCATGTTTTTGGTGCCAAAATGGGAAAAAAGGCACGCACGTTATCCCAGGATACCAATGACTGAGAAGTGGGGAGGGTAAAAGATCTTTGGAGCACCAAAGCATCATTGGAAATGTTGCCAAGATGGAGAAAACCATATTACAGAGCTTCTCTCATAGTGCTGTGTGCATGTTTGCAAGATAAACTTTCTAAAGATGCTCAGAGGTGAAGATGGTGAACTCAGAGTATAGCTGAGTGAAGTGTAGAATTTTGGGAGTGGAGCCACATTACTGGAAACATTAAGAGAGGGTGGGACCACGACATCCTAATGCTCTGCCATTCCCCTACACTGCCTCTCCTCTATATAAACATTGACCGTCACGTAAAGAATATCCATGTGAAGGGGTACCTAATTATTACTGTGCTGTAGGTTTTCACACCAAAATATTAGTATCGATTGACTCAGGCCTGTGGAATTACAATGATTAGTTTCTTTATTTTCCAATTTTTCTATAATGAGTATATAACTAGAAAAAAGACCTCAAAACAACATAAGCTATAATACTGTATGATTCCAACTATAGTCAAATGCCTCTTAGCATGGGGATATATTCTGAGAAGTGTGTCATTAGGTGATTTCATTGTTCTGTGAACATCATAGAGTGCAGTTACACAAACCTAGATAGTATAGCCTACTACACACATAGACTATATGGTATAGCCTGTTGCTCCTAGGCTATAAGCCTGTACAGCATGTTACTGTACAAAATATGAGATTAAACTAAACACAAGAGAACATGATGCCATCAAGAGACCCAGTAAACACAAGATGTATGAGGGTGCTGCCTGGATAATATGGCATGCCGTTTTACAGCAAACTTTGTTTTTTAATAAATAGAACTGTACACCTTAAAATAATGATAGAAAGTATAGTAAATACATAAACCAGAAACACTGTCATTTATTATCATTATCAAATATGTACTGTACATAATTGTATGTGGTATCCTTTTATATGACTGGCAGGGTAGCATCATCACAAACACATAAGTAATGCATTGCACTATGATGTTATGATGGCTATCAAGTCACTAGGTAATAGGAATTTTTCAGCTTCATTATAATCTTATGGCCACAGTCTTATATGTAATCTGTTGTTGATGGAAATGTCGTTATGTGCTGTATGACTGATATGGCATTCTTTAAAATATGTTTTTATCAATTTTTAGAGAGAGGGAGGAAAGGAGAGGGAGAGAGAAACATGGGCTGCCTCCTGCAGGCCCCGACGGGATCAAGCCCGCAGCCTGGGCATGTGCCCTGACCAGGGATTGAACCAGTGACCTCTTAGTTCATGAGACAGTGCTAAACCAACTGAGCCACCCTGGGCGAGGCTGTTTATGGCATTCTTGAAAAGGCAAAACTCTTTAGACAGTAAAAAGATCAGTGGTTGCCAGGTGTTGGCAGGGGAGGCATGAATAGGCAGAGCACAGAAGATTTTACGGCAGTGAAAATACTATATAAGATTATAAGGATGGATACATGTCATTATACCTTTATCCAAGCCCATAGAATGTACAACACCAAGAGTGAATGGTAATGTAAGCTCTGGACTCTGGGTGATAATGATGTGTCAGTGTAGGTTCATCAGTTGTAACAAATGGACCACTCTGGTGGGAGTGTTTATAATGAAGGAGGCTGTGCATGAGTGGGGCCAGAGGAATAAGGGAAATCTCTGTACCTTCTCAGATTTGCTGTGAACCTGTAACTACTCTAAAAAATAAGTCTTAAAAATATAATTCCAGAAATTTAGAATGAAGAGACATGCACGTGTTATTGAAATATTGTTACTATAATAAATTATTTTTGTTATTAAAAGTTAAGAAAATATTATCACTGATTTTCTAGTCAATCTAGATGCAGATGTAGTTAAAGCTCTGGATTAGTCAGAGTCCTGGGAGGATATACGTGAATATACATGATGTATTCAAATTAGGTCCTTTGAAGAGAATTTGAGTGAAAAGACTGTCTCCAAAGGTGTGAGAAGAGTGGAGGGAAATCAAAAGGGTGAGTGCAGTATCCTAGAAGAGCTCAATGGAGCTCTTAGTGCCATTACATCTGGAAGACAAGAAGAGAGAGCTTCATGAACCACTCAACCAGAGTTGTGACCATAATGTCCTGGTCTTACCCTTCTCTCTCATTCCAATCTCTGCTATTTAGCCAGTTCAGCTGAGACTTTTCGTGTGGTCACCATGAGTCAGCTCTCCAGAATACTCAACAGAGAGGAGCAAGGCAAAGAGTAAATCTGAGGGAGGAAGTGGAAAATGTATAGCAATGCTTTATTTTATTTTATTCATTTTAAATTTTCCCAGTTACAGTTTGCATTCAATATTATTTTGTATTAATTTCAGGTGTACAACATGGTGGTTAGACAATCACATACTTTACAAGGTGTTCCCCCTGATATTTCCAGTACCCACCTGGCACCATACATAGTTATTACAATAGTATTGACAATATTCCTTATGCTGTACTTTACATCCACGTGACTCAGCAATACTTTTTTTAAAAAATTAATTTTTATCACATAATTTTACAAATCCATATGGTTCTACAAGGCTATCAGTGAAAATGAATAATCTCTTTCCCCACCCTTCAATACCTGTCACCCACTTTTAGGAGTCAACTACTTTTGATTCTATTAACTTTTTTTTCCTGTTGTTTATCTCCTTATTTTAAATCAACACTGATATTTCTAATATTTTTCTAATTCTATATTATTTATTGATTTCTCACCAAAGAGGCTGAGGATTTAACTCTTGTTAACCTAAAAATAAAAGGCCAGAGTGAGAGGCAACAAGCAATTATTTGAGATCCAAAGAATAGCTATTTAGGAAGCACTGATTCAGGCAGAGACCTAAATAGTGTTCCAATTAGGTGAAGGCAAGGGGTTTTTATGAGAAAGGGAAGGGGAACAGTTACATCAACAGAAGGAAGGAATTTCCATTGGTCCAGATGAGCTAAGTTATTCTTGAGCTATACATGGTGGTGCTAATTCTAAAGAATGTCCTTAATTGTCAGTCCTTGTCATCAGGAGGTCTGCTCTCCTGTGAGCTCTACAAGCAGTTGTTTGTTTGAAAGACAACATTAGTCTGGCCCAATCCAAAGGTTATTAGCCCAGTTGCAACATTCCAAAGATTTGAGGTGTCCAAGGCAGTTCCTCTGGGATGGCTGCTCCGGCTCCATTCTGGACTGGCTCCATTTATATTATGTTTTTGTTCTTACCTTCAGCTTCCCTTCCTATCTCAGGCTGAGTTCCAAAGTACATATACTTACCCAACCCCCTTCTAAACTACGGTTACGCCAATTTTAAAAAATTAGATCAGAGCCCGGCCAGGCGTGGCTCAGCAGTTGAGCGTTGACCTAGGATCCAGGCAATCAGGGTTGGATTCCTGGTCAGGGCACATGCCCGAGTTGTGGGCTCAATCAATGACTCATCATTGATGTTTCTATCTCTCTCTCTCCCCCTCTCCTTTCCTCTCTCTGAAATCAATAAAGATATATTTAAAAAAATTATATCAGAATTCAGTGTTCATAATATGACTTCGGAACTATTATGCATAAATGAACTATGTAGTATGCAATTATTACACTGTTTCCTTGAAAACTTTTGTTTTCTCTGGAGCTAATAATTGCATAATTGTCAGGAACCAGCCTGAAAGACGAACAAACCTGAGTTCGAGTGGTGGGAATTAGAGACAAACACAGTTATGGGATCAGGAGAGCTGCCCTCCAATGAGGTGCAGCCTCAAATGGCTTCAACGCCTTTATTATATAGTGAGTAACAAACAACTGGTAAGAAAGTGAGGGTGATACAAAGTAGTTCTTCCCAGGCTGCACAAACACACTTTCAGCGTAAACATCCTGCCTCCTGCATGAGCTCAGACCTTTGTAACTATCTTAATTTCGGCTCCCCACAGGAACCTGCGGGGAGGGTTGAGTCCTTGGCTCCAGAGCCTCAGGCTACGTGGACCATGTCCAGACACATAGCGGGCTCTAAATATCAAGGGTCATTGTGGGGAGGGTCGAGTCCCTGACTCCAGACCCTCAGGTGGTGTGGACCATGTCCAGACACGTCACCGGCTCCCAACACATATCTTTTGGCTAGTTTTCTAAATATCTTTCCCTAATTCATCCCCAAAACATTCTGCCAGAAGCATCAATCCCCTCTGAGTCTATTAAACACAGGTGGTAATTACAGCTCCATTTTTTTTAAAGTTATGCCTCTACCCTTTTTTTATCCAATCTGAATCAGTGGCTCTCTGGGCCCACTTCTTAGCTGTGTAGTTCTGGGATTTCCTTCACCTTCATCCTGGTGAAACAGAATTACCTTCTCTCTCATATGTTTGATTCCTTTCCTGGATCCTTTTTCTTCCGTCTTAGTTTACTCCCTCATTTTGGTGGAGCACATCTAAGGATTCTGATACCAGTTCCCATGTGTCCTGGGTTTCCACACCACCAAGCAATTCTCTGTGACACCAGCTGGGTGTTCTACAATTCAACTCAATTCTGACACTGTCTACCCAGAGATAGCATCAGATCCCACAGGTGAAGGACTCGGTTCCAAGAGACTGGCCCCCATCCCCACCAATGAACCTTATCATAGCATGATTAAGAGGGGGTCTGGATGTTTCATTGGAGACCCCCATATGTTCATATCTGTAGGTAGTTTTTCAGGGATCGTTCTCTTACCTGGGAAGTTAGTGAGTGGCTGCTGGTATTCTCAGAGCCAAGTAGGAGGATATCACTATTTGGGATGTAATACCTCGGAATTAATTACTCTGTTTTTAGTACAGAACCCCTCCACCCAGCTATGGTTATTTTTCAGCCTTCTGCCTCTCGACCTTCAGAAGTACCTGGCGCTGCCAGTTTCTGAGCATTCCTGGAGTTCTGCAGCTCAAATTGCTTTTTCTTGCCACCACCTGACACTGAATCCTTGTAGATACTTAAGTGTTAGCTTTATGTTAAGTCAGTTACCACTTACACATCTGCTTTCCAGGTTTCAAAATTTTATGGCCATCTCTTATTTGCTGTCATGTACGCTTTCATTCTTTCTGACCTCATAGTTTTTCTTAAAAAAATCATTTTTATTGCCATATTTAATCAGAAATCTTCCAATCCTCTTTTTGTTTTGCATCTAAACTGAATGAGTGATCAGGGAAAACTGTAAATAGCTTAAGGTTGTACAGCTTCTCAGGGTCACTCTTTCCTAAATAGTCTCCTTCTGGAGATCTTAGGAAGCTCCACTTCCCTTTATAAACTTTCATCTTTGCTGTGTTTACTCTTCCTCAGACATATGGCCCATTACACCCATTAAATTACATATTTCCCCATTACACTCGAGTTCAGTTCCTTTATTCTTGGGAAGATTGGAGATTTGCACACAGAGTTGAATGAATGAATTTCTACTGTATTTATAGAAATGTGGTGACACTTCTCCCAAGGTATAAATAGAACAATGAGTGTTGACAAGGGGGTTTTCTGTAACCATGGCTACCCTGCAATTATGCCTGAACCATACTCATTGTTTATCTGTATCTGAATTCGAACAAACAGGGCTCTTACTGCTAAATCAAATTTTCCAGTAAAAATATATCGCCCATTATTATCTTCTTCTCATGGCTCAGGCTGCATCTTTCAGGTTCAAATTCAGCCATATACATTTGAGAGGACTGAGTCAATCACTCTTCTTGGATAATGGTTGAATATTCATGATAAGAATAATAATGGCGATAATGATGATAATGATGTAATAAAAATAAAATATTCTGACATTTTATTTGGTTCTAAAAATAACTCCATGATGTAAGCAAGAATTATTGTTAATCCCCACTTTAAAGATGAGGAGACTTGAACCTCAGAGATTTCCATTTACTACCCAAGGTTCCACCACTAATAAGTGACTGAGATTCATAATTATCAAACATTTCATGAAACGTTTGCTGGATACTTACCATGCCTCAGGTGCTGAGGATGCTGAGATGAACTACATATAGTCTCTGTCCTCAAGTTGCTCACAGATTGGTAAACAAATTCATAAATGAATAAGTAAACAAACATTTGAGAATATACCCTAAGGGTGGGGTTGGGGGTGAGGGAGGCATTAGAAAAAATTACCAAATTGCATTCTGATTTCAGTGTGCCATATGGAAGGACAAGAGAGGGAAATATTTGAGATTGTATTGATTATATCATAATAATAAAAGGGTAGTTTGGAAAGCACCTGAAACTAGATCTACTAGCTATCTGTGGTCCCTCCAAGTTATTTACTTGGATGTAACATTTGAGAGAATATCTGCAGAAAATATTGATCAACATAGCTTTACATGCTTCAGGATTGCTTTTAAAGTATATGTATTCTGTGATGGCTGTCTCTAGAGTAGCACCATATAACCAATTTAGTGAATCTTCCATTCAATAAACTGGTTGACCACTCAGCAATTAACTTAATTTCACACTCTATTTCCTCATCTGTAATATAGTACACCATAGGCGTTTCAAGTATAATGTAAGAAAAATTTTAAGCTTCTGAATGTGTAATAAACCACATATTTTAATGATCCATTTGAATATAGCTAAAACCCATCATATCACTAAATTTCAAATAACCAAAATTTATCTCTGAAAAATATTCTGGAGGCAGATTTAAACTTTCATGTTGTTAAAATACATGTTCAAGCCACTGATTTTTAAATCCAGCTCTCCTTTTTTTACTATTCCCACCTTTCTATACAATATATGCATAATATTTAAAATGTTAAATTAATGTAATTAAAAACAAAGTTTCCAAAATGCTTAGGTTTACTTTAAAAATTAGTTTAGCCCTGCCAGCAAGGCTCAGTGGTTGAGCGCTGACCCATGAACCAAGAGGTCTTTGGTTCAGTTCTGGGTCAGGGCACATGCCTGGGTTGCAGGCTTGATCCCCAGTAGGGGGCCTGCAGGAGGCAGCTTACCAATGTTTCTCTCACCATTGATGTTTCTATTGCTCTCTCCCTCTCCCTTCCTCTCTCTCTAAAATCAATAAAAACATATTTTTAAAGAAAATAAATCTTTCTTAATACCTACAGGCTTGGGGAGGTATTTCCCAAACTACCAGGTGCAGAATTACATTGGATTTGATTTCCATGGGGTTTTATGGTTTCACTTGAGTGAGTCAGGTGCCACAGGAGCTGTGGCAACAATGCAAGGAGTGATAGGAAAGTTTTGTCATTTCAAGGAGCAGAAGGGAGTGATATTTACTAGGGAGGTCTTCCATTGGGGATAGGGAGTATTTGACCAGTGGTTCCAAGTGCTGATGGGAAATGGAGGTGTGAAAATTAAATCTGGCAAAGAAACTCTCTTGAAAATCAGCCTGCAGCTTGGTATGGACCTATGTGCATCTCTGAACAAGGACGTGCCTCTTTTTCTGCCCCACTTTGAAGTTTGAATCTAGCTCCAGCTCTCACCTGCCACAAAGGAGCATTGCTCAGGTGAATGCTCCTACAATTTCTTGTAGACACATAACATTGGCCTTCACTGAATTGTACCCCTAAAGCATTTGCCTTTTCTGTCAAAGAATAAAAGATAATGTGCCTGATCTTGATTATCCTGTGTTCTGCATAAAAAAAGAAATTCACACATGAAGATGCCCGGCTTCAAATCACCAGTTAATGTGAAATTCATAAAAATTTTGTTATGATAGAAAAATGTTAAATTAGACAAGAGCATTCAGAATAGCTTCTTTATTCTCACTGGTATTTTCATGGCAGAAGATATACTTTTTTTTCTCCTCCAAGGAAAATGTATAGTAATTTTACCCCAGAAGCTTACATTCTAATTGTATTAGACAGACTATCTCCAGCATTGTCATTCCATTAGAGAATTTGCAATAAATCTTAATGATACATGCAAATACACCAATCTAATGGTCCATAATAAAAGAAATGACTGTTATCATTTATTTTCAGTAATTTATATGATTTCTCACCCCCTGCTGGTAAAAAGTTCCAGAAGGCAGGGAACTCATTTTTTTTTTTAACAGCAAGACAGATCACAGTGAAAAGGGAAGACTAAGAAAAAGCATTGTTCCTTTCTTGTATCTGCATTAAATTTTTATAGACTTTCATAACCTGGCATAATTCTGAGCTTTTTAATTTGAAAACCACTTAAAAGTAGTTATATGTAAATGTTTTTCTTTTGTTTACCTTGCTTTGGCATTCTTTTTTATCCCCTCCTCAACGGAGCTATCTATATACTGAGTGTGAAAACAGAGGTGAGTAGGTAAAGAATAGGTCAGAGAGGAAAGTAAAAACTTTGGAAGGGGTTTCATTTTTCTAAGAAATCAATGGAATCACCTCTCCCTTTCTACTTCTAGGCTATTGAGTCATCTCCCAACAGAGAGATCTTAACTCCTTCCTAGATATGACTTGATGTGCATATACAATACTGGAGTTTGGTTGAGAGTTACTTACGATAGCAAATTATAAATTCCTGGGCAGAGTCCATGTCTTATTCATCTGTGCAGTCTCTAGATCTAGATCTAGCATCGTGTAGAACCCAATTGTACTCAATATCTCAAACTGGATCCAATTAGCCAAACCTTTATCCCTTAATACTTGTGACAACATGTGGTAGGCAGGGTAAGTCTTATTGGCAAGAAGTAGCAGATACCTACTTAAAAACATATACACTGGGGATAAGAATGAGGAGGGGGGGACACATTAAAAAAATGAACAAATTTCATGGTGGTTCTAGTATACCACACAGAAGGACCATAGAGGGAAAGGTCTGGGTTTATATTAATTAGTTAGGTCATAATAATAAAAGTGATCGAGAAAGCACTTGACACTACACCAGCTATTTATGGTCCTTCCAGTTCATCTACTTGGATGTAACATTTCGGAAAATATCTGTGGAAAGCATTGATCCACATAACTACAGCAAAATAAGGGCTGTGCCATCGCTGCTTCCCTCTCCTCTGTTGAAAAACTGGCTCCCGTGGCTGTCCCATAAACATGGCAGAAGATGGCTGGCCCTATCATTTCTGAATTTACACCTCTTTTGCTCAAATGACCAGTGGAGACTGATTTATGATCTTGATCCCAGATCCAAATTCTCAGAAGTGAGAAGTGGGTCTGCTCTGCTTGGGTTAGTTTCTATCCCTGGCTCAATATTCAAGGGCCAAGGGATAGGTTAGGTAGTTATAAATTTGACTCGGGGACCACTCTTCTCTGGGAGAACAGTTCTCAGAGATGGGAGCTGGTAGTCTGGACCATAGCCTAGAAAGTCACTAATACAATGGGGAAAAAAAAACCAGAAACAGAAAACTACAAAAATTTTCTTTTGCCCAGAGAGGAAAGAAAGTACAAAATGAATAGGTTCTTGGACAAGGCAACCAATAAACAATATGTGCAAATTTCTGGAAGGCAAGTGAACTGGATCAGTGGTTCTTATAAATGTAATCCATTTATCTGGCAGCACAGGAAAAATCTCATCAGTTTTCTTTAGTTAAAACTTTTCTTTCAGAACCAAACGCAAGAAAAGTCTGGGACAAAGAATACTTTCCAGTATTCTTCCCCTTCCTCTATGAAAACAGTTGGGGCATTTACTTGCACAGCTAAAAGAATACATTTCCCAGACTCCTGTGTAGCAAGGTGTTGCCAATTAGTTGTATACTGAAATTGTCTGCATACAGTGGGACTTTGCAGCAAAAGGTTTTTTTAAGGGGCTCATAGTTAGCATACATACTTTATGCTTTTCATTTCTTCTTCTTCATCCTGAATGGAACACAGAGATGATGACTGGATCCCCAACATCCATTATGTAATATGAGGTGACCTTGAGGATGGTAGTGATACTCTAAGAATGAAGGAATAAAAATATAGTAGGTGGCTGGGTCCAGGATGACACCATACAGCTATACAGCTGGGTTAAGGAGCTCCTATTCAATGGGGCAGCAGTATTCGACTAACAACTGATAAAAACAAAATTTATGATGAGACCTATCACTGAGACTAATTTATCCTGGTCCTAACCCTTTATGTTTTCATGGTGGCTAACATCTATTGAAGCAAAATGATATACAGATAAGGTGGATAAACTCATGTTGTCTTAAAAAAAACACTCTGTGGAGGCTATGAGAATGTGCTTCAAAGAACTGCTGGGAGTATAACTGACTGAGGCCCCAGCTGCTGGGCTCTGAAATCCATCTCCACACTGGATCCAAGGCCTTATCTTCCGAGGGCCACTCCCAGCCAGTGATGCATAGCAGGGATACTAAGGTAGGGTTTTTTTCTGAAGGGACTTGGGATTCCTCTGTAGGCCAACTTTGGCTTGAGGACTCCTTGATGGTCTTGCCAAGCCTTCCTTCCTTAGACTACTAGGACACTGCCAAACAACCTTCTTTCTCTCCCTCTCTTCTTCACTTGAGGTCAGACTTGCATCATGGTCTGATGACCCTCTAGCCTTCCTGGTTCACATTCTGTTTCTCTCACAGGCAAAATTAGTGAAATCCTCTCATACTTAATCGCATCTTGGCATCTGCTTCTGTGAGAACCTGGACTAGCACACTCATTTAAAGCAGAGTTTGTTGTAAGTAAAAAGCCTGTAGGTAAAAAGACTACTGCAGCTAAACATTTTCTCCATTCCTGCAACCAGTAAATTTTATGGGCACAATTTTTGCAAGAATAAGTGATTCTTGAGCAAAAAAGTCCTATGTCAGACTCTTACCTTTCCTTTTCTCTTCTGTTTTTAAAATTAAGAAAAAAAATGAGGAAAAAGAAATAATCACCTATAGCAAATTTTTAGTGGAGGCATTTGGTAGTGTATTGTGCTCAGATACCTGAGATACTAAGAATGGGGGTGAGATAATATGGCCCTCTTCTGCTAGCTCCTAATTTGGTTGGAAATATGAGAAAGTGGAGGGAGGCTCTGCACCACACACTGTTCAACAAACGAGGCAGATCTAGCTCTGCCACTTTCAACGGAGGGAAGGAAAGATAGTAGAGGAGGAAGTGGGAGCATTTTATAGGCCCTGCCCAGAAGTGGGGTATATAACTTCCTGCCTGCATCCCATTGGCCAGGAATCTGTCACATGGGAGGCTGGGAAATGTAGTCTGCCTGGAAGGCAAGGAGGAGGTGGAAATGGGTGTGGGGAACAGGTAGCTATTTCCTACCCCAGCCACTTAGAAGAAGAAGCATAAGGAACAATGGGGCCTTTGTGTTCTCAACAAGTGGGGCTTCTTTTTACAAGGACTTTTCCACATAGTGCTTTCTCTTTATCAGTACTCTGGCTGCATCACTTCATTAGAAAGTATACATTTTTAAGGGAATATAGAATATAATAAAATATTTTATGGTAGTTGAACTGTCCTAACAATATTTGACTTGCCGGTTTGCTATGAAATCAAGTATTCCCAGGCTACTTGGAACAGATTGCAGAGCTGCCTGATGAAAATTCTTATTTCTTATCTATAGGCAGATTGTAGTTCAGATCTAAATGTTAAATGGGAGAACAGGTAAGAAATTTTATCTTGTGCTTCATAGGTGTGTCAAGTGAAAAGATGAATTGTATTTTCTTTTTAAATGCACAAATAGATGGCTATGAATTGGATCCCAAATGAAAATATATTGGGGATCTAATCAAATTACAATGAATTTGGATACAACAAGGCTATTTTATGAATTCAGAATAAAACTGTTTCATTATGATAATAATGCTCTACACTGAACATCACTCAAAGACGGAAATTTTATTTTTAGCAGTGCATCAAATGAAATCAACCATTTACTTTGAATATTGCCAATTTTGGGGGTGGAAGGGGTGGGGAAAAGAACATGTGAAAAATATATCAATAACATTTTATTTAACAGCTGCCTAGACTGTGAGCATATATTTTTCTAAATTACATTAGCTATTTGGCAATTCCAGCTGCTTAGTCCAGATCGCTAACTACTGCACGAGACCACAAAAAGTCAGAATTAGATTAAAAATAACATTTGCGAAATGATAGCAGAGTAACCAAAAACATCACTTTTTAGTTTGGTTCTACGATACCTTCAGTTAAACAAATTCTTTTGCCAGTAACACTTTATGAATTCAGCGCTTTAAATTCAGAAAAGATCTTAAAGGTCAACTTGTCTAACCTTTTCATTTCACAGTTGAGAGAACTGAATCTCAAAGAAGCTGAGTAGCTAATTAGTTGCATGGACAGGTTTAGAAGCCAAGTTCATCCATCCATCCATCCATCCATCCATCCATCCATCCACCCACCCACCCACCCACGCACCCATCCATCCATTCACCTATCCAATTAGCAAATATTTATTGAGTGCCCACTGTCTAGACAATTGCTTGATGCTGAGGATACAGTGGTAAACAAAACCAGACATGGTGTCTGTTCTCATGAAAGAGACAAACACTAATCAAATGGTTATATTAATATATTGCCATAAAGGAGAACTACATTATGTATTGAGAGCATATAACAGGGGCTGACCTCTGCTAGGTGGGGATGGCAAGGAAGTTTTACTTTAGGTTATAAAGTTTCAGCTAGGAACTGAAGTTTGAGTGTGCTTTAACCAGGCAAAGAGGTGGAAAAATGCAGCGTGGAAACCCATGTGCTATGATAGAAGTAAGAATAGCATATTTGATGAGCTTGAAATAGGCCAATGGAGCTGTAGTGCAAAGGGCAAGTGAGAACATGATTGAAAATGGGGCTGAAAGATGGCAGAGGCTATGGAAAGAAACCATCTCCCATCCTAGCAAGTTGGTGTGAGGATGTGAGGTTTTGACCTGAGCTTCTCTTTTGCTACAGTATGGCGCAAGCCAAGGGATCAGCATGAAAGCCTTGAGGATGGTGCCAACACAATGGAAGCCTAAGAAGACACTAGTGAGAAATGTGGTCCTTGGTGGCACTGCGTGGCGGCAGGGTCAAGTCTCACCTGAATAAAGAAATAACGTGGGACCTCTAAGTTGTGGTTTTTTTATGATTTGATTAAGTTTAAATTGGACTTTTTGTCACTTGTAACCAAAACATCACCCTCAAATAGAGACTCAGCCAAATAAAAATGGCAACTACTTTGTGGTTGATGTGATGTTTGTCACTTTTTTAGCAATTCATGAATATTTGCTGAATTGAATGCTCATATTCATCACTGTGTGGATGTGTGGAATGTTTTCTATGTCTATTTAAATCCTACTCATCCTCAAAGCTCAGGTTAACCTCCCTTTCAGGAGGCTGAAGAGTTACCTTAATCGTCTTTTCAACTGCTCTGCCCTTTCTGTTGGTCCATTAATAGTGTGACTCAATCTATGTGATATTGTATTTTATTTTATTTTTTAAATAAGAACTACATTCTCTGGCCTATTTTTTTTTTTTAAAGAATGCTTTTGAATTTTGATGTCAGTGCTTCACCTATATTTTCTTCTTCTTTGTATCTTTTCAAGTATTAGTCCTCAAATTTTGGGACATATCAGAATCACCTGTGAGCTTGTTAAAAGGGCAGAATCTCTCATATATCATAGGTGCGCGTGTAGAGAAACACTGTATATTAGGTATTGTACAATATAGGTGCTAAGTGCATAATTCACGAGTGGAATTGAATTAAATGTGCAGAAGGGATTTGATTTTGAGATTATCAGAAAGGTTTCTCCTCTAAGGCTCTAAAAATGAGCACCTCATTCAACTTGTCCCCAGCGATTTCATAACTGCTGAGTATCAAGGTTGAGATACTGCATGCTTAAAAGGCAGTCATAATTTTTTATGACTTCAAATCTCATCCCTCAAATTCTGCATGAATAAGAGTCACAGTGGCAGGATTTCTTGACAAATAATTTCTGTTGAGAAATCAGCTGACAGTCATATGGGTGCTCCCTTGTAGGGAACTAACTGCTTTTCTCTTGCTGCTTTTAAGATTCTCTCTTTGTCTTTAACCTTTGGCATTTTAATGATGATGTGTCTTGCTGTGGGCCTCTTTGGGTTCCCCTTGTTTGGGACCCTCTGTGCTTCCTGGACTTGTAAGTCTATTTCTTTCCCCAGGTAGGGGAAGTTTTCTGTAATTATTTTTTTCAAATAGGTTTTCAATTTCTTGGTCTCTTTCTTCCCCTTCTGGCACCCCAATAATATGAATGTTGGGCCTCTTGAAGTTGTCCCAGAGGCTCCTTATGCTATCTTCATATTTCTGGATTCTTTTTTCTTTTTGCTCTTCTGGTTGGGTGCTTTTTGTTTCCTCATGTTCCAAATTGCTGATTTGATTCTCAGCATCCTCTACTCTACTGTTGATTCCATGTAAATTATTCTTCATTTCAGCTCGTGTAGCCTTCATTTCAAATTGGTACTTTATTATGTCATTGATTTTCTCAGTTATTTCCCTAATAGTCTGCTTAAACATCCTTATAAACAAAATTCTGAACTCTGTATCTGTTAGCTTGCTAGGCTCTATTTCATTTAGTTCCTCTTCTAGAGATTTTTTCTGTTCTTTCCTTTGTGACATGTTTCTTTACCTCCCCATTTTGGCTGCTTCCAGGTGTTTGTTTCTGTGCATTAGGTAGAGTTGCTGTCTCCTGGAATTGGTAGAGTGGCTTTGTGTAGTAGGAGTCCCGTAGGGTCCAGTGACTCAGCCTCCCCAGTCCCCTGAGCTGGGCCTTCTAGGTGCTCCCCTGTGTGGGCTGTGTGCACTGTCCTGTTGCAGTTGAGCCTTGGTTGCTGTTGGCGTCCCTGGGAGGAGCTGACCCCCAGGCCAATCACTTGTGAGGACCAGCTGCAAGTACAGCCAGAGAGCTGCTGTGCTGGAGACACTGGTATGGAGCAGGATTTACTTCAGTGGAGCTTTGGTGTTCACCAAGTGTTCCCCTTGAGTGAGTCACTCGTGGGTGTGGTAGGGTTGTAATCCAGTGTGGTCGAATCTGACCACAGGTGGACTGTCTCTGGGGCCTCCTGGGAGGTGCAAAGTCAGCCTGTGCCAGTGCCTTGCCCAGGGCCACCCAGCATGAGCTACTCAGCAAACTGTAGTTGGCTTCTACTTGTGCTGGGCTTGGAGGTGCCCAGGAGAGGCCCAGCTATGAGCCAGTGCAGCTGCCGCTAGTGCCAGGCCTGGGGCCGCTTATCAAGCCGCATGGGGCAGCTGCTGCTTGTCTGAGAGATTTTAGGAGAGTCCTAAGCATGGGGCTCTAGAGGCCACTTGCACAGAAAAGCCCCTGGAAATGGCCTGGATGAGCTGCAGGTGGGGAGGGGCGGGGCCTCCGGGAGTCACGGGGCGGGGCCAAAGGTGAGTCAGGTGCTGGCGATTCAAACATGGCGCCTGCCTGCCGGCTGTGCGGGGAGGACTCGCCACAGGAGCCGTGGCCTCCGCCAGCCCTTCTGCCTGGGAGGAAGCCGCCCTCCGCCTCTCGCCCGGATCTCAGGCAGGTTAGTCCCTCCCCGAGTGTCCCAGGTCCCTTCAGGCCGCTGCCCGGCGCTGGGCTCAGAGGGAGCGTCCGAGTGAGTCCGCGCCGGGCCCTTGAGAGGAGCTGCTGGGGCTCCCGCAGCCTCCGCGACCCTCAGGGACAGTCCCCGCTGGTTTCACAGCCCGGAGTGTGGGGACGTCTCTTCCCGGCCCTGGAGCCCTGGGCCGGGGCCTGCTGTGGGGCTGGGACCCCTGCTCCTCCGGGAAACCCCCGCCGCTGAGATTCCCTCCCGGGTTTCCCCGCGGCCCCGGGTGTGGGCCCGGCCGCGTCTCCGGGATCCAGCCCCGACCCGCCCGCGTCTCCCCCTCCTCCTGGTCTCGGTGCTTCCTCAGCTCCCTGGTTGCGGGGCTTCTTTGCAGCCGGATCTCAGGAGGCTCTGAGGGACGGTGGTTCTGTGTTTTAGTTGTGACTTTGATGTGGTTGCGGGAGGCGGCGGGTGCAGCTGTGACCTGCACCGCCATCTTGTTTCCCAACTTCTGAAAAGTGTTTAAATTGGTGAATTATTTTTCCCCTCCAAATTTTTTGGACTCCTGCCTATATTAAGAAATACATCATGATTCTGAACATACAAATGTTTGAATATACATATACGAATAGATATAACTGAAACAAAGACTTGATCCATGGAGTAATATGTACATTATTATTTGAAATGAATTTTGATCTTTTCTAGTTTACCCTTTTTTATTAATTTTTTTCTCAAGACCACTAATTTTTTTCTCAGGGCCATCTGCAGTATGAATACCATTTCTTGGTGTTAGGGTCTTCCCTAAGAAGAAGTGTATAGATTTCAGTGCCTTCATGTTATTGCTTGGGCACATCCAGATAATTCAGAATAATCTCCACATCTCAAGATCCTTAATTTTTTTTTAATTAACAAGGACAAAGCATTTATCTTCTTTTTGAAAATATGTTTTTATTGATTTTAGAGAAAGAAGAAGGGAGAGGGAGAGAGAGGGAAACATCGATGTGAAAGAGAAGCATCAATTGGTTGTTTACAGGAGACCAAACCGACATCTGGGAATGTGCCTTGACCAGGAATCTAAACGGCAACCTTTTGGTGCATGTGACAATGCTCAACCATTTGAGCCACACCGGCCAGGGCAAGATCCTTGATTTAATAACATCTACAAAATCTCTTTTGCTATACAAGGTAACATATTCATAGATTCTCGGTATCAGGTCTTGGATCTTTGGGAGAAGTATTTTTCAGGCTACCACAATAAGGGAGACCTGAACACAAAAGTTATATTTGCCTTTCTACATTTGCTTCATGTTCACTGCTGTTGAATGTGTGCATTCAGTGCATGCTCCATGCTGAGTTCAATCAGTGTTGCTGAGTTAATAATGTTTGCATCAACTCTTCACTCTTTTAACATAAAAGTTAATCTCTGTCAGGTCTTGGAGCTTGGCCATGGTTCGCCCCTGTCTCCAAGAGTGGGGCCAAGGTGTCTGTGTCACACAGAACCAGAGAGTACAGAGGCTGGGTGCTACGGCTATGCCTGTGCCTTTACAGGGCTTTCTCTCGGGATGTTTTGATAAGTGAATCATGAGTGGCATCTCCACTAGGGCTGTCAACACCAACTCTTTGACTATATCTTGTGGGGGCTCACTATAGCCAAAAAGGAAAGGATGACATGACTCTTCTCTGACCACTAGGAGTATCTATGTGTATTTGGATGATAATTTACAGCCATTAAGAAAGCAAAAAGGTTTAGAGAAAAAAATCACCATCAGTCCCACTCCAGCCTCACTCTCAATTTCTCTCTCTTCCCTAATTTGTCATATATTAAACCTCTTTATAATCTTTTCAACATCAAAATCAGGTTCAAGGCTCCAGACATAGGATGTTGTTCATGCAAATGAATCCCAAACCTACTATTTAGTAAGATGCTAAGATAAAGTGGCATATACTGTCTTTCTCCATTAAATAAAACTCCTTTATGGACAGAAACTCATGATTAGTGTCAGTCAAGGGAGGAATGGTGTCAGAGGGTGCTGTCATTTGATATCAGTAATTTTTCTTTTGCATTCTTCAAATTACTGTCAAAGGTCATTGAGAATGAAATTAGCTAGGCATTATTTTTCTCAGTAAAATGTATCTGACTGAAAAAATTCCTGTTTTCTGTCCTTGCATTGCTGTCCTGATATGAAAGGAATAATTCAACCCCTCAGCAAGGGATTCATGGTGTGTTCCACCCCTCATACCTTGATTTCATGCTTTTGAGTATTCCCTTTCATTAATCTCCCTGGTCTTGTCTTCTCCTTCTGTCCTGTTCAGAGTTTTCATACACTGTATTACTTAAGTTCTTTATTCTACTGCTTCTTACTTGAGCAGGAGCCTGGTTATCATATGGATAGTTTGATAAGTGCTAAAGTTAGAAAGCCAGGCTATTCTACTCTTAAGATACTTGCAGTATCTCAAAAAAATCATCTCTGAAGGTTTTGAGTTGCTTGCCATCTAGTTTCTAAAACCCACCAGCTATTTTTCTCAGAATATTGGTCTGAGCCACATGATGTTTATGACAATTCATTATTCCTAATATAATGCAGAAAAGAGATATTGGCTGAAGGTCACAATCATGCACATTGCCTACTTTTCACAATTCAAGATGTGGAACCATGAACTTGATGAATTCTGGGCATCATTGACATGCTTCAGGAAACCAAGTGGCTACTTCATAGATATTTCTCCAGTCTTCAATCTTTCTTGCTAGCTGACTGTGACATTTTGTACAGGGCAAGAACATTCTTTCTTAATATTTTCCTTCAATTCCTAAGAAAACAAATGAGTTGATGATCAGAGTTATGAAGCATACAGGATATCATATCATTCTAATATGTTTCTCAGATTTGAACTGTTTATTTTGCCATCTCAGTGTTTTATCAGTGCCAGGAAGAAATCTAGCAAGATTGAAAACCTAGTGATATTCTTTACTTGGATATTGATGTAGAGAAGACAGAATAGACTCCAACCTGCAACCAATTTGTCTTAAGCCATAACAAAAAATAAAGAAAAACACATTTTTTACTTCAATAAAGAGCAATAATGTGCTGTTAAGGTAAATAAGCAAAATTATTTTAAAACCTGACTGAGGTGTGTGACATGCATTTAGAAAAATCTTAGAGAATTTTATGGGAACATTTAAGTTGGTTGAACTTTTATTTAGGACAGTAATATGTATGAGACAAATAGATAATCCTTTCTCCATTGAGAGCCATTGACCTAAGGGAAACATTTTTATTGACAACCCATAAGTAAAAATGCAATGTCATTAATTTCCTTTAAAAACAGATAATAAGTATATTATTTAATGTGTTTTTAAAAATTTTTAAACATTTTATTATTAAAATTTCAAACATACACATAGTGAAGACAGTATAATACATTTCCATCACTCAGCATCAACAACAATCATTTTGTCAATCTTTCAACTTCTTTCAAAATTAAGAAATACTTGAGTCATATTTTATAGATGTACTATGTAATTTCTTGCCTAGTCATTTATATTCCTTATGGACCTTAAGACATCTCATCTTTTTTTTTTTTAATCCTCACTAGAGGATATTTTTTCCATTGCTTTTCAGGGAGAGTAAAAGAGAGAGAGAGAGAGAGAGAGAGAAAGAACGATGTGAGAGAGACACATTGATTGGTTGCCTCCTGCATACCCCTGACCAGGGCTGGGGATCCAGCCTGCTACCAAGGTACTTGCATTTGGCGGAAATCGAACCTGGGACCCTTCAGTCCGTGGACCGACGCTCTAACCACTGAGCCAGACCGGCTAGTGCAAGACATCTCATCTTAATTTCAATAAATTTCTTACCTCTTACTTCCCTGAGAAGATAGGTCAATTTGAGATCTGCCATTTTTCCTTCTCTCCACTTCAAATGTCTTGTCTGTCTCAGAATTCTGCTCTATTTCTTCCGTCCTCTACTTTTATTTCCTCTTGTTGCAGAAAAATAGAGTTTCTCCTTGTGAAATTAAACCTCCACCTGAGTATTTGGTCACATTTGTCTCCTCCAGAATCTTTTCCTATTAATTTTCCCTGCATTTTCTATCCTTAAATTTTCTCTTGGCTCCATTATCTCTGCTAATAAACATACTCAGATCTTCTCCATACTCAAAAGGCAGAGCTGGTGGGAACATCTTTTGAAATAATTTCCCCCCCAAATTAGCTCTGAGTCAAGCTTTCCCTTCTGTGGTTATTTTTTCCCACGTAGACTTGAAATCTGGGAAAATCTGTGATTTTCTCTTCTTGTTTTTCCTCCAGCCAAGCTCTAGGAATCTGTATTCCTCCACAGACTTTGAATCTGCCCTGAAGTAGGAGGCTCTATTTTCTAAAGATGGCCATGACAATGTCTGCCATCCCACAAGCTTTTCTAGTGTGACCTGACACTCCTCTAATTGGGTGGTAGGGTCTATGTACTTTCCCCTTGAACTGAATCAACCTTTGTGACTGCCTTGACCATTAAAGTGTGTCAGAAGTGACACTGTGTGACTTCTGGAGTAGGTCATAAACATGCCATGCACTTCCTTCTTGCTTTCTTAGAGCCCAACCACCATGCTGTGAAGAAGCTCAAACTTGTCTATGTGGAGAGACCACATGGAGAGGCCATGTATGTTCCAGCTAATAGCCAGCCTCAACCACCAGACGTGTGAGTGAGGAAGCCTTCAAGATAAATGTAGCCCCCAGTCACTGAGTCATTCCCAGACTTTGAAATTTCCCAGCTGAGGTCCCAGACATTTCAGAGCAGAGACAAGCCATCACCATAATGCCCTGTTCAAATTTCTGACCTACAGGATCCATGAGCATAACAAATAGTTGTCTTATGCAAGTTTTAGAGTGGTTTATCACCAAGCCATAGCCCTGAAATACCCAGCCTCCCCTTCCTCACTGTGCTAACTGTAGTTCACACATGCTTCCTCTTGGCCTGATTTCTGGACTAGGCTTTTGCCCTTAATGATCTCTTCAATGGATTTAGTGCTGCCTCCATATCTCACCTGAACAGAGTGCTCTTCTGTTTTTGAAATAGTTTTCTGTCACATTTTTCATTTGCTACCCAACAGTGGGGAATGAGCAGGGCATATAATATAAGGATTATTTTGCAGATAAGGAACTGAGGTTTAAGAAAGGTGGCTCAGTTGGCTGGAGCATTGTCCAGTACACCAAAGAGATTGCAGGTTCGATTCCCGGTCAGGGCACACACCTAGTTTGCAGGTTCCATCCCTGGATGGGGTGCATACTGGGGGCAACTCATGGATGTTTCTCTCTCACATTGATGTTTCTCTCTCCCTCTCTCTAAAACATATCCTTGGGTGAGTGTTAAAAAAGAAAAGAAAGGGAGGTTTAAATGACTCTCAAAATAGCTTGGAGAGCTGGAACTAGAGCTATAAGAAAGAATTCACTAGAGAATGCAGTTTCTCAAACTAATTTTCCCACAGAATCCTTTCTGGAAATACCTATCAGCATTTGAAGAACACTGGTTTTCCAAGCAACACAGTTTGGGAAATTCCCTTCTAGTCCAGTTTCCTCTTTTTATAGATCAGGCTTGGGAGATTCCATTTCCAAGAGATATTTAAATAAAAGATACAAAAGGGACAGGAACTGGAGTGCAGGTTTATTCTGAGAAGTCATTATAGCTTGATGTATGTGTTCAGAATTTTTGTATGTTTGTACTTTTATAGTATTTCTATCAACCTGGCTCCTGGTGTGCCAGATGATAGAAGAAAAGATGAATTTGGAGGTGTCAGTGCCCTTTAGCCAAAGACCACTGGGAGCATACTTGGTTAAATAAGGTGGATTTATTACTCATTGCAGGGAATCACGGGATGCCCTCAGTAAAGGGTGTTAAAAATAACATACGATTTGGGCTGTGGTTGGTTTAGTCAGGGGAGAGTCTAAAAAAGCAGGAGTTTAATCTAGATTGGACGCTGTCAGAAAGTGAGGATAATTCTATGATTGGGTATCTTGTGTGTGGCACAGTGACTTTGTTTTTGTTTGTGCTTAAACAAAATTATGAAGTGGTCCTGTTTGATTTTATCATAATCTTAAGAGTGACCTTGTTTGATACTGGTGTTCTATGTGTTTGTTTATGTCAACAGAAGAGGAAAACTGGCCTGGCTGTGTCAGACAAGCTTATAAAAATATTGAGGTTCAGTTGTGAACATCAGATTAGTTTTGGATATCAGAGGTTGCTTTTTTTTCTTTTTCAGAGGTATTTATTCTTAATCATCTCAGGTATTCAAGAGCAAAGCAGATGTCTTTGTCTGAGGCCAAGACTCATTTAAAGGAGTTGGGGGTGGGGTTTTTACTGCTGGGTCGTAGGAGATAATTAAAGCAAAACACCCCACATGCAGATGGCCAACGGAGTTTGTGAGTAGGATTAGATTCTTATTGTATATAATCTTCAAAAGAATAAAAGAAACTGTTTCTAAAAATGAAAACTACCCTTCTAACCAATGTCTTTTAGAATTCTGACCCTTTTAATCGCTGCCTCCTTAGAAGAAACAAATCCTCCTGATTTGGGTCATGAAAACTCAAGAGGTGTACTTACAGAATTACATTAGAATGGGGAGAAAATATTTGTGAACTCAAATCCTGGCTCATAAAGCAACACTAGCCCACTTCACACAACTGGTTAGTGTTTGATTTCGGACTAGAATTCAGGCCTCTGATCCACAATTCAGTACTATTAAGTCCCTAGTGCCACCTGGCCTAGCATGGCTCAAAGTTGAGCATCGACCTAGGATCCGGGAGAGCGAGGTTCGATTTCCGGTCAGGGCACATGCCCAGGTTGTTGGCTTGATCGCCAGTAGGGGGCGTGCAGGAGGCAGCCGATCAATGACTCTCTCATCATTGATGTTTCTTTCTCTCTCTCTCCCTTTCCCTTCCTCTCTCTGAAATGAATAAAGATATTTAAAAAATTCCCAGTGCCTAGATCATGGCCTGGTATAGGATAGGCATCCACGGAATGCTTATTGAATGGATAAATGAATTCAAAACAGATACTGGGTTTGGAACTGGATTGGCCAGAGGTGACAGGGAAATCAATCAAAGTTTAACTGGCTGATTTTGACTAGCTTCCTAATTTTTCCTGTCCCCATCTGCCATTCTCACCTTATCCCTTCTACGTGGGACTTTAGTTTTCAAAAGGAAGCATAGGATTAAATAGCTTCTCCTTCTTCTATACCCTCAGATCTGTGTCTGAAGCAAACTGGGGCTCATTGTATTGGTTTTCCAGCAGTAGAACTCAGAAATAATCAGTAATCAAAGAAAACCTTTGAAGAGTTCTTCAAGTACAGAGGTGATTTTTCTGAATATAAAAATGTTATAGCATTCATTTTTCAAAATCAATCAAATTGGCACTCAAGTACACAGGAATTGACATTATTCATAATAGCATCTAGAGCCAACTGTTTTTGTCCCTTTATGGCCCTTAATAGGTACATCTTCCATGGAAATGGTTAATAACATTTTAAATTGTTACTTCAGAACTTATGAGATCTGATCCCCGTTCCTGTATTTGATGATGTATTCCCAATGGTTTTGAAGGAGAGTAAGACTACAAAAGGGAAATGTTTTCTTCTTACAGCAGTGTAGCTCATAATTAATTGACCATCATCATCTCCTATTAGTAAGATATCTATGATCCTACTAATTGAAAATGAAACTGTTCTCCTAATCACAGAAAAAAAATCCCAATATTAAACTGTTTAGTCTTTGTTTGCTTAAAGGCTGGGCTATTAGCCAAGTGAGTTTATAGGAACAATTAATCAAAAAGTTTAAACAACTGACTTTTAATGATTTTCTGGCCACACTGGTTGAGAAAACCCCTTACTTAGCAGATTGGCTTTGGCTTTCCCAGTAGCAGAGGAGTAATTTTAGTGAGGTTAAGGAAGTGTAAGGGAAGGGGACCACAAGATAGAATAAAATATATCATCTTCATCAAAACACAAGTATGATGCTTTCACATAGTTATTACCACTTCACAGAAATCCTGTGAGGTGTAATTTTCATTCCCATTTTACAGATAAGGACATCAAGGCTATAAGATGTTAGGAAATTCATTTAATGTAAGTGGTATAACCACTATTTAGATTCAATTTTTGGACTCTACATCTTATTGTGGGTCCAGCATTCTTTTTGCTATATCATTTGGCCTCACAATTTGATTAATGACAAAAGAAAATATGAGCAATTCTAGAACATAAACAGGTGAGTAGACAAATGCCCAGAGTCTGTTTAACTTGCCATCACAATTCTGGCTATGATTGTTACACTTATGCTTATATTGGAAAGACATGTAACTTACAGAGTTGATAGGTAATGTTCTTTAAGTTGAGTGACTGGATATTATTATACTTAGTGAATAATTGTTGTTTTGGACTCTACAAATATCTTATAAGAGTGGAATACAAGGTAGATGGTTTTAGAAACGAGGAATGCACTGTTTTCCTCAAATTATTTCTACCGCAATGCTACATTCCTACTGCAATGCTACATGTCTTTATTCTACTTACCAGCAAAGTATTATGCGAGAGCACAATTTATTATGATGTCATAGAGACATGATCTAGTGTGTAAAGGATGCTGCTAGGCCTTGTCTTTTTAGAAACTTATTGTCTAGATATCAACATAGAGGCAAGAGAATGAAAACTCCTGAAGTATGGGTTGGCAAACTTTTTCTATAATGGGACAGATAGTAAGTATTTTAGGCTTATCAAATCGTATGGTCTTTTTTGCAGCATCTCTACTCTGCAGTTATAGCGCTAAAGTAGTCATTAGTCATAGACAATACAGAAACAAATGAGTGTGGCTGTGTTCCAATAAAACTTTATTTATGGACACTGAAATTCAAATTTAAGATAATTTTTATGTTTCATGAAATATTATTATTCTTTTGATTTTTTTCCCCCATTAAAAAATAAGGAAAAGAACTATTCTTCATTCACAGGTTGTACAAAAGCATGCAGCAGGCTGGATTTGGCCCGTGGGCCACAATTTGCAGAGTCCTGGAGTGATTAGTACAGAATTGCTGTAAAGGATGAAAGAGATATATGTGTGATTGGGAGAGAGGAGAAGGACCTTAGGATGAAAACATACCTGACTTCAGGTTTAGAAGGGGACAGAGGAGAAAGCTCTTACTCAGAGTAGGCAGGCACCTCTTCCCCGCCACAGTAATGATAGATGCCTGCTGCCTTGAGGAATTGTTCTGAATAGATTCACTCAGAATGACTCATTGGCTTGAACAAAGCTGGGGAAGATTTTCTGCCTTTTATTCAAAGGGAGTAATTTGGCCCACCTTCGTCTCTTAAATTAAAATTTCCAGAGCTCAGGCCTTTAAGCCTCTTAACATGATTTACTTCTTATACCTTTTATCAGCATAGAATAGCTGCTTTTCTCATCTTTTCTTGTAAAACCCTGTTCCAAATGTACAAGGTATTTTATCCACATGATGTTTCATGGCTATTTCCAGGCCTATGATCATGGAAACACAAAAGCTATAGAAAATTTAAATGGCGCCCTGTTAAGTGTTGTGGGCAGCATTTGACAAGACATAGATAACCTGGAGTTTCAGAGATGTGATTTGAATTTCTTGTGTTCCTTCCTCCCTACTATTTTTTTTTTTCTTTTTTACTGAGGAATAAATTGTGTATAGAAAAACTCATTCTTTTTGGTATATAGGTCTATGAAATCTGACAAATGCATGTAACCACCATGAGGTGTAACATCTAACAGTTATGTAACTCCATGATAAGCAAGATATAGAACATTCCCATTAACCCAGAAAGGTCCCTGGTGCCCTTTTTAAATTATCCTGCCCCCTAAGCCCAGCCCCTGGTAAACACTGATCTAGATTCTGTCCCTATAGTTTTGCCTTTTCCAGAATGTCACGTCTATGGAATCATACAAGATGTATGTAGGCTTTTGGGCCTGGCTTCTTTCAGCTGGCATAATGCATTTGATATTCATCTATGCTGTTCCATGTATTAGTAGTTTGTTCCCTTTTATTGCTAAGTAGATTTCATTGTATGAGTACTACACCAGTTTGTTTATATATTCTCCAATGGAGGACATTTGGGCTGTTTCCAGTTTTTAGTGATTATGAATAAGGCCAGTATAAACATTCATATAAGGTTTTTGTATGAACATAAGTTTGTGTTGCTCTTGGGTAAAATCCTAGAAGTGGGATTGCTGAATTGTGTGTTAAGTATATGTTTAATTTTATGAGAAACTGTCAAACTGTTTTCCACACCATTTTACATCCCCTCTAGCAGAGTAAGAGAGTCCTAGTTGCTTTTCATTCTGGCCAGTGCTTAGTACTGTCAGTTTTTGTCTTTTAATGGTGGGGGTTCAATAGGTGTATAGTAGTATCTCATTGTGGCTTAATTTGCATATTCAAATGACTAACAATGTTGAGCATCTTTTCATATGCTTATTGGCCATCTTTATGTCTTCTTTGGTAAAATGTCTGTTTAGATCCTATGCCCATTTTTTAATTAGATTGTTTTCTGTTACTGAGCTGTATGAGATTTTTATATATTTTGGATATTAATCCCTTATCAGATATATGATTTGCAAATATGTTCTCCCATTCAGTGCATTGTCTTTTTATTTTGTCGATGGTTTCCTTTGCAGTGCAGAAGCTTTTTAGTTTGATGTAGTCCCATTTGTTTACTTTCACTTTTGTTGCCATTGCATTTGGAGTCAGATCCAAAAAAATATTGACAAGAGTGATGTCAAAAAGTTTACTGCCTATGTTTTATTCTAGGAGTTTTATGGTTTCTGGTCTTACATTCAAATGATTAATCAATTTTGAGTTAATTTTTGTGTATGGTGTAAGATAGTGGTCCAGTTTCATTCTTTTGCTTGTGGCTAGCCAATTTTCCCATCACCATTTATTGAATAGACTGGTCTTTTCCAATTGTATGTTCTTTCCTTCTTTGTCAAAAATTAATTGACCATATATGTGTGGGCTTATTGTTTGGTTTGCTATTCTGTTTCTTTGATCTTTGTGTCTGTTTTTATGCCAATACCATGCTACTTTGAGTACCGTAGCTTTGTAATATAGTTTGAAACCAGGGAGTGTGATGACATTGGCTTTGCGCTTCTTTCTCAAGATTGCTTTGGCTATTCAGGGTCTTTTGTGGTTCCATACAAACTTTAGGATTGTTTGTTCTATTTCTGCAAAAAATGCCATTGGGGAGCTTTCTAATTCAAGTTGTAGGGTTAGATAGTTTACTAAAAATTGTTCTTGCTTTTTGAGGTAGGCCTGCAGTGCTATGAACTTCCCTCTCAGGACTGTTCTTGCTGTGTCCCATAGATTTTGGGTTGTTGTGTGTTCATTTTCATTTGTTTCCAGGAAGTTTTCGATTTCTTTCTTGATCTTATTGGTAACCCATTAATTGTTTAATGACATGTTATTTAGCCTCCATGCGTTTGAATGTTTTGAGTGTTTTTACTGTAGTTGATTTCTAATTTCATGCCCTTATGATCTGAGGTGCTTGATACGATTTCAATCTTCTTGAACTTGTAGAGACTTGTTTTGTGTCCTATCATGTGGTCTGTCTTTGGGAACAACCCATGTGTGCTTGAGAGGAATGTATATTCTGCAGGTTTGGGGTGAACTGTTCTGTAAATATCAATTAAATCCATCTGATCTCGTGTGCCATTTAGTCACTGTTTCTGTGTTGACTCTGTCTGGAAGATCTATCCAGTGAAGTCAGTGGAGTGTTAAAAAGTCCACGACTGTAACTGTACTGCTGTTGATCTCTCCCTTAAAGTCCTTAAAGTTATTATTGATAGGTCCTTATTTATTGCCATTTTAATTCTTTATGCCTATGTTTCTCTCTCTATTTCTTCTTATGACAGTAGTCCCTTTAACATTTCCTGCAATGCTGGCTTGGTGGTGATAAACTCCTTTAGCCTTTTTTTTTGTCTTTTTTTTTTTTTTGTCAGGGAAGCTCTTTATTTCACCATCTATTTTAAATGATAGCCTTGCCAGATAGAGTAGTCTTGCTTTCAGATCCTTGTTTAGCATTACCTTGAATACTTCATGCCATTCTCTTCTGGCCTGTAGAGTTTCTGGTGAGAAGTCAGCTGACAGCCTTATAGGAGCTCATTTGTAGGTAGCAGGTTGTTTTTCTCTTGCTGCCTTTAAGACAAACAAATCTATAGTTATATTTAGTGGCAAAAATACAGAAAAATATTTCAAATGACTTTAAACTGCAGTAATTTGACTATATATATATTCCTAGGGAGATATACCCTATGGATTCAAAAAAGCTAAAAAATTCAGTTGTATGTTATAGACCAGATCTGGGCATGTAGCAACCCAAAACTGCCAGGAAATGTGGGAAACCATTTGACTTTCCACTCTCTGTAGTGTGAGGCAGCAAGGGATAATGGGGTTGGAAATGGCTTTGTGACAGCCAATCAACTGGGCCAGCCATTGTTATCTACTGGGGCCACCTCCTCTCAGTTTCCACTTCCCTTGGATTGGGGTACCTAAAACCTTTTCCCAGTAGCAGATAAAATGATGGTGAGGGTTGCTACCATGACAGAGTTGGGCACCAAATCTGGAACTGTGTCTTTTCTGACCTATGGAGGAAAGATTCTAAGTTTGTTATCAGTGGTTACTAATCTCTCATCTCCAGGTTAACAGTGGAACACCACTTCCATCACTTATTTTTATGTTGAAGAAAACAGTAATCATGCTTAGAGACACTTAAATTTCGTAACAAGACCTGTGATTTAAAAAATATATAATAGAAACCTAAAGTCTGGAAAGATGCATGATGTGTAACTTCAGTCATCATTGTGCAAATACATATGCACATAATAAATCCAGAGATGGCTGAGTATATTTTAGAAATATTATAGGCCCATTGTTTTGACATCCTGCAGGAGGTAGATAAATTGTGAAGTATATGTTATAGTATACTGAGTAGCTTGTTAACAAGATGTCTTTTGCTGGAAAATATTTTAGCAGAAAAAACACCCATCAGCACATTTCCAGCTTTGTTCTCCTCCTTTGATTTCACAGGCACATTTAATAGCACACACACAAAAATTCTTATTTGATACTTATAATAGTCAGTGAATTATTGGGACCACAGCTCATTTTCCCATTTTATAGATTAGCAAACTGAGGCTCTTGGAGTTTCAATTATTCGCTTTTAAGATCAGCTTGGAGGCAAATTTGGATTAGAAGCGTATATCTGATTAGTGTCTTTTGCACTGTGACACTTGTACCCTTCTTTCACTCTCTTCACTTTTCAGATTGAGATTGCTTGGGATAATTTGGCACCCTCAGATGAGTGACTAGGCCATAGATTTCTTCCTTAGACATATGGACCTCAGCTGCAGAGTTTAAAGACTGACAAGAGAATTCTCAACTCCCATTAGCAATTGCAGAGTGTAGAAAAGCTGAATTAATGAAGATAATAGCCTTGCTAGGAATTTTAAATAATGCACTTAGTGCTTTCTCTGTTGGCCTCTTAGAAATATCATGGGTGGTTTTAAAAGAGCAAGGAATGGCATGACAAAATCTGCTACCTAAGGACACAGCTGGGTATGGATAGGAGAACAATACTCTGGCAGACATAGTAGCCTGATAGCAGTGATTTTCAATTCTGACCACAAATAATAACCACTTGAGGGACTTTTAACGATTATTTTTAATTGAGTTTTAAAATAAACATATAAATACACACAGAACAAAAATCTTAAGTGTACAACATAATGAATTTTTCCATATGCTTCCACTTCTGTTACCATTACCCAGGTCAAGATTTAGAACATTCCCAGCACTTCAGAAGAATGCCTCTCATTCAGCACCTTCTTTCAAGGGTTACCACCCTTCTGTCTTTATCACTATAGATGAGTTCTGCCTGTTTTTGAACTTCATAAAAATAGAATCATAGCAGGTACTCTTGTTCTGTCTTGTTTCACTCAAAATTATGAATGAGAATCATGCATACTTTGTATGTATCAGAGAGTTACTCTTTTCCATCACTGTGTGGTATTCCATGGCAGGAATCTACTACATTTTATTTGCCAGTTCTAGTGTAAATGGACATTTAGATTGTTTCCAATTTTTCTGCTACTATGAATGAAGCTGCTATGAACACTTTTGTGCATGTCTTCTGGTGGACACGGGCACTCATTTCAGTTGAGTGCATACCCAGGAGTGGATTATCTGGATCACAGGGCAGATGTATGTTTACTCTATAAGAAACTGCCAACAGGTCTCCAAAGTGAATGTACCCCGCCAAAATGACTCAGTCTCTGAGAGTGGGGCCTTATCTGAAGGATAGGAGTCCTTGAGAATCTTGGCTATTCTAATGCAGTGAGAATGAGAGCCTCTGTGTCCCGACCTTAATGCCCAGACATGTATCTTTGTTATTATCTCAGCCCCAAAGAGATATTCCATTTATTGTTCAAAACAAGGAAATCATTCCTTGTTCATAGATCTGACAAAGAGCTGGGATTCCTCCTGTGGGGTTTGCCTCTTAGTTCTCCCTTTCTTTCATTTTACTCAGTGGGGATCAAAATAACTGCCTTACTCCTCCTCAAATCCCTGAACACAGGAATGGAAGGCTTTGTCATATGCCAATGGGATTTTATGCATCAGGAAATATGATGTGTGGGGGTGGGGCAGAGAGCTCTTTCCACATGGATAACCTCAATCTTTTTTCTAAGTGCAAAAATTCACCTCCTTCTAGCATTTCTCTACCTAATTATGCTGAAGGATTGTCATTCTCTTTTCCATCTGTCAATGTTTTGAATCAACTTTGCTTAAAATAAGTTTTACAAGCAATATGGCCCATTTATTTACGGTTCATCTGGGATCTACAAGAATAGCTAAGAACAGCTAATATTTAGCATTTACTATGTGTAAGGCACCCTGCTATGGCTATGCATTCATTCTCCCTCAAAACAAGCTCATGAGCTGTTATCAAGCCCATTTTACAGATGAGGAAACTGAGATTTTGAGAGCTTAAGTAACTTGCCTGAGTTCATGTGCTGATATAGTATGGAGCTAGGATTCAAACCCTTGCATTCTGACTTCAGAGATGGAACTCTTAATCACTAATCATGTCATCTCTACTTGACAATCAGAAGTTTTGAGAGTTATTTATGGTTTGATACATAAAAAACAGACTATAGACCTTTCTGAGTTACAAAGCTCCTGGAATGAAAAATGCCAAATAATGGTAGTGTCTTGAATAATGGAGCAACATGGAACGGCTGAAGGGCATCATGCCATGCATTTAATGCCACTTCTCTTCTGTGGTCTTTAATCTAGAGCAATTATAGAGGATTCCTGTAAGGTTAGGAGGGTAAAGCAGATGGCAGACTTCCCTGAAAGGCCCTGCCTGGAGATGGTAAATGGGAAGTCTGATAGAGATATCAGTTCTTCAGACTAGTCTCAGAGTAGTATTCAAAAAATTAAATTAGCTGTCAATATTTAAACATTGAGAAAATTACCACAGACATCAGAATTTTATTTATCTCCATTGGAGAATAGGACAGTGCATGCTTACTTCCTCAAGTGGCACTAGCACTTGCTGAATCTGGATCCCTTTAGATGGGGCTCCCAACAGCCCCCACCTGGCCTGATTCATGCAGGTATCTTACCTGCCTGCCCTTAACCTGCCATGTTGCATCTAAACCCCTGCATCAGTCTAGAGCCCTTAGTGCTAGAAGACTTTGTCTCTGTTTGGCTGCTAGCCAGTGCCACTGAGAGCCTTGCCACCCAACTTAGGGAGAGTATAAACAGACCAGAGTCAGAGCCCACATCCTCTACTTCTTGGAGTGTTCTGTGTCTCCCTTCTGGCAGGTGTGGATTTCCTGGGCCCTGTTAAGGAGACATTCTGTGCTTTTGTTTCTCTTAATGTCACTAAGAGACTAATTTGAGACTGGCTGGAAAGCACATTTATTCTGCCACCTGAGCTCAGGTGTGCATACTGGCACAAGATAGCTTGACCAATCCTTCCAGAACTGTCTGGGACTCATGAAGAGATTTTGTTATGATTGCAAATGACAGTATCATAGTCAGTTTGGGCTGCTGTAACAGAGTATCATAGACTCAGTGGCTTAGACAACAAACATCATTTCTCACAGTTCTGGAGGCTGGAAGTCTGAGATCAGCATACCAGCATGGTCAGGTTCTTGGTGAGGATCACATGGTGGAGAGAGAGCGAGCTCTGGTCTCTTCATCTCCCCATAAGGCATCAGTCTCATTATGACCTCATATAAACCTAAGTTCCCCCAAAGGCTCCACCTCCAAATACCATCACATTGGAAATTAGGACTTCAACATATGAATTTGGAGGGGACACATTCAGTTTGTAGCACACAACATCAATATTTCTAGCAAATATTAGTACCCATCAGCTATGTATTTTTAAGTGATATTTCCTGGGTTAAATTCCTTTAGATTTTCTGGGTCTTAGATCCTTGAAGCTTAGAATAATTCTACTGCTGCATTCTGCTTGATGGCATTTCCCCTACTCTCCAGGAAGGAAGAAAATGAACCTATATATTCCAAATCAGCTGGAGCTCACCTTTTGCTCTGGGAGATTAATGTGGTTGAGAACACCTTCCCAATTGCACAGCTTAAGCAAATATTGGGCTTTTCCCACTGTGTTCTCAGTTCCAGGCTGGATTTCCACAGGGTTCCCTCAACCTCCACTGCTGAATTCATACTGGGCATCTTGATTCTGCCCTGAACTTACCAGAGTTCAAGGCTCCTCTGCCAGTTTTTTAAAAAACAACATCCATGTAGACTCATTAGCTTACAGATTTAATCCAGCTCTGGGACTCTCATAGAAAGCTTTAAACTGCCTCCTGAACAACTCTTCAACTCTTCATTGTCTCAGCAGCTATTAGCTTACCCCCCTACACACACACCTCTCTCCCTGTCCCTGTCCCTGTCCCTGTCCCTGTCCCTGTCCCTGTCCCTGTCCCTCTCCCTCTCCCTGTCCCTCTCCCTCTCCTTCTCCCCCCCTTCTCTCTCCCCCTGACTCTCCCCTCATGTTTGGCCACCTTCAAAGTTCTCTAACAAGGAGCATGTTTTCTGGGTCTTCCTGCCATTTGAAGCTTCCCTAGAAAGTAAAATTTTCTCTATCTTGTCCCATGTACCAAAAGACAGTATGGAAAGCAGCATTACCTTTCAGCTCAGATATGTTTTTCTGAAAATCACTGACTTGTACCAAACCACAGATTTCATCAGTTCCAAAGCATATATTTCCCTCCTGCCACATTTTAACATCTGTGAAACTGAGACATATATTATGCCTGGTAGTGGGCCATGATTTAATTGCCAGCATGTTTTCTTTCGTAGTGATATATGAAATAGTTGTGTTAGAGTTAATAACATCTTAGATTTGCTGAGCCATAGTAATATGAGCATCTTGCTTAGAAAATGTTTTCTTGAGACATAACCCATGGACACAGACAATAGCATGGGGAAGGCCTGGGGTGGGGCAGGGGGTGGGTGGAGGGAGGCAAGAAGGGAGAAAATGGGAAACATCTGTAATACCGCCAACAATGAAATAATTTAAAAAAAAAGAAAGTTGGTGTCTAAGGCTGTATAAGGATGAATTATGGGAAGGAAGGGGTTGGGAGGTCTAGGGAGAGACAATAATATTTGCAAGGCATCTGAGCTGGGAAGAGAATGGCCTGTCCAAGAAACCAAAAGTGGTTTGGGGAGGCAGGAGTATAGAGAGCAAAGAGGGTAATGTGCCACTTTAAATGGATGTGAGGGTTGCACAGAAATATTTCTGGAAAGTGCTTGGGACTTACAGGCACTCTATAAATGGTACTTTGATTTGGTTTGTTTTCTGGACAAATGAATGAGAAAATTTGTGGTATTTCATCAGTTCTCTCCCGCCCCACCCTCGCCCTCCTCCTTCTTTTTAACATTTTAACGCCTCTGAAATTGGGATGCATCTTATAGGCTAGAGTGTTTTATTTATTTGACAGAATTTCCCCCCATAAGTGGTATCTTAACATTGATGAAACATGGTATATAAAAGAAATTGTTAAAATTGACACACCATCCCCTTGTTCCTGAGTCAGCCTGAATTCCTGATCTCCTACAAATGCTGATCTGTCCACTTGGAACTTTTTTACTGCTGCTTTTCCTAATCCAGGCTTAGATTGTGGCTCACCTGGCCTGGTCCATTTGTGCCTAGACCCTTGATGTCAACAAGGTCTTGTAGGGCTGACCCGAATGTCATTTTGGGCTTCTCCAAACCTGTGTAGAAAGGAACAGATGGGTATTTGAGGAAACAAACTTTATTTGTATGTCACTTTCCTTTGTAAAAAAAATCTTTGATAGATTTCATATTCATATTGTCTTTAGAATCAAATTCAAACTTTTCAGCCTGCCATTCAAGGCTTGCTGAAACCTGAATTTAATTTACTGATTCAGTTTTTCCTTTCAGTGTCCCCTGAAGTCCTTTTTGGAAAGTTTTCTCCTCAACCAAGTTGTTATATCTCACGTTTAGGCTCAAAGAGCTTTTAACAACAGCTCTCTTGATAGAGTTCTATGCTGAAATTGCACACCTCTCCCTTTTTATGGTAGTTTTAGGACAACCCTTCAAGAGAAGTATTATTAGTTCTTCTTCACATATAAGGAAACTGAGACATCTGAAGCATTGAAGTAACTCACTAAATTCACACATCTGGGCGACATGTTCAAACCCACATCTGTCTGACCTCAAAATCACATTCTTTCTACCATACCTCACTGCTGGCTTCTGATGTTCCCTTTCCCTGGAATCTCTCTCTCAGAAGTTTCTCATTGTAGTCATGTTTTTTTGTTTTGTCTTGCTTTGTTTTGTTTTATTCTCATCTGAGGATATTTTTTCCACTGATTTTCAGAGAGAGTACAAATGGGGGGGGGAAGAGAAAGAGCGAGACAACATCGATGTGAGAGACACAAGACACAATCCATTGCTTGCCTCCAACCCACAGCCCAGGGGCCAGAGCCTGCAACTGAGATACGTGCCCTTGGCTGGAATTAAACCTGGGACCCGTCAGCCCACAGGCCCACGCTCTAACCACTGAGCCAAACTGGCCAGAGCTGTAGTCGTGTTCTATCCTCTTCAAGGTCATGTCCTCTAGGAGGCTCTCTCTATCTTGCCCAGCATTTGAGGATTGCTTCCTCTTCTATAGTTACTCTGCACGGATGCTTTATGCCTGCTGCCTAAAACTTGACTTATAATTTGTGCCCCCCCCCCCCCCCGTACAGTACCTTGTGTAGAGTGCCCTCAAATGTGTGTGGCTGAGGTTGGTTGAAAGGGAATTTTAGGAGCTTTGATTGCAGTTGAAAAGCTAACTTAGATCAAGAAGGAATAATGAGAGATGGCCCTATATCCTATTTCTTATTCTTAGGCTTCTCTTGGGAAATGGCAAAGAATCAAAACTTGTCAGAAGGCTAAAATAGGTGCTGGAGAGGATTTCAAACCAGAAGTTCCTGGTGCTAATGTCTGCAAGTGTTTGAAGGAATACAAGCAATCACGAAAGTCTATTATGGGTTCTTAACTACTTGGGCTGAACAGTGGTAAAAGGTCAAGGTGTTATTTATTAGATGTTATTTCTTGGAGGACTAATGAGCTTTGCTCTGGTCCTCGACTTCTGTATTTCCATGAACACTGGCCAGGCTTGGTTATTTAACTCAGGCTAGCTATTTTGCCCCTCACACTGAGGTCCTGGACAAAATGGGGAGTGGATGAGTGACTGGTGAAATGAAACTGACCCCTCTTCCCTAGGGAGTTAACAAAGCATGGCTTGAAACAGGTAGTTACGAGGGCAGAAGGATTACTTTGACCAGGGAGAGGCGCCAAAGCAGACCAAATATTAGACCTGGAAAATGGTTGAGTTGCCTTTCTCATAGGATGGCTGTTTTTGATGTGCTTTGAAACATGTCACTACATGGGAGGCAAGGGCAGGCTGTGGATGTAGGATAACCTGGTCATGGTAGAAGCTTTTCTCTCTACTGTAAGTGTAAAATTCAACTGTGTGTTATTCTAGCAGGCAGCAAAAGGCTTCTAAGCACTAGGCTTTTTAACTCCTTCCAATGAAATTTGAATTTTTGAGTGGATCATATGCTTTGAGGCTCTAGGTGGTAGGAGTGCAGGTAGGGAAGAGGAAGGGACAGTAAATTCTATCCCCCCCCCCCCACACACACATACACATACACATACACAGAGTACAAACTTGAGGATGCTTCTCAGGACCAGCTTGTCAGCAACCACTCTAAATCGACTATGATTTTGTCCTTGCCTCTCTTTGTAAAGGTTTCTTTTTCAGAATTTTCAGCCAACAGCTTCCAAACTGTCATTTACAATTTACGGAAGGACAGAAAGTAGAATAGTTGTCAGCAAGCGGCATAATTATGTGCCAGGAAATGACATGGCAAACAGTCTAGCCTGGCAAGTGCTAGGCGTCTCTTTCCCTATCTTCTAGCTTCAGGCAGGAGAACTACAATATCTGCTGATCTTTTTGTGACTTATTTTACACTTGAAGTGCAAATTACTAAGGAGTATTTGGTCTGGAGATCAGAACTTGGGCAGAAATTTATTTTTTAAAAAGTGAAGCAGTGGTGAAATAGGACTTGGAAAGTAGGATTTTATGTTATGTTATGTTATGCAGTGCTGTGCTATGCTGTGCTGTGGTATGCTATGCTATATACTGTTACATGTTGTTATGTGTTGTTCTGTTCTGTTCTGAAATGTTATTGTGTAACCCAGTGGTTCTTAAAGTGTGGCCCCTGATGCAGCGGCAGCTGTATTACTTGGGTGCTTTTGTGAGCCATCCAAGAGCTACTGAATCAGAAACTCTGCGGCTGGAGCCCAGCAATCTGAATTTTAATGTCTTGCAGGCAATTCTGATCTATGCTCTGGTTTGACAAACACTAGTATGTGATAGATGGCAAGTAAATCCTACCTTGTTTTACTTGTTTATTAGTTATGAATGCAATTTGCTACAGAAACAGAAACCAGAAAGCCTAGCAAACAGTGGGTGTATAAGTAAGAAAGAATTTTATTATTCTCACAAAACAAGAAATACCAAGGAAGGCCATCCAGATTGTTATCCAGGGCTCAAGGATAAAGTCTAGGGATCCAGGCTTTTTCTAGCTTTCTATTCTCCCACTCTTAAAAAGCCGCTTTTGTTACCAGATTTGCAAGATGGTTGTGGTGCCTCCAGGCATTATTTCTATGTTCCAGACAGGGAGAAAAGGGAAGAACAAGGCCTTCTACAACTTCATTCAGGTAGAGTAATTCTGCTCAAGGATTTCTGCCTGTATCTCATGGCCAAAACCATGTCATATGGCCAACTCCTACAACACTAGAAGTTAAATCAACTTTAGCTTTTTAGCCTTTATGATAGAGAAAGTCAAGGAAAAAGGGATGGAGGTGAGAATAATTTGGGGGAAGACCAATCCATAATATCTTGTTCAGCTTGAAACTTGCAGCTAATTCTGTTGCTTTCTTTTATTTTTATTGAAATTCTTGGGGTAGACCATTATGGAAAAAAATCATCACCTTAATGTTTAATAGGAAAGTAGAATTAACAAAATGTTTTCCATTTACACTTTAATTTTGAAATTCAATTTATTAAGGAAAACTCAGGTTTTATTGTCTGAGTAATTATTTTACATTAGGTTAAAGGTTTGGCTGAGTTTGCCTTCTTGAGATTTAATGTAAGATTTATGAAATAATGTAAAATAAAGTGAAGTAAGAAATAATGTGAAATACTGTGCAGCTCCACATATTTGGGCTATAGTGGAAAGTCTGAAAATTTGAATATTTCAAGATATGCATCTAATTTCTTTTTTTCTTTACATGGAAACTGGGGAGCTTTATTGATTATATATTGTGCTGCAGAGCCAACAGACAGCATTAGAGCCAGAGGATACAGGCAGATAGGCAGCTTCAACTATATACATGCACCCAAGGAGCCCTGAGTCACTGCTCATGGCTTTGCCCTCGTTTCCAGTGACAAGGTTCTGGCCTCTTTGGTCCAGTGCTTGGAGCAGGAATGTAGAAGCTGTGGCATCTCTACTCCAAGGGCCAGGGGTGAGACCTGAGCACCTGCCTGAGCAAGTAAGTATGGACCATCTATTATTTCTTCAAAATATAAATAATAATTAGAATTAGGCTCCAGAACTGTCACATACAACTTCCTTTTATTGTAATTCATAGATAATAATGATGATTGATTTATTTATAGTAAGAATTGTTTCCAAGCAGTGTTAAAGCTATTTATAAGTCTCTACAATTCTACTAATTTGAAAAATGTTCTTTTTCTAAAGGGAGAAAAATGTTAAGAAGTAACATTTTTCACATTAAAGCAGATAAAAATAGCAAGCCACTTTATTAACAAGAGTTTTCCCACTGTTACTTCTATATTTTGCAAACTTTATAAATTACAATATTGGATTTAGAAACAAATGTAGGCTGGAGTTTCATTTTACAAACTTCAACATGGCAAATTAATGGTAAAGATTTATAGTTAGCAAAAATTTAGAATTTACTGCAAACACCTAGAGGATGTCATTTTACCTTGCTATTATACTTTCAAATCACAATTGGGGTAACATTCTAATTCTTATTTGAGTTTTTAAAAAAATACGCTTTATTTTTTTAGAGCATTTTTAGGTTCACAGCAAAATTGAGGGAAAGGTACAGAGATTTCCAATATACCTCTTGCTCCCCCCACTCCCTATTCACAGCCCCCCCCCCCATTATCAATATTCCTCACCAGAGTGGTACATTTGTTACAATGGATAAGCCTACACTGACACAGTTTTATCACCAAAAGTCCATAGTTTACATTAGGGTTCACTCTTGGGTATTGTACATTCTATGGATTGGGGCAAATGTGTAATGGCAGGTATCCACCACTCTAGTATAACACAGAATAGTTTCATTGCCCTAAAAATCCTCTGCTCTCCACCTATTCATTCTCCTTATTTGATTTTTAAATCTGCACAACTCTTCCCAACAGTTTCATTTTCATTCAGCCACCTTTTAAAATTTGGGGGTTTTCTTTCTTTTCTTTTTTATCAGTTATTCCTGTATGTAATTTAAAGAATTTAATACTGTACTTCCCAAGACTTATTATGACTAAATATCAGTTCCCAGCTCCTCTCCTCAACCCTCACTTAACCCATTTTCCTTATTTAGAGGCAACATTTTAAACTTCTTAATTTGTAATTTTTTTTTGTTTATCTCTATAGCTTTAATAACATGTTTATGTTTCTACTTTTACTTTTTTTAATTTGTAGAAATTGTGTAATATTTTCCACTATCCTAGACCAGGACTTAACTCTTGCAGATCTCTTCACCCTCATCACACACATAAACATTTCCTATGCACCCATTTTCCAGTATAGTTTTATTATAATTTTAGTTAGCTCAATAATTTGAGTATATAAATGCTATTCATAGCTGAGCCACATTGAGCCTCTGATAAGACATGACTAAAGAAATAATTAAGGAATTGGAATATAGATTTAAATATTGACTCAGAATTCAGCTTGCATAGATAAAAATTCAGCTCACATAGAGAAGTGGTGAAAGAGGGATTAAAGGGACATGAATAGAATGAGAATGCTCAATATATGCTAATGTGAGTTTTGGAAGGAGAAAATTAAAAAAAAAAGGGACCTAAGTGACTGATAATGTAGACTAAGGAAGAACAATCAAATGACTAGCAGGGACATTTTAGAAAAATCACACTACAGTGTGATTTTCCACTTCTGGGAATAAATGCAAAGAAACCCAAAACACTAATCAGAAAGAATCTATGCACCGCTATGTTCACTGCAGCACTATTAACAATAGCTAAGATCTGGAAACAGCCCAAGTGCCCATCAGTAGATAAGTGGATAAGAAGCTGTGGGACATATACACCATGGAATATTATGCAGCTGTAAAGAAGAAGGATCTCTTACCCTTTGGGACAGCATGGAGGGACCTGGGGAATATTATGCTAAGTGAAATAAGCCAGGCAGAGAAAGACAAATATCACATGATCTCACTTACATGTGGAATCTAATGAGCTAATTAAACTTATGAACAGAATAGATTCAATGACATGGAAGCATGGATCAGACTGATGAATCTCGGAGGGAAGTAGGGGTGTGTGTGTGGGGGGAGGGAGAGATTAACCAAAGAATTTACATTCATATATGCATAATCGAAGGACACAAATAATGGTGTGGTGAGAGACTGGGGAGGACGGTGGGGCAGGGTGGAAGGGGTCAATGGGGAGAAAAAGGGACATCTGTAATATTTTGAACAATAAAAAAAGGTCTTTACTTGGTGACTCAGTGATTATTCAGGAAACTTAATCACTTTGCTGAGGTGCAAGGAGATAGAATTTTCCTTTTTAACCTTGCAGGCGAATATTAGGAACCACTGTACAAGGCAGTATGCTGGGCTGTCAGTTATCAAATGTCATTGCTCTTAATAGTACACTGGGTTCTTGGAAGTTTCTTCAACTTCAAATCCCTGAGGTCTGAGAAGTGCAGTGATCAAAGATGTCAGGTTTGTGGGAAAATAAGCTGTGAGTTGTGTGCTGAGGGCCTCTCCTAGAATGGATTAGAGAGCTTTCATGCTTTGGCAATGGACAGATCATGCACCAGTGGCTACATCATGCTGGCGCTTAGTTTTCATTTGCTGCCCTCTGCATCCTGGGGTGCTTTAAACTGCAGCCTCTATGGGAAGAGTGTATTCAGAATCCATCCATTATTGAACTGTTGATTGACTTTTCAGATGAGAGAAAGACTTGATTTGACAAATTTCATCCTTATGGACATTAAGGAATTGAAGAAAAGACAAAATTGCTTTTACTAATTTTCTGACTTAGATGCTTCAGAAGTCATTTGTCATTTTTACAGTCTGAGATTAGGGAATGTTTTAAAGTAGTGAAAAAATTAGAATGGAGTGTAAAAACAGGATATTAAGTTTGCATTTCAGTATTTCGTGGTCTCCAAAACTTTTTTCTTTTTTCCAAATGGCAGTTAATTTAGTAGTACATTTTGTGTGGTAAACAAGGGCTTAAATTGCCTTACATTGAATCTGTCTTAAATTAAAGCTGAAAATAGAAAGTGTTATGGTACCTAGAGCTGTTTTTCTTCATGATGTTCTTACTGCTCAGGAACTTAGTGTGAGCTGAGGGTTGAGCATTGAGATCCAATGGGTTTGGCACCTATGAGTTAGCTTTTTTGTTGTTTTTATTCCACATATAAGTGAGACTATATGGTATTTGTCTTTCTCTGACTGACTTATTTCATTTAGGATAATGCCATCAAGATCCATCCATGTTGTCACAAAATGGCAAGATTTCATTCTTTTTATGGTTGAGTGGTGTTCCATTATATTATATATATAATACCACATTTTCTTTAGCTATTCATCAATGTTCAATCATTGATGAACATTTAGATTGTTTTCATGTCTTGGCTATGGTAAATAATGCTGTAGTGGACATGGGTGTGCATCTATCTTTTTGAATTAGTGCCTTCATTTTCTTTGGATAAATACCCAGAAGTGGAATTACTGGATCATATGATAGTTCAATATTTAATGTTTTGACGTAACTTCATACTGTTTTTAATGCACCAATTTACATTTTTACCAACAGTTAACAAGGGTTCCCTTCTCTCCACATCCTGGACAGCACTTGTTATTTCTTGTCTTTTTAGCAATAGCCATTCTGACAGGTGTGAGGTGATATCCTGTTGTGGTTTTGGTATGCATTTCCCTGATGAATTGTGATGTTGAGCATCTTTTCATGTACCTATTGGCCATCTTTATGTCTTCTTTGGAGAAATGTCTATTCAGATCATCTCTCCATTTTTTTAATTGGATTGTTTGTTTTTTTTTGTTTGTTTGTTTTGTTTTGTTTTGTTTTTTGCTATTGAGCTGTATGAGTTCTTTATATATTTTGGATATTAACCCCTTATCAAATATATGATTTGCAAATATCTTCTTCCATTCAGTAGGTTGCCTTTTCATTTTGTTGATGGTTTCCTTTGCTGTGCAGAAGCTTTCTAGCTTAATGTAATCCCATTTGTTTATTTTTGCTTTTGTTGCTTAAGGCGACCTCTTAGACAAAGAAAACAAATTAGATTCAGATGAACTTAGTCATTAAATTGCTAAAATGTTTGTGTCGGGAGAGATAATATCAGCAAATTTATACTATTTATTTATTTACTTATTTAATTATTTATCAAGAAAGAATATGAAGCTCATAAATAAATGAAAAGCAACATGCCCAAATCATATAATGTATAAAGAGCAGGATTGGGATTAGAAGCAGGTCTCTTGACTTTTTTACCAGAGAGTTTAAAAAAATTATTTAAAATAATATATATATTAATATTAATGATATGAAGGTAATATTCCAAAATGGAATAATATAAAAGTAAAAGTAAATAAATATTTTAGCAATTAATTATATTAATATTTAATGTATATAATTAGTAATTTAATGCCTATTTTAGTCTGGCAACTTACAGTATTATCCCATTTAACCTCTACCACAATTATGTGCATTATAATCCCATTTTACTGAAAATTACCCAAGATCAGAGAGGTTATGTAATTTATATGAATTCACACAGCCAGTGGATAGCAGAAGCGAAGAAGCAGAAGGTCCTTCTGTTTTGAAAGCCTACTCTTCTTTATGTGCCAGATTGTCTTTATGAAAATGACATTAGCAGGCTGAGATTGTACCCCAATGAGGGACACATTTATTTACTTCAAAAACACTTTGGAAAAAATTTTTTAAAAACCTAAGCACAAAAATGAGACTTTTCTTTTAAACTATAATGTTTCTTTCTATAGCAGTCTCCTCCATCTCCTCAAAGAGATCTGTACAGGAAAACAGCCTTCCATTTATAGCAGTTAGCTTCATGCCTCTGCAGTGATCCCTTGAGCTTGCAAGATTCCTGCTGTGTCACATTGGATTGATCCTGCTGGGAAAATTTACTGATCAAGCTTTGATTTCTCCACTGATAGCACACCATCTATCATTTTGGTTAATGTGCATCTTATCCTTTTATGTGGTCAACTGGAGGGAAATTTGGCACAGCTTCTGTTTGCCTTTTATGAAAGTGAGCTTTCTTTTTTGTTAAATTGTGTCCACAAGTATATTCTTGTGTGTGTGCTTGTGCGTTTAATACCCTAGTTTGTAAAAGAAATTCTTTTTTGAAGCAAAAGTAATTCTTCATGCATAGAATGTAACCTTAAACTTTCATAGCATATATGAACACTTTCTTGAAGCTGAGAAATAAATCTCCTTTAGCTAGATGATTAATTTTTGATTTGGGGTATTTTCTTAAAAGCTAAAACATTGAGCATTTTTAAAATGAAGTAATAATATTTTGAATATTTAAAAAAATGAAGTAATCGTTCCAGAATGTGTTCCCAGATTGCATTGCCAATTCAAGTCTGGCAGTAGTTCAAGTAAGCTGTAATAAACAGATATAAAGGCTTGGAAGTCTGTGTTCCTGTCAAGGGCATGGGCTGGAAGGGCTATAATTGAAGAATGTTTCAGAGCAGCTGTATGTCTTGAACCCAAGGTGAAATACCAGCTAGATTGCTCATGTGATGCTGTATTGGATAAACACAGTCACCCATGTATTTGGGAGGGAGAGTGCAGCTACATTCATCTTTAACCTGGGAGTACTCCTCTCTGGTAAGGTTGTCTTGGTAGGTTCAGCATGCAGCTAAAGTGAACAGTTCATATCTTTGAGATGACTATGGGAATTGTGCAGTGACCGAAGAGCCAGACAGATGTTCTTATTCAAAGACTCTTCTAGCTGTCTATAGCTGGATATCAAACCACCCCAGAAGGGGGGCTTAAAAAATAACAATTACTTATTTTGCTCACCAATACAGGAGTTGTCTGGGGCTTAGCCAGACAGTTTCTTTTGAGATCTTTCAGATGGTTTCAGTCACAGTAACTGAGATTAAGACCATCTCAAAGGCTCCTTCACTCTTACATCTGGTGCCTGTGCAGGGGAAATCCAAACAGCTGGAGACTGAAACAGATAGGGATTCCCGGGCATCTCTGTCTCTATATGGTCTCTCCAACATGGTAGCTACAGGCAGCTGAACTTATTATATGATGGATAAAGGCCCTCCAAGCCGGTGTCCCAAGAGACAGCATTTAAAAGGTGCCAGACACAAAGTAGAGTGCCTAAATGGTAAAAATTATGTTTGTCAAAGGTATTTTGATTATAGAATTCCAAGTAAGCTGATCGCAACTAAAGCACATTAGTCTCTTTATAGTAGAGTACCTAAGGCTGACCTGGGGGATTGGAGAGTGTGAGGTGTGTAGTTGTGTGCTGTGTATGTGTGTGTTGCAAAGCATAAACAATCTTATGAATCTTAGAATTCCCCTTGTTCCTGGTTAGAGAAAAGAGAGAGAGGAATTCACAAGATCCTGTCCCTCTTCATCTCCAGCTTTTTTTTTCATAATCTGAGGATTCTGTGTGGCTCTGTATCACCTTCAGTCTTCCATGAGGGAACATGTCTAACTACCAAGTTGTGCAGCAATAATTGGGCATATCATAGATGAGGCTATGCATTTTACTTGGTTCTAACCAGGCTTAAGTGGCTCAGTCTTTAAAGCTAATGAATTTAGTTCAACTCAAACAGAGGAAGGTAGCTTGATTATTGCTAACTGGCTATAAAATATAATTACTGTAAAAGTAAAAACATCTTGGAAATTAAGCAAGGACTCCTTGTTTTAAATGTGTTTCATTTAGAGAATAGGGGAAGCTTTTTTCAAGAAGTGTAAGAAGGGCAGGCATTTTGCTAGGGAAATTGAACCTTGAGAGACCCAAGTTTAAATATATTATATACTTACTTGAGTAACCCTTTTAATATCTAATTAAAGATTAATTTGTATAATCAGCTCTAGAAGCTTGTTTTACTTACTCATCTTTAGTCTAAATTGGTATTTGTTTAGTTTTAAATGCACCTTGGATGCTGTTCTTTGGGACTTATTTGTGGTAATTATTAAGTTTACTGAGAGAAGTTGGAACCTAAGTATTTAAGAAATAAAATTATATGGCCATTAATTTGTGAGGTTACTGATTATCTTTTAATTTTAGGAGTTTAAAGTTCATTTCAGAATCATAAAGGAGAGATGACAAGTCAAGTTTATAAACTAAGGCACTGGCTTCGACAACTTAAGGAAATTATCCTAAGTCTGGTTTCTAATTGCCTTGATCCGTTGTGTGAATTCCTCCCCCCATTTTGTTTTTGATTTTTCATAATAATAATGGGACAAGCATTTCTTGTAGAGAATAGTTGGCTTATTAAGAGCATGTTTAAGCTTTAAAAAAAAATGCACCAGTGTATTAGTAGAACTTCCTTATGTAAATGTAAAATCTTTATGGCTACATCTGGTCTCTCAAGCCATACCTGATTGTCAAGAAAGGAAGGATTACAGCTTCTACACTGTTCTCAAACTAATTATGCCAGGTTAATATTTTTCATATAGTCTGAAGTAATGCATTTTATTTTTTAATTAATTAATTATTTTTACATTTACCTTTATTGTTGAGAGTATTACAGGTGTCCCCTTTGCCCCCCCCATTGACCCCTTCCACCTCACTCCCACCTCCTCCCCAGGCCTTCACCCCGTCATTGTCTGTGTCCATGGGATATGCATATATGCATATAACTTCTTTGATTAATCTCTTCCCACCCTCCACCCCCCTTCTCTCTTCCCTCTGAAATATGATCTTCTGTTGCCTGTGTCAATGTCTCTGGATCTATTTAGTTTGTCAGATTCTTTTGTTCATTAGCTTCTTCTTAAAGAAGACCCTTCAACTTTTCCTGTAGTGCTGGTCTGGTGGTGATGAACTCCTTTAGCTTTTTCTTGTCTGTGAAGCTCTTTACCTGACCTTCAGTTCTAAATGATAGCTTTGCTGGGTAGAACAGTCTTGGTTGTAGTTCCATGTTTTTCAACACTTTGACTATTTCTTGCCACTCCCTTCTGGCCTGCAAGGTTTCTGTTGAGAAATCAGCTGACAGTCGTATGGGGGCTCCCTTGTAGGGAACTAACTGCTTTTCTCTTGCTGCTTTTAAGATTCTCTCTTTGTCTTTAACCTTTGGCATTTTAATGATGATGTGTCTTGCTGTGGGCCTCTTTGGGTTCCCCTTGTTTGGGACCCTCTGTGCTTCCTGGACTAGTAAGTCTATTTCTTTCCCCAGGTAGGGGAAGTTTTCGGCAATTATTTTTTCAAATAGGTTTTCAATTTCTTGGTCTCTTTCTTCCTCTTCTGGCACCCCAATAATACAAATGTTGGGCCTCTTCTTGAAGTTGTCCCAGAGGCTCCTTATACTACTTGCATATTTCTGGATTCTTTTTTCTTTTTGCTCTTCTGGTTGGGTGCTTTTTGTTTCCTCATGTTCCAAATTGCTGATTTGATTCTCAGCGTCCTCTACTCTACTGTTGATTCCATGTAAATTCTTCTTCATTTCAGTTCATGTAGCCTTCATTTCAAATTGGTACTTTATTATGTCATCGATTCTCTCAGTTATTTCCCTAATAGTCTGCTTAAACATCCTTATAAACAAAATTCTGAACTCTGTATCTGTTAGCTTGCTAGGATCTATTTCATTTAGTTCCTCTTCTAGAGATTTCTTCTGTTCTTTCCTTTGTGACATGTTTCTTTGCCTCCCCATTTCGGCTGCTTCCAGGTGTTTGTTTCTATGTATTAGGTAGAGCTGCTATGTCTCCTGGAATTTGTAGAGTGGCTTTGTGTAGTAGGTGTCCTGTAGGGTGCAGTGGCTCAGGCTCCCCAGTCCCCTGAGCTGGGGCTTCTAGGTGTTCCCCTGTGTGGGCTGTGTGCACTGTCCTGTTGTCATTGAGCCTTGGTTGCTATTGGCGTCACTGGGAAGAACTGACCCACAGACCAGTTGGCTGTGAGGACCAGCTGCAAGTACAGCCAAAGAGCTGCTGTGCTGGAGACACTGGTATGGAGCAGGATTTACTTCAGTGGGGCTTTGGTGTTCACCAAGTGCGCCCTTTGAGTGTGTCCCTTGTGGATATGGTAGGGTTGAGTCTGACCCCCAGGTGCACTGTCTCTGGGGCCTCCCAGGAGGTGCAAAGTCACCCTGTGCCAGCACCTTGCCCAGGGCCCCCCAGCATGAGCTACACAGCAAACCGTAGTTGGCTGCTCCTTGTGCTGGGCCTGGAGGTGCCCAGGAGAGGCCCAGCTATGAGCCAGTGCAGCTGCCGCTAGTGCCAGGCCTGGGGCCGCTTATCAAGCCACATGGGGCAGCTGCTGCTTGTTTGAGAGATTTTAGGAAAGTCCTAAGCATGAGGCTCAAGAGGCCACTTGTACAGAAAAGCCCCTGGAAATGGCCTGGATGAGCTGCAGGTGGGGAGGGGCGGGGCCTCCGGGAATCACGGGGCGGAGCCAAAGGTGTGGGTCAGGTGCTGGCGATTCAAACATGGTGCCTGCCTGCGGGCTGTGCAGGGGAGGACTCGCCACAGGAGCCATGGCCTCTGCCAGCCCTTCTGCCCAGGAGGAAGCCGCCCTCTGCCTGTCGCCCGGATCTCAGGCAGGTCAGTTCCTCCCCGAGTGTCCCGGGTCCTTTCAGGCTGCTGCCCGGCGCTGGGCTCAGAGGGAGCGTCCGAGTGAGTCCGCGCCGGGCCCTTGAGAGGAGCTGCTGGGGCTCCCGCGGCCTCCGCGACCCTCAGGGACAGTCCCCGCTGGTTTCACAGCCCGGAGTTCTGGGGACGCCTCTTCCCGGCCTGGAGCCCTGGGCTGGGGCCTGGTGTGGGGCTGGGACCCCTGCTCCTCCGGGAAACCCCCGCCGCTGAGATTCCCTCCCGGGTTTCCCCGAGGCCCCGGGTGTGGACCCGCGGCCACGTCTCTGGGATTCAGCCCCGACCCACCCGCGTCTCCCCCTCCTCCCGGTCTCAGTGCTGCTTCATGTCCCTGGTTGTGGGGCTTCTGTTCCGCCGCATCTCAGGAGGCTCTGAGTGATGGAGGTTCTGTATTTTCGTTGTAATTTTGATGTGGTTGTGGGACTCGGCGGGGACAGCTGTGACCTATGCCACCATCTTGATATGTCTCCAGTAATGCATTTTAAAACATTTTTTGATTGATTTTTTAGAGAGAGAGGAAGGGAAATGGAGAGAGAGAGAGAGAGAGGGAGAAACATCAAAGTAAGAGTAAAACATCAATCAGCTGCCTCGTGCAGGCATCCCAACCAGGGATTGAACCTGCAACCCGGACATGTGGGCTGACTGGGAATCTAACCAGTGACCTTTTGGTGCACTCGTCTGTGCCCAACCAACTGAGCCACATCAGCCGCCGCTGAAATAATGCATTTTTATTGCCACAGAGATATCCACATTTGTGGTTATGACATTGTTGCTTATAACTGAGAAACCTAGACCAGTGCTACTGGTCTATGAGCTGTTTGCTACTGGTCTGCAATGAGATATGGAGCGTGCACCATATATGAATCAACTGTGTCACTAAACACACACTGTGTAAAAGAAGGGAAAAAAAGAGCATGTTTAGTGCTATATGGCCAAAGATAATGTTCTGGGGAATTTCTTTACATAAAACCCTTGGTTTATTCCATCCTTTTGGCCAGATATCTTTTTCCTGTTCCTCTTTATCTCTGTGATGATCTTGCACCCTTGAAGACTCTACTTAGGCCTTTACATCTCCTCTCTTCCTGTTGGATTACTTGCCTTGTCTTAGCAAACATAGGACTACAATGCACACGTTCTTTTATGGTTTCTATCGATTGCAATGAAAGCAAGTAATTATCTGTTTAGATGTCTATTTCCCCACTAGATACTAGCATTTTGAGGATGGGAACCTCCTTATTCAAAGTGTACCTCTATAATCAAAGAAAATTATATATGCTAAGAAGATATCGTGCCTCAAACTCAGGGCACATGGTATGTACCCAATAAATGCTTGTGGAATGAATGTATACAAATATCCTGGCTTTTGAACTGTTGCTTTTCAAAAACCCAAATCAATGGAAAATTAACTTGATAAAGTGGGCCGTGAGCCATTTTGATGAATGAAAAGCACAGTTTGAATCCTGAAGAATAATTTGCTAACATACATTGCAAACCAATTATTATGCTTAATAATAAACCAAACTGTGAATTTTGCTATTTGAGGGTTTTATTATCTGTGAACCCTAACTGACTGATAGGTAATATTAGTTACCAACGACTGTGTAACAAATTACCCAAAACTTAGTGGCTTACAACATGCCTTTATGATCTCACAGTTTCTGTGGGTCAGGAATCTGGGTGTGGCTTAGTAGGATCCTCTGCTTCAAGGTCTCTCACAGACTGCAGCCATCTGAAGGCCCCAGCTGGGCAGGATCCAATTTCTCATGTAATTATTGGCAGAATGCAGTTGCTCGCACATTGTTGGACTGAGGCCTCAGTTCCTCATGAGCTGTTGGCAGGAGGCCTTCCTCAGTTCCTTACCACATGGGCCTTTCCACAGAGCATGTCACAACATGACTGTTGGCTACATCAAGGGGAGCAAGTGAGAGAGCAGGAGAGGGAGCCACCAAGAGAGAACATGTTAGCAAGACATAAGTAACGATGTTCTGTATCTTAATTTCAGAAGTGACATGTCATTACTTTTACTATATCCCATTGGTTACTAAGCCCAACCTACACTCAAGGGGAGGGGATTACACAAGAGTATAAATACAAAGAAGTGGGAATCATTGGGAGCTGTATCAGCTGCCTACCACAAATAATAAATAAGAATTTAAGAAAATTACAAAATGTATAACAGTATCAGGGAGTACAAAAATATAACATACTACTGTGATTTAACTACTAAAGAAATGGAAATATGGGAGATACAAGAAAGTATAACCCAAATTCTTTAATCCTTAATTCCTTAATCCATAAGCATTCATTGACTGTTTACTTCGTGCCAAGTATCATAATACACTCGTGGCACCCCAGAGAGGAATAAAACTGTATTAATGACTGAATGAGCTTAAAGATCAGAGAAGGAAATAAGAATGGTGGAAAAAAATCATTGTGAAAAATGTCATAATATCAGTGCTTTAATAGTGTATAGTGCTAGAGTGGGTGTCAGGAAAGTATACTGAGAGTTGCTGAAAGTTGTTCAGGGAAGGGAGCAATGAGAAAGAATTCCCTTAGCAAAGACTGGTGAGAGGAAGAGCCTGTGGAAGAAAAGAAATGTTGCTTATTTAGAATTAATGAATTTAGGATTTTGCTGATCAAATAAATGCATAGAAAAAATTATTAACTGTCCCCCAAGTCTCAATCTCACTGCCAAAGGAAGCAAGGGCAGTTCAATTTTACAGAATGAATAGAGATGACTAAGTAAAAATAATCTTTAGAAACTGCTCTTCTCTCCTTGGAGATTGGTTGGGCTGGATTTATCTGAATTCATGACTTGTTCCTGATGAAACTTTGAAACATGCACACTTTGTCATTAGGAACATAACTGAAGCCCCTCTGTGATATTTCTCTAACCCTAAGAGCCGGGTCAGTTCCAAGTGGCTTCTGGCCACCTGAGACTCCACCAAGCCAACCTTGATGGGCAGTGTTCCCACCAGGCTCCCCTGGAGGTGTCTCCTTCCTCATACCCATCAAAGCCTACTTAAAATGTTTCCTCTCCAGAGGGGAGTGTAGGAGGAGACTTGGAGTCAACATCTGAGCTGGCAGAGAAACTGAAACCTGTACCACCTGATTTTAAAGCCGGCATCTAAGGTAGCTACAGAAATTATCCATAGTGATGTGGAAGAGAGAGGTATGCAGGACTGTAGATTATAATTACACCATTTTGCTTTTAATTATCTTATTTTTTGCTTTTACTGTCACCCCAATTACATTTTCACAAATATACCTCCTTTCTTGTGACAGGAGCATATATTTATTTCTGAGTTTAATTGTTTTGAGCATTATTCAATTTCACATTCTTCAAAATAATGACTATGGGATGCCATTATCTAACTATGAGTTCTCTACTCTGCCAAGTCGTTGTCTCCTATTTTAAAATGTTAGGTTGTATAAAAAAGTTCTGTATGCTAGGGAGAAACTGTAGTTCCCAGAGGGTGACAGAGTTAACGTATGAACCCAAAGCCTGTGTTTCCTGTACCAAGCCAAGCAACAAATCCAGTAGATAAAAATATTGCCTGGAATCTTTGAGAAATCTGCAATGTCAGGAAAGCTTGCAGGCAGTGATAGCTGGGCAAATGGTCTTTCTCTTTTCCAATAAGGAGGAACATTCTTCAAGCTATAGGTTGATAAAGCTTGCTGTCAGTCCTTGGAGTGAGCAGGTGAGTAAGATGAGCTAGGAAATTTTATATAAGGGAGCCATATTAACTTTCTGATCCTCTACACTTCCACAGCTATCAACACTACTTTCTGTATGTAGCTTTTTTAATTTGCTTGTCTATGACATAAGATCCAGCATCCCCTTGTCTACTTGAGGGTCACAAAGACCCTCTTTCTTGTTGACCCCAAGGCAGTTCTCAGAAAGCATCTTAGTTTCTATTTGAATATAAAAGAAAGCTTTTAATTTCAATGTTTGCAAGAACTAGGATGGGCTATCAGCAGGGTCTCATTGGTAAAAACTTTCCTTTTATTTTTCCTGCAGTGCACCTTTTCTAAGTGACATAGTCTGATTTTTAAATTCTGAGCCACAACAGCCTCACATTTGAAATTACACTATAATTATATCCTTATATATCTGCCTCTCCTACTAAATTGGGAACTCCCTGAAGGTTGGAGTCCTGTGCATTCATTTATGTATTGAAATGTATATAACAGTACCTGGCACCTAGCAAATTGTAACAAATGCTTGTCCAAATAAAGTCATTCATTCATTTATTCAGATTGTTTAATCTCCCTGAACTTCACTGATTTACTAGGATAATAGTACAAAAACTACCTGGCAAATTGTCCGCTACATAGTGGATACTCAGTAAATAATGTGCTATTCCTTCCCACTACTCAGAGATGCAATGCACAAAACCTAGAGAGGCAGATACTATTTTAGAGCAGTTAAGTGTTCTGGGACCACATTCTCATAATCTGTTCTAAACTCATCCATGTCAGCTTCAAATTTACCAGTCTATACATCTCTCTCCTTGGCAGGAAAACAGAGGGAAAGGCTTCCTGGGCATCCTGCTTTCTCTGTCTTCCATCAACATGATTTGTGTACAGACTGTGAGCCCTGTTACTCTTGCTGGGTGAGCACAGCTGTAAATAACCCCTAACCTTCCAGATGCTATTTGTTTTGGTCCAGGCCTCTTTTTATTCATCCTTGGTTAAACATCTGCATTCTAATTTTTGTACGTGACTTTTTTTGTGTCTGAGTTCATCAAATGACTTTATCATTTATTTTCCACTTTTATCAGGAGAGCTCAGAACTGTTTAATGCTTACAAAATGGAAACATAAAATATCACACATCACTAATATAGTCAAATTGTTACATGTGATTTGAAATCTTATCTCTTCATTAAGGAACTTCATTTTGGCCCTGTCTATTTTTATAAGAGGCAAACTTATTAATAAAAGTTCTGTGAAAATATTTTTAATGGTTCTGCTTATCAGGATGAGAGCCTAAATCATGAACTTGATTAAAGAGGCTCAGGTCTATAGTTCCTTAATTGCAGCTCTGAAATCCCCAAACTCCTGACAATCTAAAGGATGTTTTTTTTTGTAACTTATTTGGAAACAAAATTTGAGCTGAACTTAAGAGAGGTTATTTATAGTCTCTTTTTAACTTATGTTGTGTGAATATTCATGTTTCATGGCAAAAATATCAACGTTTGCTTACTGCATGCTGCCCTAGGCCCCATTGGAAATGTTCTGTGATATATAGTTTGTGTTCTCTATAGCCTCCTTAAAATATGAAAAGTCTGGGTTTTGAAATATGTTTAGTCCCAAGAATTTCTTTGGGGGAAGGGATTCTGGGCCAGTAGTTATCAAGCTTGATCCCTGGGGTGTTGGTATACATATATAAACACTTATGTGTAATTAAGTTCCATCATCTTTAATTATAATGGTTTAAAATAATATTAAAAATAGTTTCTACCTACCAAAATATTTATAGATGAAATAATGTAATGTTTGAGATTTGTTCAAAATGGGAGGAAGTGGTTGTCAAGAACTTTGAAAAGCCTTAGATTTTACCCTACTTGCAAACTCACAAGTTAGTCTGCCACAGTTTCATGGACATAGGCAGGAGACATGAAACACTTGGGTCAGAGAAAAAAATACTTTATTATTCACCAAACAGCAAGCAGCATTAGTTTTATGTTCACATCATATCCCTCTGCCTTCCAAGTCCCAAGGGGCAATGTGAAGTGGCCCAGGTGAATGCTGTGCAAGCAGTGGGTTTGCACCACAGCTGGGAACTTCTGAATTTATGGAATCTGAATCTTTTATATGGCAGTAAGCCAACCTGCCTGACCTTGCCCTGGATGGAGCCATTATCTTTGTTATACTGGTCAGTAAACAGACTTGCCCTCTGCTCTGAGGAGTGACACTATCTTTATTATCCAAGATTGTTTGCTGTACAAAAATCCATGAAAAGATAGTCCATAACAAGGCAGTCAATGTATCTGCTCACAAGATATGCAGAAAGACAAGACACTCACAGAGAATTGTCACCTATCAGTGGCAGTTGTGGTGGAGATGAAACAAAATAGACTTAGTTGATAATTATTAAAACTAGGTGATGGATACATTGAGGTACAGTCTATTTTTGTATATTTTTAAAATTTCTATTAAAAAAACAAGTAAAAAAAAGCAGCTACTATAAGTAATATGCTATGTGACACTCCATAAATCACCATTGAAAAAACCCATAGATAATTGTGTTGACACTTCACTGTCTTGCATCTCTACTTCCCTGAACAAATGTCTAAAGTCTGTTCAGTAAAGGTTCTTTGAGGCTAATTACATTATTGGTTTGCTAGAGTATTGACAAGTTTATATGATTAACTCAAACCTCTACTGGTTAAATAGCCAACTGTGAAAGTAGAGAATATTTGGAAATGATAGAAAATAACTTTTCGGTTTTTAATATGTGGGGAACATAACATACATATCACATATACATAAATACACACATCACAATATACATATAACATATACATATCACATAGTGTATCAGTGAGATGGATCCAAAGGAGGCTTCATTAATCTGCAAGGCCTTTTATTCATATGAATAGTAATCAGACTGTCGAAAAAGGAAATCTTGAAAATAATGCTAATGTAGATGTTTTGAGCAAATATATGTTCTTAAAATATACATATTTTAGTAAAACATAAATACATTCCTGTTCTAAAAACAAAAGTGTCAAGACTAGAAAGTGAATGTCTTAATCCCCACAGACCAAGCACCACCTCCTCTCCGATTTCCTTTTTGCCTCCAGGAAGGTAATTACTGTTAACAGTTTGGTGTGTATTCTTCCCAGCTAGTTTCTATAAATTTACATACATTAATATGCAAAAGTATAAATACAGTTTTAAAAAACATAAATGAGATTATACTGTGCATACTTTTATATATCCTATTTTTTTCACTTAAGGGTTTCTTGGAGATATTTCCATTTCAGTATATAGAAAACCATTTCTGTTTTTAAAACTGTTGCATAGCAGGCCTGGCTGGTTTGGCTAAGTTGGTTGAGCATTTTCCCATGCACCAAAAGGTCACTGGTTAGATTCCTGGTCAGGGCATATTGTTAGGTTGCAGACTCGATCCCCAGTAGGGGGCATGCAAGAGACAGCCAATCAATGTTTCTCTCACACATAAATGTTTCTCTCTCCCTTCTCCTCTCTAAAAACAAAACAAAACAAAAACATATTTTTTAAAACTTTGCATAGCATTACATAGGGTATATGTATCATTTGAAATATCTAAGCTCATCTTTCGCTGCTACAAATAATTTTTTATAGTTGTTATGAACACATATCACCATTGCATTCTGTATGAAGAAAGCTTCATGGACCAGGTCCTGCCTACCTGGATCTATAATCTAAGACAACCTCAACACAGACATGTAGCAAAAAACACCCAAAAAAACCTCTGTACGTGTCAAGAGTTTTGAGACTATATTTTAAAATTGTGAAACTTAAATTCTCTTGCTGAATTGAGGAGGAAGGGAGCTTAATAAGGAATCGTATGTTTATATAGTCTTGAAGTATCACCTCATTAATTACTTATAAGTTACAAAAGGAAAATCCATACAGTGAAAGAAGCAGACTTTAACAAAATGACCAAAATCAATATCACCAGTAAGGCCAAATGGGCATCATGTGCCTCTAGATATAAGACCCTAAGAAAGACACATAATTTATATAGTATTCCAGTTAGATATGCATTACTTGAATCAAATCATGAGAAAACATTAGACAAACTCATATCAAGGGACATTCTATAAAATAACTGGCCCATACTCTTTAAAAATAATGAATAAAATAAAAATAATGATGAAAGACAAAAAAATAAAAATAGAAGGCTTAGGAACTGTTCTAGGTTGAAGAAGACAAAATATACATGACAATTAAATGCAACCTGTGATCCTGGACTGGATCCTCTACTAGAAGAAAATTTCCATATAGTATAATCGTTGGAACAAGCAGTAAAGTTGGAACATGGACTAAAGATTAGATTTTTAAAAAACAAGATCAATGCTAAATTTTCCAATTTCAACAGCTGTATTGTGCTTATGTATGATATGTTAGAAATACATTAGGATATATAGGAAATACATACTGAAGGATGATTAAGGGTAAATGTGCATGCTATCTGCAAAAGGTTCAGAAAAATGTGTGTGTGTGTGTGTGTGTGTGTGTGTGTGTGTGTGTAGAGAGAGAGAGAGAAGGAATATGATAAAGTAAATGTGACAAATTATTAAAAATTTATAACTATGGATATGGTTAATGGGTACATGAAAGTTTTGTTACTATTTTTACAACTTTTCACTAAATTTGAAATTATTTCACACCAAAGCTTAAAGAGCATGTCTTGATTTCAAGAGTGTGTAGAGACCTGGAATGGATGAATCATACATACAAATCATTATGTTTCCTGTTCAACCTTTTTCTGCTTTGAGTGAGCTCTGGTTATAAGACTTTAGTGAATGGTTCTTTTTCAATAGATTTTTTTCCAGAGATATTTCATGTATCTCACAATTAGGAACTGCCAAAACACTTCAGTTTCAGAAATACAAATAGCTGAATAGCTGTTCATTTTCAGAGGCAGGAGAGGAACTTGTATTTTAAAAGGCAAGTTGTTTTAATAAAACATTGCCTTGCATCAACCTGCTGTACTAATTCTCCTTTGATTGGCGTCTTTCACTAAGCTACGTCTAAACAGATAAACTTACTCTCACTTTTAATCCTTTATTTTTTATAATACTGGTGGAGTTAGTGAACAATGGGTCATGGCTATAAGTTTAGAGATGCTTAAAAGCATATAAATTATTTTAACAGATCAAAATCCCTCTTGCTTATCTGTCTCTGAATTGCTCTAAGGACCTGGCAATAGCAATTATTTTATTTATTTATCTCAGTAGCTTTATTGATATATAATTCACATACATACATTATACATATTTTAAATGTACAATTTATTTTTTTTATATATTCATGGAGGTGCAACCACCACCACAATCTAATTTTAGAACATCTTCATCACACCAAAAAGAAACTCCATGCTCATTAGCAGTCGCTCCCCATTCTCTCTTCTCCCTCGGCCCCCAGGAACCACTAATTTATTATTTGTGTCTATGGATTTGCCTATTCTGGACATTTCATATGAATGAAATCATACAATATGTGGCTTCTTTTTCTTAGCATACTGTTTGCAAGGTTCATCCATGTTATAGCATGTATCAGTGTTGCAGTGCCTTTTTTTTTTTTTAAGGATGTAATAGATCCGATTTATTTATTTATTTTTAATGTTTCTTTATCTTTATTGTTGAGACCATTACAGATGTCCCCCTTTTAACCCCACTGATCCCATCCACCCCACATCCATCCCACCCCCAACCCCTCCCCACACCAATGTCCACGTCCATGGGCCATGCCCATAAACATAAAAGTTCCCTGATTAATCTCTCCCACCCACACCCCCCTCCCCGCCTTTCCTCTGAGATCCCTCAGTTTGTTCCAAGCTTCTATGTTACTGAATCCGCTTTGTTCATCAATTTATTTTGTGTATTATATTCCACATATAAGCGAGATCATTTGGTACTTCTCTGACTGGCTCATTTCACTTAGCATAATACTCTCTAGTTCCCTCCATGCTGTGCCAAAGGCCAAAAAAGGTCCTTCCTCTTCATAGTATTCCACGGTGTAAATGTGCCACAGCTTTTTTATCCACTCATCTACTGATGGGCACTTGAGCTGTTTCCAGATCTTAGCTATTGTGAATTGCGCTGCTATGAACATAGGGGTGCATAAGTTCTTTGCGATTGGTGTTTGGGGTTCCTTAGGATATATTCTTAGAAGTGGGATCACTGGGTCAAAAGGCAGCTCCATTTTTAATCTTTTGAGGAACCTCCATACTGCTTTCCATAGTGGCTGCATCAATCTGCATTCCCACCAGCAGTGTACTGGGGTGCTCTTTTCTCCACACCCTCACCAGCACATGTCTTTTGTTGATTTGTTGAAGGTATCCATTCTGACAGGTGTGAAGTGATACCTCGCTGTGGTTTTGATTTGCATCTCTCTGATGATTAGTGACTTTGAACATTTTTTCACATGTCTCTCAGCCATCTGTATGTCCTCTTTGGAGAAGTGTCTATGTAGGTCCTTTGCCCATTTTTAAATTGGATTGTTTGTCTTCCTTTTATTAAGTTGTATAAGTTCCTTATATATTTTGGATATTAACCCTTTATCTGATGTGTAGTTGGCAAATATGTTCTCCCATACAGTGGGCTCCCTTTTCGTTTTGTTGATGGTTTCCTTTGCTGTGCAGAAGCTTTTTATTTTGATGCAGTCCCATTTGTTTATTTTCTCCTTAGTTTCTCTTGCCCTAGGAGATGTATCAGCAAACATATTGCTATGAGAGATGTCTGAGATTTTACTGCCTATGTTTTCTTCTAGGATTTTTATGGTTTCATGCCTTACATTTAAGTCTTTTATCCATTTTGGATTTACTTTTGTGTATGGTATAAGTAGGTGGTCCAGTTTCATTTTTTTGCATTATCTGTCCAATTTTTCCAACACCATTTATTGAAAAGACTGTCTTTACTCCATTGTATATTCTTGCCTCCTTTGTCAAATATTAAGTGACCATAATGGCATGGGTCAATTTTTTGGTTCTCTGTTCTGTTCCACTGATCAATATGTCTGTTCTTGTACCAGTACTAGGCTGTTTTGTTGACAGTGGCTTTGTAGTATAACTTGATATCTGGTATTGTGATCCCTCCAACTTTGTTCTTCTTTCTCAAGATTGCTGTGACTATTTGGGGTGTTTTTTGGTTCTAGATAAATTTTCAAAGTGTTTTTTCTAGATCTGTGAAATATGCTGTTGGTATTTTAATAGAGATTGCATTGAATTTATAGATTGCTTTGGGTAATATGGACATTTTAATGATGTTAATTCTTCCAATCCATGAACATGGTATATTTTCCCATTTGTTTCTATCTTCCTCTATTTCTTTTTTCAGTGTCCTGTAGTTTTCTGAGTACAGATCTTTTACAACTTTGGTTAAGTTTATTCCTAGGTATCTTATTTTTTAGTTGCAATGGTAAATGGGAATTTTTTTTTTTTTAGTTTCTGTTTCTGAGAGTTCATTATTGGTGTATAAAAATGCCATCGATTTCTGGATGTTAATTTTATATCCTGCTACCTTGCTGAATTCATTTAATAAATCTAGTAGTTTTCTGGTGGAGTCTATGTACAGTGTCATATCATCTGCAAATAATGACAGTTTTGTTTCCTCCTTTCCAGTTTGGATGCCTTTTATGTTTTCTTCTTGTCTAATCGCTGTGGCTAGGACTTCCAGTACTATGTTGAATAAGAGTGGTGAAAGTGGACACCCCTGTCTTGTTCCTGTTCTTAGGGGAAATGGTTCTTCATTGCTTTTTATTGCTGAATAATCTGTAATATGGATATACCATATATTGTTTATACATTTATCAGAAGATGGGCATTAGGGTTGTTTCTACTTTTTAACAATTATAAATAATGCTGCTATGAACATTTGTGTGGATGTATTTTTTAAAAAATATTTTATTGGTTTTTTTAGAGAGAGAGGAAGGGAGAGGGATAGAGAGAAACATTTAAGAGAGAGAAACATCATCGATTGGCTGCCTCCTGAAGGCCCCTGCTGGGGATCAAACCCATGACCCAGGCATGTACCCTGACCAGAAATCGAACTGTGACTGCTTGGTTGCTGGGTCAATGCTCTACCACTGAGCCACACCCAGCTGGGCAGTGTGGATGCATGTTTTAACTTCTGTTGAGTATATATGTAGGAGTGGAATTGCTGGGCCATGTGGTAACTCTATGTTTAACATTTTGTGGAACTGCCGAACTGTTTTCTAAAGTGGCTGCACCAGTTTACATTCCCACCAACAACATGTAAGGGTTTCAATTTCTCCACTTGTTATTGTCTATTTTTTATTATAGCTACTCTAATGGGTGTGAAGTGAAATCTCATTGTAATTTGGATTTGCATTTCCTTTATAATTAATGATACTGAGCATATTTTCGTATGCTTAATGACCATTTTTATATTTTCTTTGGAAAAAGGTATACTTAGAACCTTTCCCAATTTTTTAATTGGGTTACTTATCTTTTAATAAATTATTTTTCAGACTTCTTTGTATATTCCAAATACAAGTTTCTTACTGGATATGTAATTGGCAATAACAATTTACACAAGTTGGCTATCATTTGGCTGCTTTTTCTACTTTAAAAATCTCTTGGATATATTTCAACTTTAATATGTATGAGCAAGTCTCAATTTCTTTAAGAAAACTGTTGAATAGCATTCCATATTTGAAATATCCCCTAATAATTGCACCTGAATGAGATCTTCCATCTGTATTCTTACAGGGCATATTCTGAACCACACTTTTCTATTCTATATTTTGGGGGTATTAGTCAAATCCACTCTACTAGACTTATGCTAAACTTACCACTCTGCTGGTTGGTAAGTTTAGAGTTGAAGAGTCCCACTGGTTTGTTGTAAACTCTCAGAAGAGAAGACTTTTCCCCTTTGGGTCTTGTTTATGATGCTACAGGATACATAATCTTAGAGTTGGAAAAGACCTGATGATTCTGTAGTCCAGTGAAATTCACAGTGTTGTCGAAAGACTGGTACCAGTCCATAATCTCCTACTGAACCATGATGATTGAGCACAGGAATGGAGAATGTTTAGAAACTGTTCATGTATTTGATTTTGCTGTGAAAGCCAAGCGAATGATATTGTATTATACAAAATATCATACCACAATTGATAGAAAAATTTTTAAAGGTCTTCACCAAAAACAATTGAGAAATACTTCTGTAGTCCAGTCTGTCACCCACAGCAAAAATTCCTTCTGTAACCAATCAACTAGAATTCAATCAGTTTAGTTTATTAGTTCAAGAAAGATTTATTCACCCTCTACATGTTGTGAACTGGTTAAGCTACAGGCTCATATCTTGATTTTTCACTTACTAGGTGTGTGAACATGGGAAGGGTTCTTAATCTCTCGATTTTCCAATTTCTACCTCTATAAAATGGGGGAAATAAGAGGACCTATTCTCAAAGGGTTATTCTGAGGAATAGATGAATAAATAAATATATATATTTAGAATCGTTTATATATATTACATGTTATATATAATATATATTTAGAACAGTTTTTATATACTACATATTTCTATATATTTAGAATAGTTTTTATAATTACTTATTATATATAATTAGATATATAATTATGCATATATATAATTAGATATATAATTAGAGCAGTCCCTGGTACATGATACTCATTCAATAAATGTTAGTGAAGTTAATGATGCTGCTGATGCTGGGGATAGTGATGTTGGATTGTGTATATATTATGTAGAGGCATAGCCCTTGCTATCTGTTAGCTAATGAGGGAGCATGGACAATGAGACAATTTCAGTGTAGCAAGTGCTGAGACAGGATGAGTGCATAGGGTATCCAATCTTGTCCAAGAGGGTATATTAGTGTAAAGCTAAGCTTCTGTAATGAAGAGAGCTCAAATACAGTGGCTTAAAGATCACAGAAATGTATTTCTCGTTCACCTAATAGTTCCAAAGTGGATAGTTGTGTTAGTAGTGTAGGCTGACTCCTATAACAAACAATTCCCAAATTCAAAGGACTGTTAACAATAAAGTGCTTATTTCTTGCTCCCATCATTATCCAGTCAGGCGATTAAACAAGTTGGCCTTCCTTGTGGTCATTTAGAGACCTAGACTCTGACTCTGTTTGAGTGATGGTGTGTGCATGAAGTGGGGGGAAACAAATGGATCTGGGGGGATGACTACTGCCACAGGGGTCCACTAGTGGTGTATAGCGACAGACCAAAACATGGGGGAAGCGGATGACAAGAGATAAGGCTGGAGAGGCAAGGAGAGCCAGATCGCAAAGGGCCTTAAATGCCAGGTTAAGGAAGCTGGACATATGAATATTATAGAGGAGTTGACATAAGAACATAATGTTATTTTTAAAATTGTTTAAGAACACTGTGGCTGTAATATAGAGATAATTTTGGAAGGAATCAAAAGGGTGCCATTTAGAAAAAATCTATTACAGTAATCCAGGCAGAAGGTGAGGGTTTAAATCAAGGCAGTATCAGTGGGAAAGAAGAAAATTAGATGAATCTGGAGAGTGTCTTCAGGACTTGCGGACCGATGGACTAGGAAGAACTGGCAAGAATGACGATGGCATCCTGCCAGCTATTCTCTGAAACGGGGAAGCGGATGGAGGAGGGTTTGAGGGGTGGGCCAAAGTGGGAGATTATGAATTCAAGTTTGGTTACATTGAGTTTCAGGTGACTCTGGGGTTTGCCAATGATGCCCTCCAGTTGGTCTTTGGAGATAGTCAGGATTTCAGAAGTGAAACAGAGCTGCACTGGGAAGTAAGGTCTCATAATTTATAAATGGCAGTTATAACAATTGGAGTCACTAAAACAGCAAAGGATACCATGTAGAATGAGAAAAGAATCGACCCAGGACAGAGCTTGGTGGAATCTCAGTGAGCCTCAGTGAACATCAGATGTGAGAGAGACCACAAAGGTGGCTTAGAAGTGTGACCAGAGGAGGCAGACAAGTGCAAGAGAGTGCAATGCCAGAGAAACCACGGAAAGAGGCGATTTCAAAAAGGAGGATGTGGTCAACAGCGTCATGTAAGAGAAACTGCAAAAAGCATTTATTGACAGTGACATTACAAAAATGGGTTTGGGCCATGGGGACAGAAGCCAGACTGGCTTGACTGATAGAGGACTGAAGGCTGTGGAGGGCAGGTCACAAGTGCCTCCCACTCTCCCAAAGCCTGACTTCAAAGAGGATGGGAGAAAGAGGCAGTGGCTTGATGGAATGTGACGCTGGGGAAGTTTGCTGTATGTAAGTGATGGGAGAAAACTATGCATGGTCACCGATGAGAAGCTGAGGTTGGATAAAAGCAAAGATGAGAAAGGACATAATTGATGGAGGTGGGAAAAGAATTTAGAGTCTCCGTAGATGGGATTAGCCTTCAATATGAGTCCCCTTACCCATAAGTAATTTCCTTTGCATACAACTCTAAATATTAGAACTACACAGGGTTGGGGAAAATTAGGTTTACAGTTGTGAGTACATGAAACATAGAATTTATTCTTGTATTATTATTTATTAATTATTGTATTATATTCCATACAAACAACTGTAAAACTATATTTGCCCCACCTGGTATTTCTTTTTTTTTAAAGTTTTATTATTGTTTAAAATATTACAGATGTCCCTTTTTCTCCCCAATGACCTGTTCCACCCCCTTCCCCCTCCCCAGTCCCTCTCCCCACCATTGTCCATGTCCTTGGGTTGTGTATATATGCACATAAATTCTTTGGTTACTCTCTCCCGCTCCCCCCACCCGCCCTCCTCCATCCCTCTGACATTCATCAGTCTCATCTATGCTTCCATGTCATTGAATCTATTCTGTTCATCAGTTTATTAAGTTCTTTAGATTCCACGTATAAGCAAGATCATGTGATGTTTGTCTTTCGCCACCTGGCTTATTTCACTTAGCATAATATCCTCCAGGTCCATCCATACTGTCCCAAAGGGTACAAGATTCTTCTTCTTTACAGCTGCATAGTACTCCATGGTGTAAATGTCCCATAGCTTTTTAATCCACTCATCTACAGATGGGCACTTGGGCTGTTTCCAGATCTTAGCTATTGTAAACTGTGCTGCTATGAACATCGGGGTACATATATCCTTTCTGATGAATGTTTCAGGGTTCTTAGGATACATTCCTAGGAGTGGAATCACTGGGTTGAACGGCAGCTCCATTTTTAATTTTTTGAGGAGCCTCCATACTGTTTTCCATAGTGGCTGCCCCAGTCTGCATTCCCACCAGCAGTGCACCAGGGCTCCCCTTTCTCCACACCCTCGCCAGCACATGTTGTTTGTTAATTTGTTGATGGAGCCATTCTGGCAGGTGTGAAGTGATAGCTCATTGTGGTTTTAATTTGCATCTCTCTGATGATTAGCGACGTCGAGCATTTTCTCATGTGTCTCTTGGCCATCCGTATGTCCTCTTTGGAGAAGTGTCTATTTAAGTCCTTTGCCCATTTCTTAATTGGGTTGTTTGTCTTCCTCTTGCTGAGTGCTATGAGTTCTTTGTACACTTTGGAGATTAGCCCCTTATCAGATTCATCCTTGGCAAATGTGTTTTCCCAGACCATCCCACCTTGTATTTCTTATACTGAAAAGAAATATGTTTCCTTGTATTTCTCATTTGAGTCTTATTTCTGCTTCCTCAACTCTTTTTTTAATTTTTATTTTTATTTTATTTTTAAAATATATCTTTATTGATCTCAGAGAGAGGAAAGGAGAGGGAGAGAGAGAGACAGAAACATCAGTGATGAGAGGGTCATTGATCAAGCCCGCAACCGGGCATGTGCCCTGACCAGGAATCGAACCCCAATCACCTGGATCCCAGGTTGATGCTCAATCGCTGAGCCACGCCCGGCCGGGCTGCTTCCTCAACTCTTACACGGCTGCAATCTTGTTTCCTTTTCAGTTTCATTTATAAACAAGTATAGTTCCTTCAACCATTTTTTCGTATGAGTTGATTTCAAAGTTTCATTTGAGCAATGTTCAGCCTAAAATGTCAAACCCTGAACTGCTAAAAAATATTCCAGATGTTTCTTGGCACATACACTACCAAGTCCACTGTTTATGTTTTCTTTCTTGATCTGGACACTATATATTTATTATTGCTCTATAAACTGCATTTTGAGCTTTTTTAAAAATCACATTATATAAGCATTACTTATTGTGCTTATAAACAATTGAAACCCCCAAGTTTTTCCCTGGAAACTGCTTTTAAGTCAGCTCTCCTATACTAAAGGCTAACTATAGGTCTCCAGTTTATTTTTGCTACTTTTGAATTATTATTCCAAGCTGTCATCTTCTTGGCTAGGATATGGATTCTGACATCCAACATATTTACTCTTTCCCAGTCATTACCGTCAGGTTCAACATTCACAAAGTTGTGGGAGACAGAATTCAAAGGTGATTCTCACCCTCTGGAGTCCACACCTTGGTGTAACCCTTTCCCCTTGTGTGTGGGTAGAGCCTGTGACTTCCTTCTATCCAATAGAATATGGAAAAGGTGAGGGATTTTGCAGATATAATGAAGGTCCCTGAGCATTTATCTCTGAGTTAATAAAAAGAGAGCAAATCCAGGATTGGCTTGACCTAACCAGGGGAGTCCTATAAAAGAGGGTCCAGACCTTTCCTGAAAGAAGAGACATGAAGTGGCAAAGACTCTCTCCTGCTAGCCTTAAAGAAACAGCCATATTGGGAACAAACTATGGAAAAGGGTGGCCTCTAGGAGTTGACAACCTCAGTCCTGAATGCTGCCAACAACCTGAATGAGCTTGGAAGAAGCCCTTGAGTCTCAGATGAGACCACTGTTTCCACTAACTCCTTTATTACAGAGAATCCAGCTAAGGACTCATGAACACTGAAATAATAAACAACGTATGTTGTTCTAAAAGGCTGTTTGTCGTAATCTGTTATGCATTATAGAACATGGATATACTTGTTATCAGCATTACCATTCATGTCTTGGGTGTAAAAGAGTTGGACTGTGTACGCAGAGGGCACCATCCTTCTAAATTCCCTCCTCTGCTCCTCATCGGTGGCTTCCAGAGCATCCCTGATGCTCCTCACCCATGCAGGTTAATGAACTTTGATTGGTGAGAGATAGAAAAAAATGACCACAGTGGACTATGTATCAGCTTCTGAGCCAGAAGAAAACTGCCTTCTTGAAAACAGATGCATTGAAAACCAGTACTGTTTGGGTTATGACTGCAACACTTTTTAATGGCTCTGCTGATTCATTCTATGACAGAGCATCTGAATCAGGCATTAGTGGATCATCTCTGTTATTGTCAGTGAGCCATTTGCCTCAGGATAAAGAATGTCTGTTAATATTCTGGGCACGCTTGAGACTCTTGACTAAGAGGCCAACCTTGCCCTCTCATTAGTACTTTGTGGGTGTTAAGACCTTCATTAAGATTCCACTTCCTTTAATGTGGTCACCTTGGCATGTTTTCTGAATGACCTTAGTGACTTAGGGAGGATTGGTTTTTCCAAATAATAGGCAAGAATGCAGAAAGTAATTGGATTTGGCATGCTTCGTAGGGTCTCATTGGATTGCTTTTAGAAGAGCTCTTAAAGAAAGGCTTTATTTAAATCAGAACAAAGAGGAAGATTTGGCTAGAGATGCTGATGGCTTCTCTATGAGCTTCTCCATGAGTTTAATAAAGTCATGTTGAAAATTCAGAAGGAAGTGGGCAACTCTGGTTTCCTGTCAACAGCAGGCGCCCATGTAGATGGACATTATGACACCAATGTGTATAGACTCCTTAACCCTGAGGGAGGAGGGGAAGGCAAAGTTTCCCCTTCTACACTATTGTAGAAAGTTAGGAATATAGTGAGAATCCAGGAGGCTGGATGGATTCTATGTTGGTTGATGGACAAGTGAACAGAAAACTTCAGTTTGTAGGGTGATTTTGGATCTCAGAGATCCCCTCAGGCAACAGCCCTGGACCTGCGCTAAAGCAGGCTTTCTTAACCTCAGCACTATTGACAATTAGGGCCGAATTATTAGTGTATGTGTGTGTGTGTGAGTGTGTGTGTGCGCTCGTGCGATGCGCGTGCATGCGTGTGCAACAGAGAGAGAGACACAGGGAGAGAGTACTGTCCTGTGCATTGTAATATGTTCAGCAGCCACCCTAGACTCTACTCACTAGATGCCCCATTCTAGGCCCCCCCCCCAAGTTGTGACAAGCAAAAATTCTGTAGACGTCAAATTTCCCCTGGGGGCAAAATCACAGTTGAGAACCACTGCTCTAAAGTCAGAAAACGCTTAGTTTTTTGCCCAATGTCTGTTTCTTGTGATGCTTTAATTTTCTCAACTCAGTTTAACCAAAATAGTTAACAACAGACATTGGGGGGGGGGGGGGATGGAATGTTTGTTTTTATTTGTCTATGCAGATGCATACAGAGACTGCGATATGTAAAAAATTAAGTATTGAAGGGTTTCCAGGACTGCGGGTCTGCTCCTGAGCTTTGTTTTAAGTATGTGTATCCTTTGCCTATATTTTGTATTAAAAATAAGAAAAAAAAACCCTTTATTGTTGAGCATGTTGGCATTGTCCCTTTTATTTTTTTATTTTTTTATTTTTTAAACAAGTTATTTTTTTTCTGTATCTATTTTTCTTTTGTAAACTTTTTTGTTTTATTTAAAAATGGCTTTATTAAGGGCTTTTATACCCCCATCTGCCCCCCCAAAAAACAGAGTTTTTGTTTGCTTGTTTTAGAGCAGTGGTTCTCAACTGTTATTCAGGTATCTTTTTGTTTTGTTTTGTTTTGTTTGCATTCTTATATGAATATTGGCTTGTATAATGACCTGGGAATTCACCTATATTACTACCATAAATTTAATAAAGTCACATTGAAAATCCAGAAGGAAGTGGGCAACTCTGGTTTCCTGTTCTAATATTTTGCTCTTTTTTCTAAAACCCACACTCCTATGGAATCATCCTTAAAATTTTCAATCTAATTCTAACCTTCGTATAGAAGAAATGTGATCAAGAGCATAGTTGTTCAAGAGCTTCCACCACACAAAAAGCAGGGCATTGAGTTGTCACTGAGCTAATTAGTTTTTGTTAGTAATTAGAAAGAGCATCAGTTATCAACAAATAAAATGCTTAAGTAGAAAGAAGTCTTAAACACTGAAAAGCAAGATCTGAAATGTCATCATTTTGTCCATGGATATTCAGTTAATTATTAGCTATGAGAGTTAATTTTCAATTTTCAAAACACTGTATATGTTCAAAAGGATATTTCTCTAGAGGAGGGTGAAGCGCCATGTGCTAAATGAGGAAACCAGCCTGGCTAAGCTAGCAAATGGAAGTAAGAGGTCGAATCCATTTACAGAACTTAGTTTCCTGCTGTTCATTCCATGTTACCCAAGCTTCCTGATAGCAATGAAATTATCTTTAAGTGAAAGACCAACACTTGGGAGAGAAATTGAGCACAGAAAATCAATACTAAGTTTCAGTGGTTCCTGACCAGAACATTAAACTCCTTTTTATAGCACAGGGAGAGAGAGATCTAAGTGACTCAGTCCTTTCTCCCTGGTTGGTGGGCAACATCACAGACAATATTAGATTATGGTTTCTTTAAAAACTATAAAGATCACATAACTGAGAGGTTAGCTATTTTTTTCAGTGATGTCAATACTGATTTGAGATTTTCGTCTTTGAGTTGGCATTTTAATTAGGTATTAACTTTTTTTGTGAAAATAAAGATAAAAGGAATTATTTGGGATGCAGCCTTTTGAAAGCAGAACACTTGTCAATAATGTCAGAAAATATTAGCAGTGAAGAAGGGCAGAAAAGATCCCCTGGCCTTTTCTGATGAGGTGTGCTTTGAATCTGATGTTGTTAAATATGTGATAAATAAATGTAGTACAGTATGGAAAAGGTGTTATTTCATTCAATCTGGTAAGAATGTGATCTTGACCTTTTTCCCTCAAAATTGCTGAAAATCAGTTTTATAACTTGTACATATCCATATATTATTTATATGTATATTTTTGTATGTATGTATATATCTGTATGTGTATGACTCTATAGCAAAGGTTGGCAAACTATGGCCTGAGGGTCGAATGCAGCCTGCTGCGTGTTTTGTAAATAAACTTTTATTGGACCACAACCATATATTTTGATAAATTTATGTGTTGTCTGTGCTTAGTATCATGCTACAATGACAGAGTTGAGTAATTTTGACAGACTGTATGGCCTTTACAGAAAAACATTTACTGATCCTTGTTCTAGAGCCAGATCTTTCTACTTCTCTCTACTTATACTGGAATCGGACAGAAGAAATATTCTTTTTTATAAAGCTTTGTAATTTTTTAAGTATTTAAATTATGTAACATTTGATATATTTGGGGGTAGGGGGTTATTCTGTTTTCTTCTAATTTTTGAAGTTAGATGCTTATTTATTTAATTACAGTTGACATTCAATATTATATTAGTTTCAGGTGTACAACATAGTGATTAAAAATTTATGTATCTTATGAAATGATCACTCCAATAAGTCTAGCACCTACCTGTGCTGTACTTTACATACCCACAACTGTTTTTATAACTGGCAGTTTGTACTTCTTAATCCCTTTACCTTAATCCCTTTACCTTTTCCACCCATCCCCGCCCCCTTTCTGGTAGCTATCAGTTTGTTCTCTGTAATGAGTTTGTTTCTGTTTTGTTTTGTTTGTTCATTTATTTTGCTTTTTAGATTCCACGTATAAGTGAAATCATGCTGTATTTTCCTTTCTCTGTCTTATTTTACTTAGCATGATACCCTCTAGTTCCATCCATATTATTGCGAATGGCAAGATCTCATTCATTTTTTATTGCTCCATAATTTTTATCCATTCTTCTATCAGTGGACACCTAGGTCGCTTCCATAGTCTGAGTATTGTAAGTAACTGCAATGAACATTGGGGTGCATATATCTTTTCAAATTAGTGTTTTTGTTGTTTTCAGATAAGTGCCCAAAAGTGGAGTTGCTGTGCTCTATTTTTAATTTTTTGAGGAGCCTCCACACTGCATCATTTTACAATCCCACCAACAGTGCATGAGGGTTCCCTTTTCTCCACATCCTCACCAACATTTGTTATTTGTTGACTTTTAGATGATAACCTTTCGGACAGGTGTGATGTGATACCTCATTGTGGTTTTGATTTGCATTTCCCTGATGATTAGTGACCTTGAGCATCATTTCATATGTCTGTTGGCCATCTGTATATCTTCTTTGGAGAAATATATATTTTTTAACCAGATTTTTTTTATATGGAGCTGTATGAACTCTTTATATGTTTTGGATATTAACCCCTTACCAGATACACCATTTGCAAGTATCTTCTCCCCTTCAGTGGGCTATCTTTTTGTTTTGTTGGTGGCTTCCTTTGCAGTGCAAAAGCTTTTTATTTTTATGGTTCGATGAGAATAAATATTCTTTTTTATAATGCTTCACAATTCACATGTCATCCTTATGCAGGCATCATGCTAATCTTCTCTGTACTGTTCCCATTTCAGTATATGTGCTGCTGGAGCAAGCACAAGAGAATAAATATTTTTATAAAAATGTCTGCTTATGGAGCATATGCTATGCAAAGAAGGTGCTTGTTGACATGGAAGTAAAATTGTGTGGAAAAATGTGAAGAAACTCAAGAATGTTATTAGAGGCCTCTAAAGAGATAGAGAGAAAAGTAATATTGAGTTGTCAACCTGGAATTAATTAGAACTTTACCAAAATGCCTATGTAAATGCATATATCAGAAGATTCAATATATTTCAATTAAAGAAATTAAACAATTATTATGTAGTAGGCATTGTGCCAAGCCACAGAGGTTACAGGATGGGTGACTCGTGGACCTACCACATGAAGAACTAAAAAATATTTGTGTTGGGTTTCATTCTCAGACCTGTTGCTGGCTAGAGCACTGATCAATTAGGCCATTGAACTGGTACATTGGGGAAAGGAAGAAAAAAATGATCAAAATTGAGCTCTTTATCGTTCCCTTTAAACATGTTTTTCTTCATATACTCTTGGTTTGTGGGGAGACATCACCACCCAGCTGACCAACTTGATTGTCAACTTTTCTGCTTTCTCTCTCATGTGCTAGAATTTGCTTCCCACTTTACCTCACCTGGCTCACTGAGGTACCATCTTCTCTCAGAGGATTCCCTGACCTTATCTCTTCTTCTTTCCACACCAGCACAGCCTGGGTTATGTATTTGCTCTGTACGTTCCCATAGATCCCAGTACATATTTCCCATGACAGGTCTCTTGCCACCATGTTTTAATGGTTTCTTTACCTGGGAAGAGACCATTTTATATCACATAAAACTAGAAAATGGTAATGTTTATATGGAACACGAGTAAATGGCAGAGGGTAAATCCAGGTTTTTCAGCTGCCCCAGGGTCAATGCATATGTGAGTATATGTATGTTCACTTATTAATTAATTAATTAATCAATTCTTATTAAGCATTCTCTTCATGTTGGACACTGATATATAACAGTGGGGGATATAGCAGTGAACGAGGCAGAAAAAGTCCATGTTCCCATGCAATTTGCATTCTAGAGAGGACAGACAGACAATTAAGATTTTGAAGCCAGTCTCACCAATACCACTGCCATTTTGAAGATGAAATAAAACTGAGATCCATTACCTATTTTAAACTCATATTGGAACCATTAAACCTTTATTCATGTTAGAAAACATTGTAAATAGGTAGATTTTTCTAAGCTGTCACACAATTAATAAACTTTACAAAAGAATATAATAATATTTGAAATTCATGAGAAGAAAATCAGCCATAAATATATAAAGTGTGGTAATGACAAGTGTCATGAAAACAAAAGGCAGGAAAAGTGGGCATTGAATGTGTAGCTGGTGACTGTTTTGGGTAAGTGGTCAAGGACAGCATCTCTGAAGGCATGATGCTTAGCACTGGCAGGGACAGGATGAAAACACCGGTGGGTGAGGAGTGGCCAAAGCAGAATGAGAGTGTCAGAGAGGAAGGAATGGGATGGGTCAAATTATGTAAAACTGGCCAGCCTTCGGAAGGAGTCTGGATTTTATTCTGAGTATGACAAAGTAAACCATTGGAGGATTATGAGCAGGAAAGTGACATGGTTTGATCTAGTTTTACAAAGTTACCTAAGGCTGCTCTGTGGAGAACAGACCAAGGGTCTATAGGAAGAGAAAGTGGAAAGGTGAACTTGGACAATGATGTTGGCAGTGGTGGCAGTGAGAAGTGGTCAGATGTGGGATTTGTTCTGAAGGTAGAGCTGCCACAGTTGATTGAAGAACTGACTGTGGGGACGAGGAAAACAAAAGGGCCAATCACGGATGACTCCACGGGTTTGGTCTGAATAGCTGGATGTATGAAGTGATTACACACACACACACACACACACACACACACACACACACTCACCCACTCACCCCCCCCCCCCCCCGTGCATGTCATTGTGCCGGCTTAATGACATGAAAACTATTCATTAAAGAATTTAAATAATATTGTACATAAATTCTCCAATAAAGGTAAAAGTTTCCTCAAGCCGCTTGGCTTTTATTTTATGAAATAAAAGTGCCTAAAGAAAGTTGGCCTTTAGACCTTCCTTCTGATTTAATTTAATGTCCTCCAATGATAAGTGAAGGAATGGAGACCTAGAGAGAGGCTCAGAGGCTCATCCTACGTCACAATGTTAAAGTTTGCTAGAACAAGTAGTAGAAACCTTTTCTTGTGTTTCCTTTACAAATTTAGACACAAATCACCTTGCCTTTTATAAAAAGCACTATTTAATTTTGTATCTACTAAAATAAAGTTTGATGCCCAGCATGAGAAGTCAACTCTTGGGAAGTGTTTTAAAGTAGTGACTTAATAGTTTAAAATTTTCCTCAACACTATAAGTTACCTAGGTTACACATTCAATTTCACTCCCCCCCCCCCCAAAAGCAGGTAAAATCCAATCACATCTCTTTCTTTTAAATTCCATTTTCTTGTCTACTCTTAGTTATTCTATATGGAAAAAATCTACTGAATCTAATGAATAAAATAAACAAAATAGAAATAGACTCAGATACAGAAAACAGACTGGCAGCTGTCAGAGGGGAGGGAGGTTGGGAAGTTAGATGAGAAAGGTGAAGGGATTAAGCAAAACAAAAATGAAAACAAACCAAAAAAACACAAAACCTCATAGACACAGACAATAGTAAGGTGATTACCAGAGGGAAAGAGAGGGGGGGAGGTAGAAGAGGGCAGAGGGGGGATAAATGGTGATAGAAGGAGACTTGACTTGGGGTGGTGAACACACAATACAATATACAGATGATGTGTTATAGAATTGTACACCTGAAACCTATATAATTTTATTAACCAATGTCATCCCAATAAATTCAAGAAATTTTTAAAAAAATAAATAAAAATAAAATAAAAATTCTGAATTTCTTTTAAATTGCACATATAAACTTTTCCTCTTTAGAATACCTTTTGACTTAAGTTTATAATCTTCAACACAAGATAGAAAAAATGTACTTGAATATATTAAATGTTCTTTCCCCAGAGATGAAAAGAAGAAAGTTTAATTACGAGGGAGTTTTTTGTGCTGAAGTGAGCATAATGTAGTCTTATTAATAATTTTCTTCTTTGTCACTCAGCACATCTTTTGATACTGAACAATCTTTTGTGGTAGTTTCTTCTCATGAATTTATAATATTACCATATTTTTTAATGTGAAGTTTATTAATTGTGTAACAGCTTAGAAAAGTCTACCTCTTTATAATGTTTCCTATCATGAATAAAAGTTTAGTGATTCAGGTAATACATTGCAAAATGGCAGGTGATGGTGAAGTTCATTTTTAAAATCTTCAAGATTCTGTCTACTTTGAAGACACTATGAATCTCATCTCTATGACATTTGGGTTATCCTTCTAGGCTAGATTGAATATTATTTCGCATTAAAATTTAAATGTCATGGCCTTATATCTTTAATTGTGACCTTTAGGGGATGTCCCCTCCCAAATTAATACAATTCTCATTGCACTAAATTGAAGTATAGTATTCAATTCTTATTTCTCTAGGGTTAAGAGAAGCTAATGGAGGAAATTTTTGTAGAGAGATAAAGAATTGTACCAAGTTCACAATCTGGGAATGTTTACTTTCCACACAGCGCCAAAATGATGATTTTAGGTACATTGACCTACTGAAAATGCAAACAAAAAATACAGTGGCCCTGCCCGGTGTGGCTCAGTTGGTTGGAGCATCATCCCTTGCACCAAAAGGTGGTGGGTTCCATTTCCGGTCAGGGCACATGCCCAGGTTGCGGGCTCCTAATCCTAAGTGAGGAGGAATCAACTGGTCCTGGGAACTAAGAGAAATCAGAATACACAGAGGGCAGTGAAATCCATGAACCTAGAGGGCCAGAACCACTGAGATAAAGAAGCACAGCTTGGATCCCTTTCTTCAGGGCATGGTGACTAAGAGAAGACACTAGCCACCTGCCTGACTTATAAGCCACATTTGATAAGTTATTCTCCTTTGGCTTTAGTTATTGAATCCTTATCCCACAGCCCTACCCAAACCACTCCTGCCCCCCTCCTCCAACATCCTTGCGCACAGTTTTAGTCAACACTGCCCCTTATTCAGGTCAGGCTGCCATTTGGATTCTAGACAAGACTACAAGGATAGGAATAAAAGGTCAGCATTTGCATCTGCTTGGGGATAGGCTCAGAGGAGGCAATTGACCATGGTCCTATCTTTATATTAAAATATGCTATCATGACTTCTGATTGCTCATAAACAAACTGGGATATTTATTACACCCAATCCATTTCCCTCTGCCATTTGCCTGTGTAAATTCAGTCCAACCACCTGTTTGCAGCTCACTCCATGGTCTGTCACCCTTCACTTGGGCCTTATTCTTTTCTATAACCCAAACAAGTCAATACTATTTTCCAAAAATCATTGCACATTTAAAATAATACGAGTTCGTGATGATATCGCATTGTTAATTTCTGTCTGACTTGATGGAAACAAGGGGAACATTTTAGCTTATAAAAAATCCTTTCTAACTTATTTGCTAAATGTTTTTCAATCCTAATAACTAATAAAGATTTTTTATAGTGTTGATTAGCCATAAGGGTACTGAATACTATTTCAAATCAGCCCTAAAATATACTTAGAGCACTTGATCTGAGGGTCACCATGAGGTCTGTCTTTGTGTCCACCTAGAATTTATGAATATGCAAGTGTCTGCTTGGCTTCTTCAAGGCATTTCTAGAGATCTGGTAAATGGAACATGGGAACCAGAGGCCATGTGGAGGTAACACAGATAATAGCTGGTTTCCAGTCTTAGGAATAAAAGGGAAGGCAAAAGTGGGAGAAAGTTAAAAGACTCATTCCCAACTCTCAACAAGAGGATGGAGTGAGTGACATCTAGGGTTGGTGGAGCTGGATTCCCTGTAAACGTTCCTTGTTTAAAATGCATCTTTGCTTAAAACTTGGGCTCTTGACTTTTTGTGTTTTTTGAGGGGGGGTTGTCATGAGCAATACACTTTGATCTGTGTTAGATCAGAGTTCTTCAAGGTTTCCCTAGTTCATAAACCAAGGCTCATAGAATTTTGGAGCTGAAGGGAACTGTGGGAGTATGTGGTAAGCAAAGGCATACCTTTGTGTTGTCATTCATTACTAGAAACAGGGAGAGGCATATCAAAAAGCAAAAGATTACTCATTATGTTTAAAGAAGTTCAAAATTTGTCATTTGACTTTTATTTCACTGTGCTCATAATGTTGATTTTAGATCTCTGAATCATGCCCTCCCATGCCTTAATCTCAACTTCAGTTTCAAGCAAGCTCATTTATTTCCTGGCTCTCTAGAGCCTTCTATGCACCCCCATCCCCCTTGCTTCTTGGAGGGTGTGCAATTTGAGCTAGCCAGACTCTGACCAAAAAAAGGATTTTAATAGTTTGGGAGGGAAAAGAAGATAGAATGGCAGAGATAGCTACTTGTCAGACAATATTCAGTCTCCCCTTTCAAATAGAATCTGCCCCTCCCATTTAGCCAATCATATGGTCTCCTAGCCTCCCTGGTTACTACATGTGGTCATGTGATTAAGTTCTGGACTATTAGATGGCCAGAAATGCAAACACTTAGGCAACCCAGCCTTAAAAGGAAGAAGGTATATTCTTATCCACACCCCTACCCACCTCCTCCATTTTATTGATTAGAATGTGATTGTGGTGTCAGATCATCTTAGACCATGAAGATAAGAGCAACACAGGGTGTCAGAGCAGATAGCTGGAAGGGGTCTGGTTGTTGGGTGCCCTCGTGGAGTAGATCTGCCATACTATCCCTGGACCTCCTATCTCTGGACTATTTCATGAGAAAGAAACTCCTATCGCGTAAGCTACGTCATGTAGCCAAACTTGTTGCCTAGTAAATACAAGCATTTTAGGTATAGGGAATAATAGGGGCAAGAGCTTAGAAGTATGAAAATAGGGGCTGGCTGAAAAGAAGGGTGAGAATTCTGGTTCCAAGTTCCTCCTCCACACTCCATGTGTTACCTGGAGTGATTTCTTAACAATCCAAATCTGACCAGGCCATTCCCCCATTAAAAACCTTTCTGTGACTTCTCACTCCATAGCATGGAATTCTGAAAGAGGCAAAAAATGGGCCTTCCTCCAAAGAAGAGCACCAAGGTACCCAAAGGCCAAATCACCCTGGACAACAGAAGAAATCCCCATAAATTAATAGAGAATGATAATTATGATAGTTGGGGAAAATATTAGTTTGGGGAATTGTAAAAATCCTGCTTTAGATATTTGAGTTTGAATAGCTCAAGATAATTTGTGTGTCCGTAGCCTTCTTTTCCAAACACCACTGTTTGTTTTTCATTTTGTGCTTGGCACATCTTCTGTACATTTTAAATATTATTACAACTTCACTGCTGATTCTTTTTTTTATTACTTTTTCCCCCTCTTTTACCTTCTTCTACCTCCTCCACCCCCTTTCCCTCTGGTAATCACCACACTGTTGTCTGTCTTTGTGTTTATTTGGATTTTTTTGCTTGATCCATTCACTTTTTTCTTTTATCAAGTTTATTGCATATCTACTATATGCCAGGCACAGTTCTAGGTCCTGAGGAATACAGTGATGGACAAAATAGACATCGTCCTGCCATTATAGAACTTTTGGTCAGAGTGCATGATGAACATGAAGCAAATAGTTGCACAACCCCTTAATTGATTATAATTGGGATAAGTGCTCCAAAGGAGAAGTTGTAAGAATGCACCTCTCATTTTTACTTTTCATTCTCAAATTACCAGTTCTATAGTGTTCTCTATACCTCCTTCAAAAACCTATTTGGAAACTGTGGTAATTGTAATGAGGAATGTTCCAGCTCATCTGGTTTCTCTCTCCCCACAAACCCCATCTCTTGCACCACACACAGGACATGGTACCACCTCAGTTCCAAGAAGCCCTGGATTGCTTTGGGAAGGCAACATGTAAAGGCCCGCCTGGCTGGTGTGGCTCAGCAGTTGAGCATCAGCCTAGGATCCAGGAGATCGTGGTTTGATTCCTGGTCAGGGCACATGCCCAGGGTTCAGGCTTGATCCCCAGTGCGGGGCATGCAGAAGGCAGCAGATCAATGACTCTCTCATCATTGATGTTTCTTTCTCTCTCTCCCTCTCCCTTCCTCTCTCTGAAATCAATAAAGATATATATATATATATATTTTTAAAAGATATAAAAGCCCTAACCCATGGAACAGGGCATTAAAAAAATACTGGCTTCATAGGAGGTCTCCAATGCAAAAGGACAAACCTCTGTCATCTTTAGAAATAAACCACTTAGACTAGTGACAAGAGGAACTTTTTCATGAGTTCAAGTCTGCATTTATTAATTTCTAACTTTACTTTTATCTCATCAGTAGTTTTTAAAAATATAAACAACACTTCACCTAGCACTGTTAAAAACTTCAGCAAACTCAGAAAGTCAGTCAGGGACAACCAGAAAGCATAGTTTTATCCAAGCAAGAAAATAAAACTAAAGCAAATGTAAAAATTAACTGGTAAAAATATACCAGACATTTCCTTTAAGTGGCTCTCACCCAGTTTTGAATGGACAGTTTTCAGAAGACCATCTTCATTATAGTCATTTTTTCATGGATCAGTAAGAGTTAGATCTTAAAATTCTGTTAAAGCTCAAACTGAAAGCCTGTTCTTTCTAAAATGAGAATTTATAGTGCAGTTACAATTGGGGTACTAGAGCAGTCCATCGGGCACAGTAGGATGCAACTTCACCTTCACATATTCCAGAAATCATCCCATACAATTGTAAATAATTCCCAGCCATGCTTGGTTGTAATAATTCTCATATATTCCTAGAAAACATCCAGAATCTTTTCAAAGCAAAACAGAACTGGAAAATTATTAAGTTTTAATCCACTAACATTTATACTCAAGTCCATTTTTGTATTGGCACAAGGTACGCAAATTGCATAGAATAAATGTCCCATGTCAAAGTCCTATTTCTTCATCCTAAGTGACATTCATGTTGTCGGACACTTTTACCTCAGTTAGAAAGTAGGTTTGTTTCCCATTCCAGACATTACAGTCTTAAATCTTTTCCCCTAATGCCTCTGTCCCTCCTTCCCTCCCCTAACTTTCAGCTGATGACATATCATACTTGAGAAAATTGAAGTCACTAGACAGGAAACCATCTTTTCCATATTTGCCATCTTTCACACTGCTACGATGGAAGTTATATGCCTTCATCTATTAAAAGTACATTTTTGTTGTAAGAGTTATCTCTATGTGCTGTTTTCACTTCCTTACCTCCCATTCTCTCCTCAGCTTATTCCAAACTGGCTTCCAAACCCATCACCCCACTGAAACTGCTATTGTCAATGTCATCATAGGTCATAACTTATTAAATCCAATAATCACTGTTTGCTCTTCATTTTACTAGATCTCTCAATAGCATTTTAAAGAGTTGACTACTGCTCTACTGTAGAAATACTTTCTCTTTTAGCTTCTATGAACTGACTGCAATGATTCTCAAAGTGTAGTTCCTGGACCACCAGCAACAGCATCATTTGGAAACTTGTTAGAAATGAAAATTCTTTAACCTAGCCCAGATCAGTTGAATCAGAAACTCTGGGGCCCAGCGATCTGAATTTTAACAAGCCTTCTAGGTGACAAAGTTTGAAAATCACTGCTCTATTGATTTTCCTCCTATCTCAATTAGAGTTCCTTTTTCTTTTCTTTTTCCATTACATTTTATGTTTTATTGATGGTGACATATAGTAAAAATATAATATACATTAGGGACTACCCAGTCCCTTATAAATATTTAAAGTTCCTTTTCACAGGCACAATCACACTGTAGTCATACTGTAAACTAATTTTTTAGAAGACAATTTAAAAATACACTTAAAGATGTCATAATTCATGATGATATATTGAGAAGGATTTTAACTCTAACTTTAAAGATTATCATTATAATCAGTGTAGACCTTTACCAAGAAGTTGATAATTCTGAGGAGCTCTTCTGAGGATTTAGTTTTCATATAATTAATGGCTAGATTAGCATACCTATATTCTTATAAAGCTCATTCAGAGTCCATAAATGCAAGCAGATTATAAAGTATCCTTAGACACACAAATATCTTTTTAAAAATTTAATGTATCAGTTTGCCTTAAGATATGTTCCTTGAATTGACCATTGTTGAGGTTTCCAAATACTATCTTTTCATGTCTTCACAGCCTGAATCTGATCTTGAAGCCAGTCTACACCTTCTTGCAATCCTATTATGCCATCACTAGCACAAATATGCCATGGCATATCTTTAATTTTTTCTAAACACAGCAACTGAGACACTTTCTCTGGTGTCACTGCATCTCTAAGATCCATTTTGTTTGCAAAGAATAAGATTGGTATTTGGTGTAGCTTAATATCTGGATGATTCAAAAGAGTATCAAGTTCCTATTTGACCATAAATATTCTTAATCTATTAGTACTATCAATGACAAAAATAATGGCTTGTCCATCTTTATAACAGTGTTCCCAGAGATTTCTGTATTTTCCTTGACCTGACATGCCAAACACTGAAAAAAACAAACTAGATTATTTGAATTTCTCTATGCTTAATTCTATCACTGGAGCTATATATTCAGATTGAGCATTTAAAGATTTAAGTTTCTTAATAACTGATGTTTTGCCACTATTATCCAGCCCAAGGCACAACATGAATCTCCTTCTTCTTCAGGCCAAGCAACCTTGAAAGGTCTGGCAATTGCATAATTTTGAATATTTACAAAACAGCTGGTCTTTGAGGTTAGTTCTGCAAGCCCAGGAACTGGTGAAGAACAGAAATGGATTCACTGGGATGGAAATCTGGTGCAGGTGTCCCTCAGCCTTTTTCTCTTTATGCCACCATAGAGAGAATCACTGGTCCTAAGAAAAGCCACCTATAGAAGTTGAATGACCTGGTAGCCTCTGTCTCAGCTGGAACAGGTGTCTAGGCCTGTTGCGTTCCCCTGGCAACCGGTTCTTCCTCTGAAATCATAGAAAGTCAGCAGCTATTCTCTTGCTTTTCCAATTGAAGAGTTCTTAAAAATGCCAGAGGCACATGTAGGAGTATTAAAGTAGGTATGAGCACGGGTGGCATGGTCTATAGTTCCTTCTTAGTGTTTTTTATTTTTTGGCTTGTATCAGTTAGCTTTTGCTAAAAATAATATAATAAAATAATAATAATTTGGCTCATATATATTTTTCCCAATTGCTTTGTATATTTTCTTAGGTTGGGCTCCCCAGAAGTAGGCTATGGGGCAAGAATTGGAGTATAAGTGGCTTATTTGAGAGAATCCCATGAAGCATTGCTAGCGGCCCAGGGAGGTCAGATAAGAATGGCTAATATGAGATGTAGTGACGACCAGGTTATTCACATGGACAACTGGGTTCTGTTCCTCAGGGGTTACTCCATCCAAGGGTGAAGAATTTGGGAAATGTTTCCACCAGCTCCCATTCTCCATTGGTTGAGGGCTGCTTCTTACAGCTATAACTCCCGTATACTTGCTCACCTATCTGGTGTTGAGAGCCGAGCTTGAAGCAGAAAGTCCAAGTACAGTGGTGCCTGGGTTTTCGAATGTAATCTGTCCAGAAGACCGTTCTGAAACATTCGAAAACCGAGGGATCAACAGCCTACAGCTAGGCCTCAGAATCTTGCATTCAGCAGAAGCCACCGTGGCATGTTTGACTTGCAAGGCAAGTTCGAAAACCGAAACATTTCCTTCCAGGTTTACGGCATTTGTAAACCAGAGCGTTCATCAACGGAGACGTCTGAAAACTGAGGTGCCACTGTACTTCCGCAAAAAAGGCCTTTTGCATACGATGATGACCAGCTGATGTTGGTGGGGTACCACAACTTCTGGTTCAAGAATCCCTGATGGGCCTCAGGTGATCTCAAACCTTGGGAAACTTCCCCCAGCACACTGAGCATGGGTGGCATGGTCTATAGTTCCTTCTTAGTGTTTTTTAGGGTCTCTCTTCTCTGCTTCCCTGTCCTCTTAAGTGCATTTCACTAAGTTTTGTTCCCTGTCTACGCCCTTGAACTTGACCTATCAGTTCCTTAAAAGTAGTGATAGAATTAAGGACATACTAACACAAAATATGGTGCTTTGGCATATTGAATATTTTAAACTGAAGGAATTTGAGAAACAGGAGATAAGCATTTGACCCAAACTAGACCAATTAGAGTTTTCTGTAGAATTTTCTAGATTCAAAGTGTGTGTGCATGGGGGATGACTCTTCTTGGATTTTGTGTTAGGATGTATGCCAGGAACTGTTGAAAGGTGTTTAATTTACTATGTATAGCAACATCACTTCTAGTATGAGAGAATGAGGCCAGTACACAAGTACAAGAACAGGTCAGCAGAGATGAGGAATAGATGGAAAGCCAGAGGGCATTAAGTTTCTGGTTCCAGCCCCTAATTCTGGACTTCTTGCAGACTCTTCTCATTTGCCTTTTAGAGCATGTTCTTTCTCGTTTCATCATCCCTGATTCTTTGACTCTGTAACTACCAACTGCTGCTTTATATCCTCTGGCTCTGATCCACCTTGGTGTTGGCTTTTGTATCTCCTCAGTCAGTTTTAGTTTTGTGAGCTATCCTAAGAACCTTCTTTAGCTAGGTGAGTTAATAACTCCCTTTCTTTGTTTATCATAGTTTGATTTGGATTTTACGGGGGATTTTTTTGCAACAGAAAGAGTCTTAACTAATACCAATGTGAATGCATGAATGATCTCAAGACAACTGAGACTGAAGCAAACCCATTACTGTTTGCTAGTAATGGGAGCCTAGTTTGTTTAGCCACCACTACTTGGCTACTCATGCATTCATGAAATTACCTCATCACTGGGTCTAAGAAATAAGGGGAGGGGGGGAATCTTGTTCTTAGAATGATTCATGAATAAGGGTCTATTGATATTGTTGATACCCTCAATGCCTTAAGTTCTGTAGTCTTTTTATGTCATCTTGTGAAGCCATCTAGAATGAGCAAGTATCTACCTACACTTCCAAAGTTCCCTTATGGTTTTCTATTTATCCATCAAATGAAGCTCTTCCACCCATTCAAAGAAGAGGACTTAACTGTGGCATTCTACTCCTCTTTCTGGACATTCAGCCTCCTTTCATTTGCCTGATGGGAATTGTTCCTCATACTTTCATCACTCCTGGTTCCTTAGCTCTTGCTTTGGGTACCCTGGCTTTGACAAACTACTTAACAACAGAACTATGGGAAGAGAGGTGGTTTGCAAAAGTTCTTTTCTCTCAAATTAGTTTAGATGGTTATCCCTTGATCCATTGTTTAAAAAAACTACAGCCTATTTACTTTCAAAACTGAAGGTGTTAGTAATGTGAGATTGTCATACTAGTTATTTTAATCTTTCAAATCCCACCCCCCAAAAGATCTCTCCTACCTCATCCTAAACTAATCAGAACAATGCCCATCTGGTGGCTGTTTTATAGTTTTGGAAACATGCTGGTCCACCAGCTTTCCTAAGGCTTCCTCTCAAGTTTAAAGATACTGCTTATTAGCCACACACACACACAAAAAAAGATTAAAAAAGTACTCAACATTGGGTAGATTCCCAGCTAGTAATATGTAGAATCCTAAAAGGTGACACTCAGTAGAATTTGGAAGCCAATTAAGAATACTTTAAAATCAAGCTTTAAAAACTCTGTGTTAGAAATTTACATGAATATTTGAGTATGGAGAATTCCCATACAAGCTGTAGTACTTTAAGGAACTAACTTTATGAGTATTCTGAAACATGCAGAACAACACATCACTTGCAAAATTGTCTTTTATACTCCTAATCCCTCAACATAATGGCTTGAGAAAGCAGTTATGAAATTTCCAATTGGGATCACCATCATTCTAGCAGTTGTTCCTAGGGACAACTTTTGATTTTCCATCTTAATGATGCTGATGATAGAATGAGGGAAAGAATCTTTTCCTCTCTTTGACACTTCAGAAAGCAATTTTGCTGTTAGAGCATTTTTTTTTTTACATTTTGTCTTTTTGTTTTTACAACTTATCTTTCAGAAAAGAACTTTTGGGGCTTTTTGATTAAAAAGAATATAATAGGAGAAATGTTATTAAAAATAAATAACTTCTCATAAATCACTATAGTAACAAAACAATCTGGTTCACCTTTGTGAATTTTGAATTTGTCTTTGTTCATATTTATCCACAGATATTTTACATAGTCCTTCAGAATGCATATGAAATTTACATATCTGCTCTTTCACTAAATCTTCATTGTTAAATTTAAAAATAATATATAGTTAATATGCAGATCTATAGTGAATATTTTTAATCCCTGTTGTTAGACATTTTGAGTATTTGTAAATTTTGCTGTTCTAGATATGTTTTGTAGAAGCTGTTAAGGATCTGGAGCCAGCCCAGATGGAAAGAGAGCTGGGATCCAGCATTCTTGATATTCTTAGTGAGCTAATGCTACTCCTCACCTACGTCTTTCCTCTAAATATTTTAGACAATGTTTTTTACCTATTTGTGATCATCCACAGTCATTTTGTACAAGCCATTGCTACAGATTGCCACCATGGTAACTGTAAAATATCAACTATATTGTAGTGGTTTTCAAATTGGGCTTTGAAGACTTTTCCAAAGGCTTCTACTAAAAGGAGTGGGGTGAATGGTTGAGGTTCCGAATCCCTACTCCAGCTCCAGCCAGAGCAGTTCTGTATTATCAGGGTCTAGTATTAAATAAAAGTTTGAATACAACTGGACTAAATTATTGAGGTTCACTGTAGTGGCAAGTGCACACAAGTGGGCATGACAGAAGTATTTGAGCATTCAAAGACCTTGGTGGTATAAAATGATGTAACCACTTTGGAAAGAACTTCGAGAGTTCTTATGTTAAACCACTACAGTTTAACATAAGTTACCATATGACTCAGCAATTCCACTCCTAGGTATGTACAAGAGAAATAAAAACATATGTCCACACAAAAAAACTTGTACATGAATGTTCATAGCAGCATTTTTCATAATAACTAAAAAGTGGAAACAACCCAAATGTCTGTTATCTGATGAATGGATAAATAAAATATAGTATATGCATAAAATAGAATATTATTCAGCAATATAAAGAAATGAAAGTGGAGGGAGTCAATGGAGGGAAAAAAGGAGACATTTATAATACTTTCAGCAGTAAAGATAAATTTTTTAAAAATGAAGTGCTGATACATGCTACAACATGGATGAACCTTGACAACATTATGCTCAGTGAAAGAAGCCAGGCATAAAATACCACATATTATATGATTACATTTATATGAACTGTCCAGAATAGGCATATCCATAGAGACACACAGTAGATTAGCGGTTGTTTAAAACTGGGTGGGTGGGGGGTGTTGTGGAATGAGGAGTGAGAGCTAATGGGTACCAGAATCCTTCTAGTGGCAAAGAAAATATTTTAAAGTGAAATGTGCTAATGGTTGCACACCCCTAAAAAATACTGAATTATACACTTTACATATGTGACTTGTACATATGTGAATTATATCTCAATAAAGCTGTCAAATGAGGAAAAAAGAGAAAGAAATAGAACCTTGTCAGTATCCAAGAAGCTCCTTTGTTTTAGGTTAGGCTTCCTGGAAGCATAACCAGAGATGGTGATTCTTGCGCAAGGGGTTTCCCGAGGGAGTGCCCTTGAGAGACGGCGAGTGAGGAAAGCAGCAGAAAGCTAAGTGTGGTCTCAGCTGAGTGTGCACCAGCCTCGGCCTAAGCCAGCGGGGTGCTCTGGAACATGCTGAATGATATTCTGTGAACAGCACCACAGCGTGTCCCAGACAGAAGCGAGGGAGCTGGTTTATTGTTTTGTATCCTTGTCAGTCAACAGTCTTTGGCTGTGGGCTTCCTCCCCTTCGCAAGTGTGTGCATGTGTGAGTGCGTGCCTGTAAAATCTAAAACCAATTCTAGAAAGGGCATCTGTGACCTATTAGCAGATGACAGTCACAGCAGCTGGAGGATGATGCCCCAGCCAGGACCGAGGATCTGGGCAGGACACCAACAGTGTCCACTACATGTCCTCATGTCCCCTCTCATTATTACGATCTTGATCCTTCCCACATTCTTACTTTGGTGGGGTTGTCACCAGCACACGATTCATGAGCAATCTGATTTATCTCAGTGTTTTACCTCTTCGAAAACTCTGTGCTTCACACTGGAGCTAATTGGTCCCTGTTCTGTGTCAAACAATGTATTAAACTTCAGTCTTCCACGAAAATTAATAGCACAGGCCTATTTACTTATTATCAGCATAAGTGTTTTCAGACATTATTTCCTCTAAGAAAACTAAGAGAGTCATAAAAACAGAGCATGAAGGTAGGAAAGAAAAGAAAGAACTTTCTCATAGAGGAATGCTGAAACCTAGATACTATGTCTCCCACTTCCCTCATCAATATTCCTGTGACAATATTTCTGTGACAGTAGGAATATTCACCAGGTACCTTGGAGTTATGAAAAGCCAAGAGGGTTTTTGATGCTGAACTAACCTATATTTCTGAGCTCATAAACAAGCCCCAAGAGAAAATTTGCTCCGGGAAAGTTGAAAAAAGAAGAAAAAAAAATTTTATTTAAGCTTAAGGAGAAAATCAAGGTTAGAGTGTGTATTAGTTTTCTACTGATGCATGACAAAATACCAGAAACATACTGACTGCAAATAACCCATATTTTTTATTTCAGTTTCTGTGGTCACTCTCTAGGACCTTCCTCTCTGGGTCCTCTGCTCAGAGGCTCACTGGGCTGCAATTAAGGAGTCAGCTGGCACTGCAGTCTCCTCTGGAGTTTGGGGTCCTATTCCATGCTCATGTATTGTTGGCAAAATTCAGGTCTTTGCAGTTGTAAGGCTGAGGTCCTCAACTTCTTACTGGCTGTGAGCTGGAGATTGCCTTCAGTTCCAGAGGCCTCCCACACTTCCCTGCTACATGGCCTTCTCCACAGGCAGTTCACAACATGGTTACTTCTTCAAAGCAACCAGGAGAGTATCTTTCTCTAGTCAGCTACGATAGAATCTCATGTAACATGAAGTAGTCATGAGAGTGACATCCCAGCACATTTACCATCAGTTGGTTAGAAACAAGTGACAGTTCCCACTCACATTCAAGAGCAGGGAGGATTATACAAGGGTTTGACTCATTGGGAGTCACCTTAGGATGTTTTGGACACAGGTGGAAATGATTATAAATTTCTCCACTTCATTTAAAACTTTCTCTAAAGATCTATTGTCTTAAAAATAATCTTAATGTTTTGCTTTTAAAAACTTTTTTGGTAAAAAGATAATTGAATATGGCTTATTTCACTCTGAATATGCATAAGCTACACAGAGCTCCTACATGGTCTGGCTTCCTGGTACTTGCTGTTCCCTCCGCCAGAAAGGGTGCTTACATTACATAACAGCATGCCATGGTTCCAGGCACATAGTAGGTGCTCAATAAATACAGGTTGATTAAGTCAACAGATGCATAAAAAAGTGTATTTTCCATGCATATGGTGGATACCTGGCTTTTTTTTTTATACCGAAGAACAATATCATAAGTGTCTGTCTTAGCCTAGCTTCCCTGATGATGGAGGACTCAGGAGGAAACCAATAGCCTCTTGAGTGTGAAGGTGACAGTATCATCAAAAGTTATATCTTAGCTATAGTTTGTGGCACGCACAATGGGTTTCATGGTCAGCTACCCACTCTTCTAAAAAGAGTAGATAATATTTGGTTTACAAAAGCAGAGGCAATATAAGTGCCCAGAGTGTTACCCCTCTGAGTCACCAATTCTTGGATTAAGAACCCTGTGCGGTTTATATCAGGTTGATTGCTTATGGAATGGAATGTGCATGTATCAGTACAGTCCTACTGGGGACAACCCAAAGCACAGATAAGCTTCTTTGTTCAGTGAGCACATTTCCAAGACTCATGGCAAAATATATTTGAAGTTGATTAATTTTCAGTTCTTGTGGAAAGGATGGTCAGCATGTGTAAAAGAGGAAAAATTTATCTTAAAGTATCATCTGACTCTTCCATGACAATACCCAAGGGTTTTATTACTCATAGTACCACACAATGAGTGAAACAAAGTAACGGGGCATTCAACTATTTATTCTGATGAGTTACTCCTTGAAAAGAAAAACTTGTATGTCTATAATTGTAATGGTTAATTACATATGTCAATTTGACTGGGCCACAGGGTGCCCAAATAGGTGATCACACATTATCTGGGGGTGTCCATCAGGGTATTTATGGATGAGATTAACATTTGAATTGGCAAACCCAACTAAAGCAGATTGCATTCCCTAACGTAGCTGGGCCTCACCCAGTCAAGTGAACATCTTAATAGAACAAAGATCCTGACTCTCCCCAGAGTAAGAGGGAAGACCTCCTGCCTGACTTTTGAACTGGGAGCTCTTTTCCAGAGGTCAGACTCAAACAGAAACATCAGCTCATTTTGGTCTGAAGTCTTCTAGCTTTTAGGCTGGAACATATACCATCAGCTTTCCTGGTTCTCAGGCCTTTGGACTCAGAATGGAACTACACATTGGTTCTCTTGAGTCTCCAGTTTGCTGGCTACACATCTTGGGACTTCTCAGCCTCCTATTGGTTCTGTTTCTGTGGAGATCCCCTACTAATGTAATCATATAATACTGGTGGGATTTATTACAGCTTAAAATGTGATAACAAATGTATTTGGTAATTATTTACTTTTCCCAGGTTGACTCCTTATGTCATCTTTACCTGTTTCCTAAATTCCCTTCCAGTGGCTTTTTCAAACTTTACAATTCTTCTCAGGCCCCCAAACTAATTTTTCTCAATCTCAGACAATGAACCAGGTCCCAGTTTCAATGAACATGTCTTGGCTTGCTTGGTATCCCTTGTCTCAAGGTCAGAGCAGCTATCAGATAGTCCTTTCCATACGGCTTGTGCTTACGCTCACTCTTTCTCTTTCTCTTCTCATAATTCCTCTTGTTATTTCAAGCCTGGGAGTGGGAAACTGGTCCCGATTGTTGAGTTTGGGTTTGTACAACTTTCTCTGTGTAATTTTCCTGCTTCTCACTCAAATCTTCATATACAGTCTCTCTTTTTTTCAACTTAAAAAAACATATAAACTCACAAAGTCTTGGAAAATAGTACAGAGAAATTCTGTGTAACTTCCCCCAGCTTCCCCCAATAATAACATCTTACACATGTAAGAGTACCAAAATAAGGGAATTTACATTGGCACAATATTATTGACTACAGTATAGACCTTACTCAGATTTCATCACTTTTTACATTCACTCCTCTTTTTTTTTGTATAGTCCTATAACATTTTATTACATGTGCACATTTATGTAATCACCACCTCAGTCAAGATAAGATTGGTCCATCTGTATACAATTTCCTCATTAAAGCCTTCTGAAATTACCCAATTTGAGCATGCCTTCTGTTTCTTGCCAGCATCCCTACTGATGGACACTTAGATTTTCAACATTCCAATAGTGGAAAGGATCTATCCTTTTGTTTCTGAGTGAAGACCAAGAAGGCAGCAAGCCTCTGACAAAGGAGGGTTCAATGTGGCAACTGCAAAGTAAAAGTGGCAATTGGGCCTCTCTTGACAAAGAATATAGGAGATAGTTTTCACAGTGATATGGGAGATAATCTGAAGGTTTTATTTTACAATTGTTCTCACGCCTAACCATGTATCCAAATCACCCAGAGAGCATTTAAAAATCCCATCCATTAATCAACCAAACCAAAACAAACAAAACAAAAACAGAGACTTGGGTCTCATCACCAGAAGTTCTGATTCATTTTGTCCAAGGTAGAATGCAAGGACTGAAATTTTTACAAGTTCCTCAGGTGATTCTCATGTGCAGCCAAGGTTGAGAACCAGTTTTATGATATCTGGGTTTTATATCTTAATTAGAAAAAAATTACACATTTTTAAAATGATGACCTCAAGCTTTCCTGTATATTTGCTTTAATTTTTATTGAATTTAAATGTTTAATATATCTTGAATTTATTTTTGTTATAGGGAATGAGATACGAATTCATTTTAATTTTCCCAAACACAGGTATTTTGCTGTTCTAATATAATTTATTGCATAATCCATATTCTTTCCACTGATGTAAAATGTTACTCTGATGATTTACTGAATCCTTGAATTGTTTCACTCTATTTTAAAGTCTATATTTTGTTACATTGATCTATCTTTCTATTAAGTGCCAGAATCAAACTGTTTTAGTTATACTTATTTTATCATGCTTTAATTTCTGGTAGAAGTAGAGGGAACTGTTATTTTTAAGATATTGACTCTTTCCATTGAAAAAACAGATATATTTTTAAGTTCATTCCCCAATCTCTCTGTCTCTCTGCCTCTCTCTCTCTCTCCTCTTTAGAGTTTTAAAGTTTTCTTCATATAGATTCTATACTATATACAGGTTAAAAATATTTTTAAAAAATGGATCAGCTCCCTATTCACTAAAATTAATTTTGAGCCAGAAGGGAAAAAAAAGTCTGTGTTACTTATTCTTGATCATAAATGATGAAAATGACTGTCTTGTGTTATTCCATATGGGAATAGAACATGTGTTTAATATCTGGCATGATTAACAAATGTGTGCTACATTATCAAAACTTCTGGTATATCATATATAGAATAGTAAGTTTTAAAAACTAGAACCTAATAAAATACTAAATCCTACAGCAATAATATAAAATTTATTTTTTTGAAGACTCAGAAGCTATGTGTCATTATGAGCATGATGCACTGTAGATATTAATGGAAATTTTAGATGAGAAAATGCCAGATAAAAATGACTTTTCAGAAAGCAGGCACTACCCACAAAGACTCAGGATGAAAGCTACTCATTTTTTTCCAGCTTCTTTCCTGAAAGATAAAACTCCTACGGCCATGAGATACATAGAAACTTGGCTTTCTAAAATAAAATAAATGTTGGGATGAATCCATCTCAAGACCTAAATGCTCCAATATTTTCTAAAGTTGTAAATATTTAAAACTGAAAGATTTGAATCCATTTGCTGGGAGTCCTTTGTCCATACCCAAAGCTATACCAAAGGAATTTCTAGACTTATTAACCTGTGTCAAAGGTTTTTAATCAGTTAAATGGACAGTATTTGTGATTTCACAAAGAGTTAACATTTTGAAATAAATGGTGAAAATTCTGGAATAGGAAGAAGGGAAACACCCACAAAAACTTTAGAAATGCTACTTGGATATGCATATGGCAATATTATATTATAGTTAGTGGAAATATTATAAATATCAAGAAATAGCCATGACTGAACAATGCTTTTTATGTAACATTATCAAGGAAAATTAAACTATTCATAGCTACTATGTGTGTGTATTTTATGAATGTGTGTGTGTATATCTATATGTGCATATATGTGAATTTATATATATGTATATGTGTGTATATAATGTCTATAATAAGGTTAGAGCATTCTTTTTGGGGGGACATAAATAGGCACGGGTGCATCTTGGGGTAACATTTCTGGGGCTACATCACTAGCATATATTGGCCTAACTGGCTGTAGAAACTTAACTTTAAACAACTTTTGTTATCAAGCTAACCACTTACTTACAAAAAGTGGATTGGTTCATTGTATCTAAATATGCTTTCCTCAAAAGAAGAGAGTGTTTTATGTAAATAAAATAAAGAGCAGTCCCCCTCCTTTAAAAAAAACAATGCAGTTGTCTGTTTACTTTTGAATACCTAATTGTAGAGTGCTGGGAACTGGCCAGCATGATTTGGAAATCAAAGGCAGACCACTAAAACCTTGCTGCTGCTCTTAGGCAAGTCCTGTGTCCCACCAGCAGCTTCTTCTCTTCTAAAAGAGAGCTAATCATTGTTCACACTTGCTTTCTGGGCAAACACAATCAATGATCCTCCTCTGTGTGTCAGACAGTATAGTAAAGTAATGAAGCATTCATACAAGCGCGCTCGTGCCATCTACGTGAATAGCTGGGTGAATTCCTAGGAACTGTTTGGTGAAAGCTGGTGGTCTAGTTTCATTTTTTTGCATGTATGTGTCTAATTTCCCCAGCACCACTTTTAACAGCAAAATCTGTGTTTTAGAAAAAAAAAGAATAACAATAAAATATTGCTAATATTTCTATAAATTCCAAATTTTGCTAAAATATTTTGCTTGTTTGGCACAATTATGTTGTTTAAAAATGTTAAATTGAATTTAACCCTGGCTACTGTGGCTCAGTTGATTGGGTGTCCTCCCTTGCACCGAAGGGTTGCTGGTTCAATTCCTAGTCAAGGCACATGCCTGGGTTTCTGGCTCAGTCCCCAGTAGGGCATGCAGGAGGCAGCCGATGTTTCTCTCTCTCTCTCTCTCCCATCCTCTCTCTCTGAAAATCAATAAAAATATTTTTCTAAATGTTAAATTGAATATAGACAAATTTCATGGAATAAAATTTAATTTGGCTTCTATTAACCTACTTTCTCCAATATTCTAAAACAGCTACATCTGTTAGAACCTATTTCTTTGCATGAGGTAGAAGCTCTGGCTTTTAGCAATGATCTGGGAAGAAAGGAATTGAAGAAAAGCAGTTGAAGTAGTTATTAGAAAGGAAATAAAAGATAAATAATGGTAGCAGAGCACAAGAGTGAGTCTGCAGGGTGACAGAGGACATGTGCTTTTATCACACACAGTTATGGTCACATGAGCATCCAGTTATGCAAGTAATTTTGTGTCAAGTCTGTTCCTTGATAAAATAATGCCATAGTGAGTCTTATGGAAAAAAAAAGGGGGTGAGATGCTAAAATGGAAAGGGCAGGATCTAGCTGGTAAAGGCAGAAATCTTCAGGAGAAAAAAAAAAGGAGAATCTAGATAAGTTGGCAAGACTCAGCCCACCAATCTTGTCCCTGTCCAATTACTTAATAAAATATATACAATCTGGCAATTTTATGACTTCTACTACATCATTTTGGTGGGATGTTATCCAAATAGGGATAATTCCCATTCCTAAGAAATATTATCTGATGTGGCTGACTAGCCATTTTCAGTCAGCACAATGAATGGATCACCCACTAGGAAAATTGAATTACTTTAGGGAGATACTCATCTGTCTTTATTGAACACTTGTACTCAGAAGCTTTTCTGTTATTGAACTTTAAAGACACGCACTATGATATATGTCAATGCTGCTGTGCTAGAACCAAAACAAGTTAATTATGCCGACCCTAACACATGCCAGTTGCTACCCTTGGTGTAGGTTTGCAAACAAAGTTTTTGCAACCCTATCCACTTGACTGTAGAGGAGCTGCTGATCTAGCCTTGCATTTGTTTCTCTATTTTATATGTTTTTAAACATCTCAGTGTGATCCTAGCCATGAACAAGGACTATGATTGGTTCACCTAGAATTCCCCTGATTCAGTTTATTTATTTATTATATACTTAATATATGCTGGACACTGTTCCACATGCTTTACAAATAGTCACTCATTTACTCCTTCTAAGGACCTTCAGGTGGGGTTTATCATTACCCCCATTTTATACATGAGGAAACCAAAGCACTGAGAGGTTAAGTAACTTGCTCAGTGTCATACAACTAGTAAGTCAAGAAGCCAAGTTTTGAACTCAGGAAGTCTAGTTCCAGAATCTGAGCTTAAACACTGTGTCCACTTTTTCTGGTTTCTTCATTCCCTTACTCACTCTTTCACCACCACACTTGATTGAGATGTTCTGAAATTTGTAATGCTCTTACTAGTTCATTATTTTAGCTAGAGCAATTTTATCATCATGCTGGTTCTTAGCTTCTGGTCAGACTGGGAGGGTAGAGGTAAAATGGTGTGAGATTACAGTGAGAGAGGTACACATTAGACTACAAGTCCTGGAAGAGCCACAGTTATCATGTAGTCATGGCAGTGAGTTTTCTTTCATAGATTTCTCTTTAATGTGGAATCAGAGGCCTGGATTCAGATCCTAGGGGCACCAGTTGCCACTCTGTGACCTTGCCTTTGTTGCTTATCTCATTTCACAGACTCCTTTCCTACAAAATGGAAATTAATCTTAGTGCTTACCTCATAGGGTTATTGTGGGGATTGAAGGGGACAATATACAGAAACTAATTAGAATATGTCTGGCATATAATAATTGCTCAGTGAACATTATCTAGGTTGTGATTACTGTGATGGCTCTATCGATTTCAGGCATGATCTGTCATGTAAGACCCAAAGCATCAGAGAATAGGTTATGTTTAGTTGTCAGCTGAGGCCATTCTCAGGCCAAATTTTCTAAACAGTTGGTATGTGATAGTAGTTTATTGAAAGGGGAAATGGAAGGCACATATTCTTTTTTTTTAAGTGATGAACGTTTTTTGTTTTTTTCCCATTTATGTATTTTGTGGGTTTTTTGGGGGGGAGGGTTGTATTTTATTTTTGTTCAAAATATTACAGATGTCCCTTTTTCTCCCCATTGACCCATTCCACCCAGACCACCCTCCCCAGTCTTGTACCACACTATTGTCTGTGTCCTTGGGTTGTGCATATATGCATATAAGATCTTTGGTTAATCTCTCCCCCTCCACCCACCAGCCCCCTCCATCCCTCTGAGATTCATCAGTCTGATCCATGTTTCCATGTCATTGAATCATTTCTGTTCATCAGTTTATTAAGTTCTTTAGATTCCACATATAAGTGAGATCATATGATATTTGTCTTTCTCTGCCTGGTTTATTTCGCTTAGCATAATATTCTCTAGATTGGAAGGCACATAATCTTAAGAAATACTCTGCTTCTATATTTTAATCATGAAAGGTCTCTCTAACATGCTGATTTGGGAATAGGGAATAATATTTTAAATTGACATTGCAAAATGAGCCTCAAAAGTGCCTGACACATAGTAGGTACTCAACAAATATCACCTTCTACTTATGTTATATAACCCACACCCCTGCTGTCATTCTTATTTCTCACATCCCCAAACCTTGATTCTAGTCAAACCACAGTCACTGCATTCTTGTTCTCACTCTATGCCTTTGTTCACATTATTATTCTTGCATGGAATGCCCTCAACTCTCTTTTCCATGCTTCCAAGATCTACATGTACTTCTAGGGCCAGATCAAGTATGATGTTCTTCACCAGGCATTTCTGAGCCACACAAGCCTGCTTAGGGGTGAAGGTGAATTGAGAAAAGGCACTGTGTGAGCTAGAACTGAATGTACAACCTTCCAGAGCCCCCAAGGTCGGTTGTCCTTCCAGAAAGAACAGATGACAAGACATCAACAATGAACACAGAGGAACTTAAGGCAGAGTGACTCAAAAGTAGATTGTATCTTCCCCTTGAAGACACTTGGCTGTAGTTTTTCACAGTATCCTTCAGGCTTTGGAATTAGTGCCAGGGAAGAGAGGGGAGGGAGCTTGGAAGTAGACTGGGATTCTGCTAATAATACCAAATTTGATGGCAGAGTCACAGGACTGGAGTGAATTTACCTCACACCATCTAGAATAAGCTGATTGCCAGGGGTCAGGCTGGAAGTCCAGAGTCATAAATCAAAGTCAGTCCTACAAAAAATACTTTTGCTCATGGGAATTTTGAAATCTATGAGACTGAAATTCTATGCCTATTGCTAGTCAAACAGTTTTTAAATATAAAACTTGTTCAGAAAAATTATCTAAAACTTGGAAATAAAACAAAAGGATGACTGCATGTCCTTTCAGTGACATGTAGTAACCATTCCTAACAGGCCTGTCCACAGATTATTTTACCATAGAGGGAAACGTACCTCCGTTTGATTTCTTACTATTTGCTCTTGATTGAGGCCCACCCTCTGAGAGGTTAAATGATCACTTGAACCTTTTGGGGTTTGGTTGAGATGTAAATAATTTCTGTTCAGTGAAACAAAACCCCAAAGGTTGCATTTTTGTTGATCTATAGGACATTACTTTTATATCTAATTTAGTCATCTTACTCCTGCATTCCTTCTTTTAGTGCCTATATAGGCTCAGTCCCTCAAATTTTCCTTTGAACCAGCTTTACTATCTTGCTATTCTCTGATTACTGAGATAAATAAGACTGTGATATGTACTCACGCTATATTTGTATGAGAGTCACATTTTTAACATTTAAAATATTATACTTTGATAAACCCTGATCAGGTATTGGTGTGAACTCAATGTGAAAACCTCTGTGTGAAAGTTTTCCAATTCTTTTAGCAAATTTGAAAGAATCAGAGGTAAATAGCTGGAGCACTTAGTCGCTAATGAGACAGTGAGTCCAGACAGTGCCATTGTGAAGGATTCAAATGTGATCATCAGAAAGATGTACTAGGAATGAAATAATGCATAACAAAGAGCTGATGTGAGTAATTCACTAGCCAGGCGCCTTTTCCCCCCTTAGTTTGGGCTTATTTAACTTTAAACCCTGTGTCAGTTTTGGATTTAAAATAAACTATTACTTGACAATTCTTCTAACCTAATAGAAACCCAGAAAAATGAATTAAGATGAAAATGCTATAGCTTTTTTATTTTGCTTTCAGTAGCAGAACTTTTAATTTTCAACAATCTTCTTGATTTGTTTCATTCTTTGCCATGTATCCATGGGTATGCATCAAGGTTTACAATTTACTTTTGAGATACTACTATCTTTTGTTCTGAGAGATTTGATAGGTTTTTATTGTATTTTTCCTTGCAAATCTTTGGAAGAGACACTGGTGTTCCCCATAATGGAGATGTGTTAGAGTTTAGGGCCTAAGGGCGCTGAAAAGTTCAGGCTCACTGGGTAAACTCTCCAGGTTCAAATCGCAGCCCTACTGTTTCCTAGATTAATTCCAATTTTTTAAACCTCGCTAAGCTTCAGTTTCCTCACCTGTAAAGTGGGGATAATAGTAGAACTTATCAAACAGAGTCCTTCTGAGGTATTTGACATAGTCACTGGCAAATAGTAAGCATTTAATAAGTGGGTGCTATTATTATTTTGGGGATGCAGAACACACAAATGTGCAATCTTTCCCATTTGTATGTAGTTCACATTTTGGGTATCTTTTCAACCATTCCCTCTCTTTCTCTTCTGTACGAAGTAAGGCCATAGTGAGAAATTAATAGAATTTGAATATTCATTTGTATGTATCCAATAAAGGTTTTGGCCTATCTTATTTGAAAACAGAAAAAGTGAAAATCAGAAAAGTTAAACATTTCATATTTCTGAAGGAGATGGTTGATTAAATTGTATTATTTCCCAGGAGTGCGTTCGTATATTTTTTTCCTTGTAGACAAGAATGCTCCCTCCACCCCTTTCATGGAATCGTTTGTCTTCTCCTGGGCCTTCAAGTCCAGTCATGGAGAGGAGGTCTTTGCTCCCTCTCGTTCTTACAGCAGCAGTCTGCGTGTAGCCTAATGCTGTGAGCTTGTACGAGAGGGGAAAAGCACATCCACGTCAGTCGTGAATTGAGCTCGTTGCCAACCCTGGCTTCATCGAGTATGACAGCCTAATTATGAGGCTTCCTGTATTAGTTACGTAGGCAACCAAGATCCTCAGCCTGCTTTCTTGTTCTGATGTGTGTCTCTTGTGTTGTAATGCAGTTTTTTTCCTGGCATATTCAAAGAACATGCTTATATGAGACTAATCTTTCAAAGGTCTCTGGGTGATTTTAGCCCAAATTTCCTAAAGTTGTCTAAGCTATTCTACTTATAATGATAACTGCAGGGGCCATGAGTGGCTTATAGAGGAGGAATTCTAAAGCGGCTGGAGAAGGCGTTGGTGCTTAGTATAAATATTAACTATGCTAACGTGAACAACTGGATGAGAGCATTCAGGGTTGACAGAATTCACTTAGAAGTCCTAGCTGGAAGAGGCTAAAAGTTTAGTTAATTGCAAGCCTAACATGAGCCAACAATGTGATTCAACCTAAACATGAAACAGAGTAGGCTATGATTTTTTGGTTCCCCTAACTGAAGCTTAGTGGTGATCCACTTGGGCTGTTGTATGAAATTTTCTGACATTGAAATATAGGAGATTAAGGTGAAATGACCTTCAAGTTCCTTTACAAGTGTAAATTTGGATGCTACTATATTTTTATCTTTTTCTCAATTAAAGTGTAATATACTTCTAATGATATAAATGGATATTAAGTGTAGTGTTTGATGAATTTTGACAAATATTCCCTCCCCATTCAAGACATAGAACATTTTCATCATCCCATAAAGTTTATTGTAATCCTTTACAATCAATGTCCCCTCTCTATAGGAAATCACAGTTTTGATTCCTATTAATACAGATTCTAGAACTTCATATAAATGGAACTATATAGTATGTGCTTATTTATATCTGGCTTCTTTCGCTTAACATAATATTTTTGAGATTCATCTATGTTGCTGTATGTATCATTGGGCCATCCTTTTTATTGCTGAGTTGTATTCCGTTGTATGCATATAACACAATCTGTTTATCCATTCTCCTGCTGATGGACAATTGAGTAGTTGGCTATTATGAATAAAGCAGAATAAATGCTCTTGTATAAATCTTTCGGTGAATATGGTTTTGTTACTCTTGAGTAAATACCTAGGAGAGAATTGCCTGGTCACAAGATAGGTGGATTTTAACTTTATAAGGAACTGCCAAAAAGTTTTCCAAAGTAATTGTACCGTTTTACACTCTCACCAGCCATAGGTGGGCTCCAGGTGCTCCACACCTTGGCCACTCTGTTTTTCTGTTCATCATGTGTTCATTCCTTTGGGTGTGTTCCTAAGGAAACCAAAAAAATGATCACCTGTTACTAGAAAAGGTTCACTTGAAAAATTACCCTAAGGTAATAGGATTACCAGAAAACAGCACACATTGATCACATTGAAGGTGACTTTTGATTAAGGATTAGTTATAAATCATCTTAAAGCAAGTTAAAGCTACAGTGTGATTTACAAATAACATGTGGGAGGAAATTTGCATCATAGCTTATCATTTCCTCATAGCTTGTTAGAATGGCCTGAAAGCTCTAATTTCTGGTGTTTTTATATTAAGAAATTTGGCAGTTTGCCCTGGCAATGGGCAGACAGTCAAGAGGAAAGTAGTAATTTGCTCATTCATCAAATTTTGAGATGCTTTTGGAAAAAGAATTCCTGGCAAAGTGGTGGTTTGTGTTAGTGGCTCTAGGAATAAAGAAGTAGGCTTAGACAAAATATGGATCTAGTATATATGGAAGAAAATGTTGTGCAGGGTGGCGCTCATAATGTGAGTGAAGAGGTATTTTGCATGATAGATGAATGATTTGTCATCATTTATTAAATGCTTACTAGATGCCAAGCACTGGACTAAGAATTTTCATATATTGATTCATTTAATGTTTTCAACAACCTTACAAAGTAGGTAACATTAATTTCTCAAATATTGTGGAAGAGGAAACTGAAGTTCTTAGAGGTTAAATAACTTACTCAAAGACAGAACTATTTCACAGTACAGCTGGGATTTGAACCCAGCAGTGCCACCCATGGCTGAGCTACACTTTGGTAAAAATGTTGAACTGGATGGTCACATGGAAAAGTGTGTGTGTCTGTGTTTTGGATAACCAGAGTCTTTCCAACATAAAAATAAATTTCATTAGCACAATTTCAGTGGGAGAAATAGAGTGAAAATACGAGATTTGGTAGGAAAAGAAACTAAAATTTCTTTCTATATTAAAAAAAGTGAATGACGATAGGTATCAAATGGCATTTAGATTCTGTTGGATACATTGAAATGAATGATATATCTGTTTTATTTTAAAGTGTTCATATTTATAATGCATTGGTAATTCTAACCTTTATAAGTATTTAAACTTATGATATAAAACTTGAGATATCAACTTAAAAATGGATGAGGAAGTTCGATGGGTTTTCAAACTTCTTTTAAGTGGCATGGCAGTTAAATTTCAAATACTGTGACTTGTGAAGGGTAGGGGTCTTGACTACTTAGTCACTTTTTTTGTTTGTTTTGTTTGTTTTGTTTTTAATCTCAACAAAAAATATGTTTATTGATTGTAGAAAGAGAGGAAAGAAGAGAGAGAAACATCAATGTGAGAGAGAAACTGACCAGTTGCTGCCGGTACGCACCCTATCTTTTGGTTTACGGGATGATGCTCCAACCAACTGAGCCGCATCGGCCTGGGCTACTTAGTTACTTTTTAATCCTTGCATTTAGCAGAGTGCCCAGAATATACAAAGTTCTCAATTTGCATTTAAGGAATGAAGATACAAGGAAAACCATGCATTGTGAGAAGCTGTGCACAAAAAGAGCACAGGGCTGCAGAAAAGACTTCATGTGTCATCAGTACCAGTGCACAGAACTTTCCTCTGCCCAGAAAATAGCATTCTTAAAGGGTTACTGATGCCAACAAACTGAAACAATTTTAATGATGATAATTGCTGTGTTCATGGTATTTTACAGCTGAGAAACTCCTCTACAGATATCAGCTCATTAAAATCCTGGATGGGGAGTGTGGCATTTCCTTTCTTTTCTTTACTTTTAATGAGATATAATTGACATATAACATTATATTAGTTTCAGGTATACAACATAAATGATTCAATGTTTGTATATATTGTGAAATGATCACCACAATGAGTCTAGTTAACACCTGTCGTCACACATATTTACAATTGTTTTCTTATGATCAGAACTGTTAAAATCTACTCTCTTAGCAACTTTCAAATGTACAGTACAGTATTATTAACTATAGTCACCATGCTGTATGTTACATCCCTGGGACTGACTTATTTTATAACTACAAGTTTGTACCATTTGACCTTTCACCCATTTTGCCCACCCCCACCCCTTGCCCCTGGCAACCACTAATATGTTCTCTGTATCTATGAGTTTGACTGTTTGAGATTCCACATATAAGTGAGGTCATACAGTATTTGTCTTTCTCTGTCTGACTTATTTCATTTAGCATAATGCCCTCAAGTTCCATCCATGTTGTTGGATGGAACAACATATGGAAATATCAAGGTTTACTTCTTTTTTATGGCTGAAAATTATTCCATTGTAAATACAGTTGACCCTTGAACAACATGGTTTTGAACTGCATGGGTCCACTTATACATGGATTTTTTTCAATAAATATATTGGAAAAATTTTTGAAGTGTTGCAACAATTTGAAAGAACTCGCACATAGCCTACAAATATTAAAAAAATAAGAAAAAGTTAGGCATGTTATAAATGCATAAAATATATGCAGCTAATAGTCTATTTTATTTATTTATTTTTAATGCTCACCCAAGGATATTTTTTCCATTGCTTTTCAGAGAGAGTGGAAGGGAGAGAAAGAGAGAGAGACACATCAATGTGAGAGAGACACATTGATTGGTTGCCTCTCTCATGCACCGCAACCAACTGGGGCCAGGAATTGAGCCTGCAACTATGGTACGTGCCCTTGGTTGGAATGGAAACTGGGACCCTTCAGTCCATGGGCTTACACTCTAACCACTGAGCCGAGCTCGCTAAGGCTAGCTACTAGACTATTCTATCATTTGCTACAATAAAATATACATAATAATATACAGTAGGCTATTAGTAGTTAAGTTTGGGGGGAGCCAAAAGTTATATGTAGATTTTCAACTGTGTGGAGAGTCAGCACCCCTAACCCCTGCATTGTTCATGGGTCAACTATATGTACTACACCTTCTTTATCCATACATCCATTGGTGGATACTTAGGTTGCTTTCATATCTTGGTTATTATAAATAATGTAGAAATGAACATGATGGTGCAGATACCTTTTTGAGTTAGTGCTTTCATTTTTAAAAAATAAATATCCAGAAGTGGAATTGCTGGATATGGCAGTTCTGTTTACATTTCCTTTTTTTTTTGTCCCCGTTGGTTATAGACTTTCATCAAGTTTATTTCTCTGCCTCAAACAAGCAGCAAAGTGCTGGAATGTTACATGAAGGAGCTAAGGACAGGAGAGGGGAGGAAAGGGACTTTCCAGCTTGAGTATGAGTATTCTTTAGCCCCAAGACTATTATGGAGTACAGTATGGGGTCATTGATCTCTGTCCATACTGGGGATAAGTGGAATTTCTCAGTGGTTCACCCACCCACCCATCCATTCAATCAACACATATTAAACACCCATTTTGTGCAAAGATCTTGGGATAGAGAGGTAAATAATACAAGGGCACTTTGGAAGAGGGAAACATATAGGTTAATAAGTAAATGCATATAACCAGGAGAATCCTGTTTTTCCTTCCAACCTCCCAACCCTGACATAAATGCTTTGCTGTTTTCATCAGAAGAAAACAGGGTCAGAGCCTTCTCTTTCCTCGCCTACCCAAGTGAATTATGAGGGCCCCAGCATTCTCTAAAGGATGTGCTGTCTAAACGTATAAGCTGAGGAATAGAATAAAACTCAGTGGGATTAATGTGAGGTGAGCTCCTGGACTTTTTCCTTTTGCTTTAAAAGGTTAGCTAGTGTAATGTGGAATATGAGTGGGGAAAG